>NC_086321.1:174535895-174842561 GCF_036172605.1 Pelobates fuscus
TCACTGAGTGTGTGTCTGTCAGTAAATGTGTGCGTCTGTTCATGAGTGTGTGTGTGTGTCTAAAGCACTTACCTTTCTCCAGCGCCGGGCTCCCTTGGCGCTGGGGATCTCTCCGTCCCGATCCGCCTCTTGGCTCCGAATGCACATGCGTGGCAAGAGCCACGCGCTCATTCAAACCGCCCATATAGGAAAGCATTACTCAATGCTTTCCTATGGACGTTCAGCGTCTTCTCACTGTGATTTTCACAGTGAGAATCGCAGAAAATCCTCTAGCGGCTGTCAATGAGAAAGCCACTAGAGATGGATTAACCCTCAGTGAAACATAGCAGTTTCTCTGAAACTGCTGTTTTCAGCTGCAGGGTTAAAACTAGAGAGACCTGGCACCTAGACCACTTCATTGAGCTGATTTGATCTGGGTGTCTGTAGTGGTCCTTTAAGTGTATGTGTTTATGCATGCACTGGCGTACATACCGCGGTCGCACGGGTCGCAGCCCTGCGACCAGGTGCACGCCCGCCATGTGTTGCGGCCCCAGCCCGCGCAGAGTAAGCGCGCGGGGGGGGGCACAGATCAGTTTTCGCACCGGGGCCCCATGGGTTGTGTGTACGCCACTGCTTTGAAGAGACCGTTACCTCACTCTGTAGTTAACTTTCCACACCCACACTGGGAGGGGGTAGGGGGCTGAACTGACCAATCAATATAATATCCTTAGGAATGCTGGAAAAGTTTACTGGCATGCCTGACAGATTTACACGTGTGCAGTTGGAAGATCTCTTCACCTTGCAACTTGCTGATTGGAAAAGAAAGGAAGTCTGCTGGTCAGTTTGAGTCATGCAGAATCACGTTGGGTTTCTCTCTCCCTGCTGTGTTAGTCAGTGCATCAACAACGAGGAGCTTGCTGCTGCTGCTTCACAACAATGTATACATGTCCTCTTTCTGTTATTAATTGACTGGTCTGGACTGGATTAGTGGATGGATAAGAGGGTGGGGTGGTAGGAGGCAGAAGAAACTCCCCTAGCTGAGAGATGTGCCCAACAATGCAATCTGACTAAGATTATAGTAAATTTATATACATTTATAACATACTTTTCCTTTTTCTTTATTACCTTTCATTGGTTTATATATTTGTTAAAAGGTGTTTGCTTGCTGGTTTAAAAAAAAAAAAAAGTAAAGTGATACATGTGTCTTTAAGTAACTCAGTTTTCCTAAATGGCTTTGATCTCCAAATTTTGCCATTGTTTCTATCTAATCTATGCTCATTAAAACTTTGCAGCTTTCTTTGGAAAGGGGTGTCTGTGTGCTTAAAGGACCACTATAGGCACCCAGACCACTTAAGCTCAATGAAGTGGTCTGGGTGCCAGGTTCATCTAGGGTGAACCCTGCCTGCTGTAAACATAGCAGTTTCAGAGAATGGCCTAATAAAGTCAGTTTTGATCTTCTACCCAGTACAAATGGTTGCGTCCACTATACTGGGAAACTCTACACAGCAATAGCGCTATCACAACACTCAGCAATCTGGAACTAGGACTAGTGGAGGATCGAAGGAGCGGTGACAATAGCCAAGGGAACCTGTGACAACTAGTGATGTACCGAACTGTTCGCTGGCGAATAGTTCCCGGCGAACATAGCGTTTTTGCATTCGCCACGGCGGGCGAACACATGCGTGGTTCGATCCGCCCCCTATTCGTCATCATTGAGTAAACTTTGACCCTGTGCCTCACGGTCAGCAGACACATTCCAGCAAATTAGCAGCAGACCCTCCCTTCCAGACCCTCCCACCTCCTGTACAGCATCCATTTTAGATTCATTCTGAAGCTGCATTCTTAGATAGAGGAGGGAAAGTGTAGCTGCTGCTCATTTGATAGGGAAATTGATAGCTAGGCTAGGGTATTCAGTGTCCACTTCACCATCTGATCTCTGCTGTAAGGACAGCACCCCAAAAAGCTCTTTTTAGGGCTAGAACATCAGTCTGCTTTTTTTTTCCTGTGTAATGTAATTGCAGTTGCCTGCCTGCCAGCTTCTGTGTCAGGCTCACAGTGGATACTGTGCCCACTTGCCCAGTGCCACAACTCATATCTGGTGTCACAATAGTTTAAGCTTGCATTTAAAAACAAAAAATTGTTTTCACTGTAATAGATTGAATAGCAGTTAGTTGTCTGCAAGCGTCTGGGTGTCAGGCCTTCAGCGTGTGCTCTGCCAACCTCTGCAAGTGCACTTTGCCACTCATATCTGGTGTCACTATAGCGTGCCTTTAAAAAGAAAAAAAGGTTTTCACTGTAAACTAATAGCAGTCGGTGTCTTTAAAGCGGATGTCAGGCCTTCAGCGTGTACTCTGCCAACCTCTGCAAGTGCACTTTGCCACTCATATCTGGTGTCACTATAGCGTGCCTTTAAAAAGAAAAAAAGTTTTTCACTGTAAGCTAATAGCAGTCAGTGTCCTTAAAGCGGGTGTCAGGCCTTCAGCGTGTGCTCTGCCAACCTCTGCAAGTGCACTTTGCCACTCATATCTGGTGTCACTATAGCGTGCCTTTAAAAAGAAAAAAAGGTTTTCACTGTAAGCTAATAGCAGTCAGTGTCCTTAAAGTGGGTGTCAGGCCTTCAGCGTGTGCTCTGCCAACCTCTGCAAGTGCACTTTGCCACTTATATCTGGTGTCACTATAGCGTGCCTTTAAAAAGAAAAAAAGGTTTTTACTGTAAGCTAATAGCAGTCAGTGTCCTTAAAGCGGGTGTCAGGCCTTCAGCGTGTACTCTGCCAACCTCTGCAAGTGCACATTGCCACTCATATCTGGAGTCACAATAGCGTTGATTTAAAAACAAACATTTTTTTTCACTGTTATAGATTGAATAGCAGTTAGTTGTCTTCAAGCGGGTGTGTCAGGCCTACAACGTGTACTCTGCCAACCTCTGCCACAGCACAGTGCCACTCATATCTGGTCGCACAGTAGCTTGCACGCATAGTACCACTAATCCCAAAAAAATGACAGGCAGAGGCAGGCCACCCCGCAGGGGCCATCGTGGTCGTGGTGCTGTGATTCCCTTTTGCCCTAGAATAATGCCCATTTTTCAGAGGCCACGTACCCTGAACTTGAAAAGTTCTGAGGACATAGTTGACTGGCTAACACAGGACACCCAACCTTCTACAGCTTCCGCTCGGAACCTTGACGCACCATCCTCCTCCAGCTTAGCTTCGGGCACCTCTCAAGATACCACTCACTCGCCTGCCGCCACCACCAAGAGGAGGAGGAGGAGACGAGTTGGAAGCAGGGGGAGGTCGTCGCAAGGAGCTAGTGGCACAGTCAGACAGCATGCATCGGCACCCGGGTTCAGCCCGACAGCACGCCAATCAACGCCAATCGACGCATGCTGTGTCCACCACCAGAATGCCGTCATTGCAGAGCTCAGCAGTGTGGCATTTTTTGTGTGTGTCTGCCTCTGACAACAGCGATGCCATTTGCAACCTGTGCCAAAAGAAACTGAGTCGTGGGAAGTCCAACACCCACCTAGGTAGAACTGCTTTGCGTAGGCACATGATCGCACATCACAAATGCCTATGGGATCAACACATGAGTACAAGCAGCACACAAACTCAAAGCCGCCATCCTCCTCCTGGTCCAGCATCTTCAGCCACGTCAACCACTGCTGTCCTCCTTGCCCCCTCTCAACCATCCGCCACTCCGTCTCTCGCCTTGAGCGGTTCCCGCTCATCTGCCCACAGTCAGGTGTCTGTCAAGGACATGTTTGAGCGTAAGAAGCCAAAGTCACCCCATTGCCCAGCGTCTGACAGCTGGGTTGTCTGAACTATTAGCCCGCCAGCTTTTACCATTCAAGCTGGTGGAGTCTGAGGCGTTCAAAAAATTTGTAGCTATTGGGACACCGCAGTGGAAGGTACCCGGACAAAAGGCAATCCCCAACCTGTACGCGATTGTGCAAAAGGAAGTAATGGCATGTCTGGCACACAGTGTTGGGGCAAGGGTACATCTGACCACTGATACCTGGTCTGCAAAGCATGGTCAGGGCAGGTATATCACCTACACTGCGCATTGGGTAAACCTGCTGACGGCTGCCAAGCATGGAATGCGTGGCTCTGCAGAGGAGTTGGTGACACCGCCACGACTTGCAGGCAGGCCTGCTGCCACCTCCTCTACTCCTCCTACTCCATCCTCTTCCATAACCTCCTCGGCTGAGTCCTCTTCTGCTGCTGCGTCTTGCTCCACATCAACGGCACCCCCCCAGCTCCCCAGGTACTATTCCACATCCCAAATACGGCTGTGTCACGCCATCTTGGGTTTGACTTGCTTGAAAGCAAAGAGTCCCACCGGACAAGCACTCCTGTCCGCCCTGAACGCACAGGTGGAAAAGTGGCTGACTCTGCAGCAACTGGATATCGGCAAAGTGGTTTGTGACAACGGAACAAATTTGTTGGCGGCATTGAAGTTGGGCAAGTTGACACATGTGCCGTGCATGGCACATGTGTGTAATCTGATCGTACAACGCTTTGTGCATAAGTACACAGGCTTACAGGACGTCCTGAAGCAGGCCAGGAAGGTGTGTGGCCATTTCAGGCGTTCCTACACGGCCATGGCGCACTTTGCAGATATCCAGCGGCGAAACAACATGCCAGTGAGGCGCTTGGTTTGCGACAGCCCGACACGTTGGAATTCAACACTCCTAATGTTCGACCGCCTGCTCCAACAAGAAAAAGCAGTTAATGAATATTTGTATGACCGGGGTGCTAGGACAGCCTCTGGGGAGCTGGGAATTTTTTTGCCACGTTACTGGACGCTCATGCGCAATGCCTGTAGGCTCATGCGTCCTTTTGAGGAGGTGACAAACCTAGTCAGTCGAACCGAAGGCACCATCAGCGACATCATACCATTTGTTTTCTTCCTGGAGCGTGCCCTGCGAAGAGTGCTGGATCAGGCCGTAGATGAGCGTGAAGAGGAAGAGTTGTGGTCACCATCATCACCAGAAACAACCTTATCAGCATCGCTTGCTGGACCTGCGGCAACGCTGGAAGAGGATTGTGAGGAAAAGGAGTCAGAGGAGGAATGTGGCTTTGAGGAGGAAGACCAACCACAACAGGCATCCCAGGGTGCTCATTGTCACCTATCTGGTACCCGTGGTGTTGTACATGGCTGGGGGGAAGAACATACCTTCAGAGAGATCACTGAGGATGAGGAACAGGACATAAGTAGCTCGGCATCCAACCTTGTGCAAATGGGGTCTTTCATGCTGTCGTGCCTGTTGAGGGACCCTCGTATAAAAAGGCTGAAGGAGAACGACCTGTACTGGGTGTCCACGCTACTAGACCCCCGGTATAAGCAGAAAGTGCCTGAAATGTTACCGAATTACGGCAAGTCGGAAAGGATGCAACAGTTCCAAAATCAATTAAAAAGTATGCTTTACACAGCGTATAAGGGTGATGTCACAGCACAACGGGAATCTAACAGGGGAAGAGGTGAAAGTAATCCTCCTCCTCCCACGACCACGCCGGCAAGGACAGGACGCTTTACAGACGTGTTGTTGATGGAGCACATGCGGAGCTTTTTAAGTCCTACGCATCGCCACAGCCCTTCGGGGTCCACCCTCAGAGAACGACTCGACCGACAGGTAGCAGACTACCTCGCCTTAACTGCAGATATCGACACTCTGAAGAGCGATGAACCCCTTGACTACTGGGTGTGCAGGCTGGACCTGTGGCCTGAGCTATCCCAATTTGCGATAGAACTTCTGGCCTGCCCCGCTTCAAGTGTCCTGTCAGAAAGGACCTTCAGTGCAGCAGGAGGTATTGTCACTGAGAAGAGAAGTCGCCTAGGTCAAAAAAGTCTAGATTACCTCACCTTTATTAAGATGAATGAGGGATGGATCCCGAAAGGACTGACAGTGGGCGATACATTCGACTAAAAAAGGCCTGATGAGGGGGACTACTTAACACACCACTCCTATCTGGTGGCACATTAGATTGCACACGCAGTGCCCCAAATTTGAAGTAGGAGGGCCGACCAAGCATCTTTTTCCATCTCCCGCTTCCTAAAATCGATGCCTCATATACACGTCCCCTGATAGGGGACGTAACAGGGATTAAACTGATAAGAATAGTACTACTTAACACACCACTCCTATCTAGTGGCACATTAGATTGCACACGCAGTGCCCCAAATTTGAAGTAGGAGGACCGACCAAGCATGTTTTTCCATCTCCCGCTTCCTAAAATCGATGCCTTATATACACGTCCCCTGACAGGGGACGTAACAGGGATTAAACTGATAGGAATAGTACTACTTAACACACCACTCCTATCTGGTGGCACATTAGATTGCACGCGCAGTGCCCCAAATTTGAAGTAGGAGGACCGACCAAGCATGTTTTTCCATCTCCCGCTTCCTAAAATCGATGCCTTATATACACGTCCCCTGATAGGGGATGTAACGGGGATTAAACTGATAGGAATAGTACTACTTAACACACCACTCCTATCTGGTGGCACATTAGATTGCACGCGCAGTGCCCCAAATTTAAAGTAGGAGGACCGACCAAGCATCTTTTTCCATCTCCTGCTTCCTAAAATCGATGCCTTATATACACGTCCCCTGATAGGGGACGTAACAGGGATTAAACTGATAGGAATAGTACTACTTAACACACCTTATAATAACGCAGAGAGAGGCAATGCAGAGAGAGGAGTCTGAAGAAGAGGAGTCAGAGGAGGAAGGTGGCTTTGAGGAGGTGGAAGACCAAACACAGCAGGCGTCCCAGAGAGCTTGTTGTCACCTTTTGGGGACCCTTGGTGTTGTACGTGGCTGGGTGGAGGAAGAGACCTTCAATGACATCAGTGAGGACAAGGAACGAAACATGGCTAGCTTGGTATCCAACCTTGTGCAAATGGGGAGTTTGCGGTTGTGCAAATGGACTGTTTGCGGTTGTTTGCGGTGCGTTAAATGGGGAGTTTGGTCTGTCACTGTGAAGCGGGCGTAACCCTTACACTACCTGATCGATATAACATCATACCTGATGTTTTAAAGCAGGTTATTCCAAACAATTTAGGAATGTTAGGTGATTTATGCCCTTTATGGATTAAAACCAGACTCTGCATCAACTATGTAATTTTCCATGGGAGTTTTGCCATGGATCCCCCTCCGGCATGCCACAGTCCAGGTGTTAGTCCCCTTGAAACAACTTTTCCATCACTATTGTGGCCAGAAAGAGTCCCTGTTGGTTTTAAAATTTGCCTGCCCATTGAAGTCTATGGCGGTTCACCCGGTTCGCCCGTTCGCGAACATTTGCGGAAGTTCGCGTTCGCCGTTCGCGAACCGAAAATGCTATGTTCGCGACATCACTATTCCTGAGGACGGGTATTCATCTCCCCTGGGGGTACATGCGTTTTTGTCATGCTCCTATGGTGGGTTCTGTCGGGTTTTGCCCCTTCACTGATTCTGGAGTTATTTCCGTTATTATATCTTGTTTTTCTTTCAGATGGGTTCGGCGGTTCGGACCTAGTTGTCTATCAGCCTTAGTCGGATCCGAGGGTCATATTCTTACTTTGGTAGCGCTCCCACCTTTAGGCGGTGTTCGACGTCACCGTTTGTTTAAATGTTTTTTCCCTTTTTCTCGCCCTTCATGTACCGCTTGGTTGTGGTTGGCATTGGCGGGGCGTTTAGGTTTTTTCGGTTCACTTCAGTCCGAAACACTGCGACTTCAGGTACCGACATGGAGGGCTTTTTTCTCCAAGACATCGTATGCTTTCCTGCCTGTTACGAGGAGCTATCTTTGCAGAGTTTAGGTTAGTACGGCAGATCGTGTTTCTTTGGTCTTTGCTGTCCGAGCGTTAAAACAGCAAATATGAAGCCTCCTGTCATGCTATAAAATTGTAGATTATACTAGCTTTAGTGTAACTATAATCTTAATTTTATTAATGACAGGAGGCGAATATTTCCCTCCTAGTTTCTCCCTCCCCTTGTTGTTTGTTGGTTTGACTGACTTATTGTTTATTCACCTGGTCTCCTGGGCTAGGTTGGTTATCTGGGGGAGTTGGGGTTTATCTGGGATATGGTACCGTCAGTATTTTATGATGGGTATTCATGTTTTCTCAGTACATTTCATTCGCTAATCAGTGTTTCGACTCTGTTTATCTCGTTTCAGTTTAATGGTTTGGCTACAGTTCTTAGATCCGACTACTCTACAGTATAAAGATCAAGGCTTCACCCACTGGTTCCATGGTTTCAAGTTCGCATGGCATTCATCGTTATGTTATGTTTGTTTCTCCTGTTATTGTATTTGTGGTGTATTGTTCATGTACTTTATTTGTCGCAGCGTGAAAGAGGAAATAGTTAGTTGGGAGAAGCCTTTTATAGATTCTTGATTTTTTTGTCTCTGGTGTTTTTATCTCTATGTTAATGTGCTGCTGTGGAGTTCTAGAAAAGAGAGACTTAAGCAAATATTCGCCTCCTGTCATTAATAAAACTAAGATTATAGTTACACTAAAGCTAGTATAATCTACAATTACTATTTGCTATTTCTTAACTTCTTTTTGTAATATTGTTTATTATAAGCATGTATACCTTTACGTATTAAATTACGATACTTGACACATTGCATTTCACTGGTTTTCTTTTTGTTGATACTTTGTATGGAAAGCCACTGGAATTTCTGTTCTTCTCTCACCACGTTCCAGGGTGGGTAGTGATCTTTTTGGGAACTCTGTATATTGTATTATGTTTCCTATTTTCATTAATAGAAGGAGGAGGTGCCTACTTGTGTACTCCCACTGTATAAATGTAGCTTTTTTCTGATTGGTCGATCGTTTATGTGTGTTCTTCTTTGCTGCTATTTAGAGGTAGTAAAGGAAGATAAGCAAAATATTTGCCTCCTGTAATTTCTTAAATTAAGATGATAGGTACAACATACAACTAGGTAGGAATGCAAATACAAAGGATCAGAGTATAAATTCCCAAGGTATTAACAGAGGAATAATGATACAACCTTGTTTTGTGAGAGTGTAGTCTGTGGTGTCTATTAGAGATACAAACTGAACATAGTGTGATCAGTGTATACTGAAGTAAAGACATGCACTAGTTATAAGGAAAACTCACAAAAGGTCAGGGAATATCAGGCACATCATCCTTAAGCAGGTGTGGAATTAAGTCTTCTTACACTTTAAGGTAAAAAGAGACCAGAAAATCGATGCAAGTCCCCAGCGTCTGTATCCTACGCTTTTCGTCCTGTGGAATTTTTCAGGGATATTCCTCCTCTGTACACATTCTCCATTTAAATATCCCGCTTGAATTAAGGGAAGGGGTTTCAACTGATGTGTCTTCGCGTCGCATGCGTGTCACGCTGGGACGCATATGGATTCCGGATGGTTTCAGACGTCACTTCCATTTCCTGCTTTTCAGGAAATGGAATGTTTCAGGAAATAGTATGTTTTACTATTTTTTCGGTATTCTAGAGGGCACACTGCTCAGTAGGTTTGCTATGCATTTGCTTCCAGTGGTTATTTTATATTATAAGATTAAAGGTACACTAAAGATAGCATAATTACCAGATTTTACTAATTACATGACGTAAAGTCATGATTTTATAAAGGACACGGAGGCGAATATTATGCTTATCTCTTTCTTTATTATACCTCAGCAGCAAAGAGAAGGTATAAGATATTCATAGAAAAAAACTTCAATAAGAACAGGATCTCAAAGGGTTAACATAACATTCCACCCTTAACCAATAGGAACAGTCCTCTTGTCCATAACCACCCATGTGACCTTTCCTCTCCCTCTTTCTTTGGTCATGCCGAAGCTGGATCATCATAACTTGAGAAGAACAATTTGGAAACTTTATCCCTTGTAACGAACACTTCTATGCAACTGGACTGTAGAAGTTATCCGTTCGAACTGTGCTGACAACTGGTCATCTGAAGGTTTCGATATTAGATCTTCAAGCTGAAATGGGATAGAGAAAAGAGGTGGTAAAATATGGTCTCGCAACTGTTTGCCACATTGGTATTGTTTAACTCTATGTATTCGTTATCTGTACAGATTAACTTGCCCGTAGTATGTGCTATGGTATGTAATAAACTTATGGTACATAATCGACTCGTATTTAGACAAACTCAACCTTACCTGCAATGTCAGGATATATCGGGTGGGCATACAATTCTGTCTTACAATTTTTGAAATGACATACTTACCGGGTGGGCGAATATTCGCCTCCGTGTCCTTTATAAAATCATGACTTTACGTCATGTAATTAGTAAAATCTGGTAATTTTATTAAAGGACACGGAGGCTCATATTATGCTAGTTCAAAGCTGTGCAATGACTGTCGATGATATGTGGTCTGTAGGGTGAAAATAGTAATCCTTAAAGGTGGACTCACGGGACCAATCCGCTGTCCGCAATAGGTCTTCCAACCTGCATCCCAAAGTGAATGCTTTGGACGCCATAGCTCCCCTGGTGGAGTGTGCGCCATATATGGACGTGTCTATATTAGCGGTGGTCATTATCCACTTCACCCATCGGGCTATTGTTACTGAGGATACTGGTTGGTGTGGCGTGTTGATGGCCAAAAACAGTTCGTGGTGTCTCGGATTTCTAAATGCCTGTGTCCGTTTTTCGTATTCCTTCAGGCAGGCTATTGGACATAGGTTTACGTTATGAGGGAATGCAGGGTATGATATTGATGAAATCGTTGTTTTGGTACGTCTGGATATGTTGAATGTTACTCCCGTTGGGGTGAACGAGCGTGCATCAACGTCTAGTGCCCGAACATCCGAAACTCGTTTGCATGAGATCAGGCAGAAGAGCATGGCCAGTTTTGCTGATAGTTGTTTCAGTGTGAGAGAAGAGTTCTGTGGCCATCTTTCTAATAAGTTTAAGACTAGGTTCACGTCCCACACTGATGTGTATCGGGGTTGTGGGGGTCTGGAAAATCGAACCCCACGTAAGAGTCTGCACACCAGTAGGTGTTTGCCCGCTGGGGATTCTTCCCAGCCTTTGTGTCCAGCGGAGATTGCTGATCTGTAAACGTTGATCGTCCGATACGCCAGGCCTTGGTCGTATAGGAGTGTGAGGAAACGTAACATATAATTCACAGAGGCACATACGGGATCCACTTGTTGTTCCATGCACCAACTACTCCAGGCGTTCCAGGCCGTACTGTAGGATCTCCGTGTTCCTGGAGCCCAGGCTCCCGCCAGTAGTTCGAGAGTCGTCTGTGGAACATCTGGTATGACCCAGGGTCCCCTGAGAGGAGCCACGCTA
The DNA here is from genome assembly GCF_036172605.1 of Pelobates fuscus. Classification (NCBI taxonomy): domain Eukaryota; kingdom Metazoa; phylum Chordata; class Amphibia; order Anura; family Pelobatidae; genus Pelobates; species Pelobates fuscus. The sequence goes on from NC_086321.1 coordinate 174,547,148, forward strand.
GCAATTTGAGTTGACCCTGCATCACCAGTGGATGTGGATTCCCTTCGGGATCTGAAAGGAGGTGTAAATGCTCTGGTAGCAATCTGGGAACGTCTATGGACATCTCCATGAGTGAAGGGAACCAAGGCTGTGTTGTCCAGAATGGTGTTATGAGGACCATGGACGACCGCGAGCGGTCGAGGTGTACCAATGTTCGTGCCAGTAGAGCGAATGGGGGAAAAGCGTATAGTCTTCTGACCGGCCATGGATGTAGGAATGCATCCGTAGCTACTGCTTCTGGGTCCGGTCTCCAACTGAAGAATTTCGGAAGTTGAGTATTCAATCTCGACGCGAACAGGTCCATGTACATCGGGCCCCATAATGTCTGAAGTTTTAAGAACGTTGCGCGGTTCAGGTGCCAATCGCTGGCATCCCGTAGGTATCTGGAGTTCCAGTCTGCTACGGTGTTTGAAAGTCCCGGAATGTATTCGGCTTGAACCGATATGTTGCGTTCCAAGCAAAATTGCCAGAAGTCTGTGGCTAAGTCTGCCAGGATTTTGGATCTGGTGCCGCCGAGGCGGTTGATGTATTGGACTGCTGATATGTTGTCCATCCGCAGAATGATGGAGCAGTGCGTTTTGGGGCCCAGGAGGCTCTTCAGCGCGAAAGAGCCTGCCATAAGTTCCAGGCTGTTGATGTGTAGTGCCTTTTCCGGTTGGGACCATCTTCCTCCTGTGGAGATAGGACCACAACGCGCTCCCCAGCCCCGCGTGCTGGCATCGGATTCTATTATGCAATCTGGGGTGGTGCCAAAGATTGCTCTGCCATTCCATGCTTCCATGTGCTGGAGCCACCACCTGAGCTCCTCTTTGGCTGTGCGATCGAGTGGCACGGAGTCTGAATAGGAGTGACCCGATTGTAGTTGTGCTGTTTTCAGTCTCTGCAGGGCTCTGTAATGTAGGGGGCCCGGGAAGATTGCCTGTATGGAGGCTGAAAGGAGTCCGATTATTCTGGCTAGTTGTCTCACGGTGAGCGTTGGACGAGCCAGTGTTCTGCGAATCTCCTTCTTGATAGTCTTGATCTTTGAAGGTGGTAGGCTTAGGGTCCCTTGGACTGCCTCTATAGTGAATCCTAGGAATTCCATGGACTGGGAGGGGATTAAAACTGATTTCTCCCAGTTGATTAGGAATCCCAGGTTGTGAAGGAGGGATAGTGCCCAGGATAGATGTTGTTGAAGTATAAGGGCATCCTGCGCCATGATCAGCATATCGTCCAGATATATGATCATGCGCACCCCTCTGCTGCGCAGCAGTGCCACTACCGGTTTTAGCAGTTTTGTAAAGCACCATGGTGCTGACGAGAGGCCAAATGGTAGGCAGCGGAACCTCCATGTCTGGTGGTTCCATATAAACTGGAGGAGGTGGTGACACTCCTCTGCGATGGGGATGGTGAGGTAGGCATCTTGGAGGTCCAGTTTGACCATCCAATCCCCCAGCCGGAGAAGGTCTCGTAGGCAATGGATCCCTTCCATTTTGAAATGGTGGTATCGTACGAATGTATTGAGAGGGCGTAGGTTGATCACCGGCCTCACGCCGCCGCCCTTTTTGGGAACCAAGAACAGGTTGCTCAGGAAGCCTGGGGAGTGAGGCGCGACCTGGTAGATCGCGCCCTTCTCCGTCAGTGTTTCGATTTCCTTCGACACTAGTTCCCTGTCTTGGGGGGCAAACACCATCCGCCTTGGTATGGTGTATTGTATCGGGTTTTGCACAAACTCTATGTGGTACCCTAGCACTGTGTTGAGGATCCAGGCATCGGACGTGAGTCTTTGCCATGCCCCGAAAAATTGGGATAATCTGCCTCCCACATGTGTTATACCAGAATAAGGTAGGGGAAGGGTACTTACCATAAGGCCGTCGGCCGTATGTGGCACCTCTGTGTCCTCTGGACTGCCATGATCTGCCCCTGACAGGAAAGAAGGGTGTAGGATTCCTGACTTCTGTCTGTGGGAACCTGGATGTAGTGGAGCCTCGGTAGCCCCGGTAGGAGCCCCGTGAGGAGCGGCTGGACAGACGGCCCCGATGTCTGCCAGCCCCCCCAAAAACCTTTGGGGAGAACACTCGTTTGAGATTTGTTTGCGCCTTGTCCAGGGCTGTAAATGTGCTCACATAGGTACCCAACTCTTTCACAAAATTGTCTCCAAAAAGGAGGCCTTTTGCCTGTGTGCCAGGCTCAGTTATGGCCATGTTGACCAGTTTCGGGTCGATCTTCATGAGGATCGCCTTTCGTCTCTCTGTGCTTAGTGCAGCGTTGGAATTGCCGATGAGGCAAATAGAGCGCTGTGCCCATTCTCGAATAGCCAGGAGGTCTACAGGTGTGTCACCTGAAAGTGCCGCTTCGACCATGTCGAAGATTTTTGCGCTGGGGCCCAAGGAGTCAAGCACCTTGTCCTGGCAGTGGCGCAGCGAATAATCTAAACCCTTTTTGGCCTTCCAGACAGTTTTGCCCAGGAATTGGGCGATTTTTGGGTCCACTTCTGGTGTGGCACAGGCCATATCAGGGACCGTCGGGCGTGGGCATTCTGCCCTTAGTTTGTTCCTGGTATGTTTATCCAGGGGTTTCCTAATCCTGGCCGCAATATACTGGGCCACATGGTCAGCCGGAAACCATTCGGTAGACCTAGGGTGTTGTAGGTCGTCCGGGTTAAAGAGGGGCTCGCCCTGAGGGTCCAGGATGATGGAGTCATCCTTAGCCGCCTTGCCCGTGTTAGTAGGGTTTGCTGCCAGGCTGCGCTCCGGAGAGGAGTTCTCCGATTCAAAAGAGTCTATTTCTTCAGACTCGTTCAGTACCTCCTCCAGTTCCGAATCAGAGTCGGATGTCTCAGTTTGGGCCTTAGCCCGTTTCCATTTCCTCACCGTTTTTGCCCGGTGGGAGGCTCGTTTGCGTGGGGGCCCCACGTCCTCATTAGTGACAGGGCGCAACCTGTCCGTCATATGTGTTTTGGAGGTTTGTCTGCCCACGTGGTGGGTCTTTTCAGTGGCCTTGCGACCGGTGAGGGAAGCAGGCTTGTCATCTTGGGCCTTGGGGTGGAGGCCGCTAGGGTTGGTATTAGACGCCATGATGGCGTTACTAATGGATTGTGTCAGGTTGTCTGACATTGCTCCTATAGCCGTGTATATGGCCTGTGTGACCGACTTGGTCATGGTCGCGTCCAGGAGCGTGTGGAACTCCTCCGAGTTCAGCTGCTCCATGGAGGCCGCGTCCTCTCTCTGTGGAGAGAGTGGGCGCGTGGCAGGGGACACCTGGAGCTTGGTGTTCTTGCTAGCAGTAGTAGGAGTGCCAGTCTCCTGGACTCTGGGGTTCAGCATGCTAGATAAATAGGGAGTGAGAGAAAATTGTGTAATATTCAGTTTGCACAGGCAACTGAATAACTACAGAGTGTATGTGTAACTATTGTGAATGTACACTGATAAAGTGGTTGGCTGGGAGTGCTAGGACAAGGCACAAGCAAAAGACTGTTAGCTTACCGAGTGTTCCCTCCGGAATGGCCGCAAGGGAGCACTGGTAAGCTGCAAGTCCCAGCCAGCAGCCAATCCGCGTATTCCCGCCCGCCCCTAGGTCACAGGGGGGTGTCGGGAAAAAAGGCGGGAAAATCCTGTCAGCCGTTAGTGGAAATGGCTGTCACTCTGTGCGGCTGCCAGTGCGCGTGCGCAAGCGTTTACCGGCCGCGAAACGCTCGCGCCGGAGAAAACGGTCGCGGGGAGCGTTCAGGGGGGAAGGATGGGATATGGAACGGGTAATAAACTACCCGGAGCAGGGAGGGAGGGGGTGGGTTTACCGCCGGAGGCGGTAAACCGTTGAGTGAAGGAAAACCCCAAAGCGTGTGGACACGCTGGTATAAAGGGGTATACCTAATGAGGGAAACTGTGGAAAAAATACATAAACGGTACATAAATTCAAGCAAATAATCAATAAAATTCCTCTGACTAGAGAGAAGAAAATTAGGTGTTACTTAGCTGAGGCAGCAGCAAAGAAAGAGGGAGAGGAAAGGTCACATGGGTGGTTATGGACAAGAGGACTGTTCCTATTGGTTAAGGGTGGAATGTTATGTTAACCCTTTGAGATCCTGTTCTTATTGAAGTTTTTTTCTATGAATATCTTATACCTTCTCTTTGCTGCTGAGGTATAATAAAGAAAGAGATAAGCATAATATGAGCCTCCGTGTCCTTTAATAAAATCTTCAATTTCCAAACATTGTATAAGATCCGTGCACCAATGTTTAGGCTACAATAGTCGAGCTGTGACACTAGCTTCTCTTGAAGCATTTTCCCCAGAATCATATTTTGCCATATGAATTTTAATTTACTACAATTAGAAATAAATAATGAATTTCTGGAAATTCAAAGTGAATTGCAAATTTCAGTTGAATTAGAACAATGATTTTAACTGGAAAGTGTTACAGGTTTATTTACTTAAGTGAGAATTCACAGATAATTCAAAGTGATTTAAAAGGAAAGCATAGCTGAGGTAAGAGCAGGACCAGATAAAATGCTGTCTACGATTTATAATGATATTGTTGCCACAATGCACAGCAGATTCACCTGGTTTTGGCAAAACAGCAAAATTGGCTTCTACAAGTTCTTTAGGCATGGTCCCAGCTGCCGTGTAATAAGCAGATGAAAAGACATCCAGACACAGTGATTTGATAGATGCAAGGGAACCTATAGTCTTAAAGGAACACTCTGCTCTTGATCTGCCTCCTTGGCTGACATCATCAGAAGTGTTGATCTCAGCCAATGACAATACCTTCCCATAGGAAAGCATTGGATTGGCTGAGGTTGTCAATTCTGATGATCTCAGCCAAGGAGGCAGGCCGGAAGGCGGAGTCACATACCTCCCTAGTCAATCAGCGTCTCATCATAGAGATGCATTGCATCAATTCATCTCTATGAGGAAAGTTCAGTATCTCAATGCAGAGGGTGGAGACACTGAATGGCAGTGCTGCTCACTGTGCCCAAGGAAGCCACTTTAGCAGCCATCTGAGGAGTGGCCAGTGGAATTATCACTAGGCTGTAATGTAAACACTGCATTTTCTTGAAAAAGACAGTGTTTACTGCAAGAAGCCTGAAAGGAATGATAATACTCACCAGAATAACTACATTAAAGTGTCCCTTTAAGTTGTTAATCCAGTTAAAAGATTAGGGTAAGGAGGATGATGATTTTGTTTGCTGTATGTTATGCATGATAAATACATTTGCCACAAACCACAACCTTACGGGCCTGCCAGAGTGTATTATGTACATGGACAACTGTCATCACATTTTCACTTCTCGTTTTTTTTGAAAGTTTACTACATTTATTGAAACTTATTTCGGGGGAGAAGAAAATGTTTCACTTTCTTTTTCTTGCTGAGCGGCCATGTTGGACCAGACTATACTGTTATCTGACCAACTGCTGCTCAACCTAACTTGCCTACTGCCGTGATTGCTCTCTGTAAACCTTCAGCAGCAGGGTAGTTAGGTTTCATTAAATGTAATAAAGGTTCATTAAATGCAATAAACTTTTAAAAAAACGAGAAGTGAAAATCTGCTGACAGCTGTCTGAGTAATTGTTGATGTATACAATATTGTGGAAGTCAATACAAACTGCAAATGTCCCGCACTCAATGTACCGGTCTTGTGCTTGCCTCGGTGCTGCCTCAGCCTTCAATATATTCAAATGGAAAGAGTGCACTCAAAGGTCTTCTTAAGGATATAAACGATTTATTTTGCCAAAATTTCAAAAGACATACAAGTCGACGTTTCAGTCCTCGTGGGACTTTTTTCAATATTGTGGAAGGTTATCAATAATCCTCCGCCTGTATAATGGTGTCATGTGAATGTGGTCAGATGATGTGTGATAGTTTCCAACACTTTGAGGTCAGTTATAAAATAATAGATTCTAGAATATTTTCATACACATTTAAAAAATAGGAATAGTAACTGGTTCCTAGATCTAGCAGCATACAGATATTGTAGCAAATATGTTTTCTACGGCTCTTAGGGGACAGCATTGTTTTAGCATTAAGGTGATAGTGGGGATAATTTTGTTAATTTATAAGGTGTTGCATATAATTTATCTTGGCCACAATTTAACTTTTTTTGTACTTCATTTCATTTTTAAAACGTTACCATTGATTAAAGGGATACTGTAGTGCCAGGAATACAAAGCTGTATTAATGGCACTACTGATCCCTCTGTCTCCACCCTCCGGGGTAGATAAAGGGTTAAAAACCCTTATCCCTTAAATACTTACCTTATCCTAGCGCCGATGTTCCTCGGCGCTGGGTCGAAGCTCTGCCCCCTCTGACGTCCTGTGCGCGCATTAGACGTCCGCATAGGAAAGCTTTGAATCAATGCTTTCCTATGGGATAAAATTTGACGCTGGAGGTCCTCATGCAGAGCCCTTTTTTGGCATTACCCCTTAAAATTGGGGCCTAAATCCCCCCCCCTCCCCCCAGGTGGCAGTTTAATAGGATCCATACTAGGGTGGGATCCTCAAGTTGGAGGGACGCTCTCCTTTGCGTCCTTGTTTTATCTGTCTTTGTCTCTCTGTCTTGATTGCTGGGGCTCTCTGCCGCTGATCGTTCCGTTTTCGATCGCTGGAACATGGTAGTGCGTTCCAGCGGGCGGAAGTGACATCTCGGCCGTATTCCGCGAGACCGGAAGTGACGCGGTGGTCGCGAGGGTATGATGCCAGTGCCTGGAACGCATAGCATGCGTTTCAGCATTCGTTACATGCGCGGAACTAAGGTTTTTAAAACTAAGTTATCTGAGGCACTATTTAAATCTAAGTGATCTGAGGCTCTGTGTGCATGCTGCATCCGCTGCGTCCGCTGATAGCGATTCTGAGGGTACTGCTTCAAGTCATTTGGTTCAGTGCATTAAAGTTGGAGTTTTTTCCTTTTCTTGGCTGCTTGAATTGTGTCTCATTGTCAGAAGGTAGGCTTTTTCTCCTTGTGATTTTTTTTTACTTGACATTCAGTTTTGCGTTTGAATTTTGATGGGATGTGGATTTGGGTCTTTTGACATTTCTTTTGATTCCCATTATAGTTTGGATTCTCCCTCTAGATCTCTCTCTAGAAAACATAGGTGAATCAATAATTTTTAATATTCAGTTTTTGTTTGTTTTTTAAAAGAGTGCCAGGTTGAGCCTGTAATAAATGTTTATATATGGCTTTGTTTCAGCCCCAGCAAACAATTGGATTCACCCCCAAGAAAATCAAGGGATAAAACCAATAAATGTGTGAACTGTTCGTCCTCTGCACCTCAGGGAAAGAACCTCTGCAGAGAATGCTTATTGGAAATAGAGGATGCTTCCAACAGGAATTCCAAAGAGGACGACATTAAACTCAATTTCCCAAGCTATTGCCGAGGGCTTTAAGTCTACCACGGATAAATGTGGTCAGTGTAAGAGATGCAGAGTGGAACCTCAGTCTTCATGCTCTGAAGAAGACCTTTATATGTGGGAGGTCTCAGATGATGGTGAGAAGGAAATTGAATATACCTCCAGGTCTCTTAAATCTAAGTCTATTGATAGGCTGATTACCCTTATCAGGGACACTCTTAGTCTCACGGAAGAGAAGTCAGAGTTGAGAGAGGTTGACAGGTTCTTTGAGGACCTAAAGCCTAATAGGCCAACATTCCCAGTGCATTCTTAAATCAGGGACACAATCCTTCAAGACTGGAACAAGCTGGGAAAAAAAATCCACATTAAAGAATAAGTTCACAAGGATATATCCTTACTCTGCCATTGACTGCAAAGTATGGAACTCAGTGCCAAAAATGGATGCTGTCATGATTCATATGGCCACGCTCCCCCTTGACTTCATGGCCTACCTTAGAGAACCTATGGAAAATGTATGGATGGGGATCTCATAACATCTTCTCTTGCCCGAGGCTCCGCCTCCATCCTGCGGTGGCTCTAACCACTCTCTCAAGGGCCTTAAGAGTATGGCTTGCAAATTTGGAGGAGGACATTGACCGTGGAGTCTGCAGGGAGCATCTCCTGGAAAGTCTCAAGGACTACAGCCTTGCTACAGAATTCTGATTGGAAGCCTCTCTAGACATCACTCGTATGATTGCTAAAAGTATGGCCCTGTCTGTGGCCTTTAGAAGGGTTTTATGGCTTAATTCATGGGGAGCTGACTATGCCTCCAAGGCAGCGGGATTTATTATTCGGTAAGATTCTGGAGGACGTCATAAAAAAGGCTGCAGATGGCAAAAAAAGCTTTTTTGCTGCAAAAAAGAATAAATACTTTTTCCTCTTCCTGGAAGACTAAACGCTTCAAGGATCAGTCCTTTCGGAACAGCAGAGGCTATAAATCAGGAAGGGAGTATTCTAGAAATTCCTCTTGGTAAAGCTTCTCCCATTCATCGACCAATAAGGTTTCCAGAGGGAGAGGATCTAGAATCATTCGGGGATTGTGGGAAGACTATGGTTCTTCTATCCGGTGTGGGCTGCAAATATCACAGACGTCTGGGTCAATTCCATCATTAAAGAAGGTTACAGGATAGAGTTCTCCTCTTATCCAAAATACACTCTCTTCAGGAAGTCAAGGGTGTTGATGGGCATCAAACGACCATGGGGAATTGCATCTCTACTCTTCAGGAACAAAGGGTTATAGAAGAAGTTCTGAAAGAGGAAAGGTTCAAAGGAGTTTACTCCACAGTGTTCTTGGCTTCAAAACCCCAAGTGTAGTCTAATCCTGATCTTAAAATGATTGAACTCCATGCTCGACGTGCGAACGATTGGCACCAAGAACGTTCTCAAAAGTTCTTGTCACTTTGATAGCCTTCATAAGAGTAGGAGGTATCGAAATCTTCCATTACTTGCATGATATCCTCATCATAGGTCCATCCCAATGGATAGTGGCTCATCATACTCTAGTGACTATGAACATTCTTTGAGATCACGGTTGGCTTATGAACATAGAGAAGAGCTCCTTAAATCCTTTTTAAAAAATCGTATTCCTTCGAGCAGTGATAGACATGATCTCAGCCCATGTGTTCCTCTCTCCAGAAAGGGCCCTAAGGGTGAGAGAAGTCACGAGGCTCCTAGGTTCTTTGACATCAACAATTGGGCTGGTAAAATGGGCCCAATGGAAGTTTTGTCCTTTTCAGAATTTCTTCCTTCTTCAATTTGACAGGGTAGAAACAGATTGGGAGCAAAGGATAACTCTGTCCCTGCCGGTAAGAAAAGGGTTGAACTGGTGGAGGGGCAAGAAGAATTTGACAAAAGGCTTCCCGTTAAAGGAACCTCCTTGGAACGTTATTACAACAGATGCAAGTTCTTTTGGATGGGGTGCCCACTTCAATTCCACATGGAAACAAGGGAAGTGGACCCAAGAAGAGAGTCGTCTACACTCAAATTTAAGGGAGCTAAGGGCCATTTCCAGAGCCATCTTCCTTCGATGATCAAAAAATCTTGAGTCCTGATCAAAACGGACAACCGAGCGGTTGCCTCGTATGTGAACAACCAAGGAGGCACAAGAAGCAGATTGCTCTTGAAGGAACTAGCTCCCTTGATGAAAGTGGGCATGTACAGTCTCCAAGGTCTGAAGGCAATCTATCTTCCGGGTTCAGAGAACATTACTGCGGACTTCCTCAGCAAGAAATTATTCCAGGAGAATGGAGGCTTCACCCGGCAGTCTTCTCATGGATTGTCCATTGGTGGGGCATACCCCAGATCGACCTAATGGCGACTTACCAGAATTGTCAGGTAGAGAATTACTACTCTCTCCATCCAGACAATCGGGCGATGGGCCAGGATGCTCTCTCCCTTCCTTGGTAGTTCGACCTGTGGTATGCGTTCCCTCCGCTACCCATGATACCCAGATTCCTGCAGAAGGTTTGGACGGAAGGCAAAAAAGTAATTGCCATAATCCCAATCTGGCCTCGAAGGCCATGGTTTCCCCTCTTAACCATGATGAATCAGGAACGACCTTTGCCTCTTCGGATAATGAAGGATCTGCTGACTCAGGGCCCAATCTCCCATCCTCAATCAGAACACCTCAAGTTGGGGGTGTAGGTTTTGAAAAGGAAAGATTTTGACAATTAGGCCTTTCAGAAGTAGTGGTCAATACCCTTTTGCAGTCTAGGAAGGGTTGTACTTCCTCATGCTACCATAGAATCTGGGATATATTTAGATAATGGGCATCAGCCAAGAACATTGACTTCTTGCAACCACGCAATACTCAGATCCTGGATTTCCTCCAAGAAGGTCTGGACAAAGGCCATAGCCTCAGCACTCTTAGAGTTCAGTTCTCGGCTCTTTCAGCATTATGCAATATCTCATGGGTTCTGGATCCTTTGATCTCAAGACTCTTCAAGGCAGCTTTCAGGTTGAGACCTCCTTCCAGATCCGGTAGCCCTCCTTGGGACCTTCCTCTTGTTCTCAGCTACCTGATGTCAGGATCGGGTCAGGGATCCAACACGCAGAGTACAAAGAGTAGCAGATACGTATACCGGTCCTTAGAATGGCCGGACTAACGTATAACTACAATAGAATGGTCAGAGACAAGCCGAGGTCGAGGGAACGAGAGGACAGGTAAGCGAGAGACAAGCCGGGTCAAGGATAACAGAAAGGCAGGAGAGTAAACAACAAAGCCGGGACAGAACCAAAAGACAAGTGAATAATAAAGCACTGTGTGACTAGGCGGACTAGAACCACGACAGGGCAATGAGTGAATGAGAGAGCCACTGTTAAGTATCCTGGCTAGGGAGAGAAGACACGCCTCCGGCGAGTCCTGATTCGTCTCCCGAGATTTGAGTGGCAGGACGTTCCGGGTTGGCGTCATGACGTCTACCTCCGGTCCTCCTGTTATAAAAGGAAGTGACTCCCTCGCGGCCGGCGTTAGCAAGACCGAGTGAACCGCGGGAGGAGACATGCCGTCCGGACGGATAAACTTCTAAGTCTCTACCCCTCTCAAAGGTAGAGACTTCAGGTACCCTGACAGTACCCCCCCCCTCAGATACGCCCACCGGGCGGAAGGAGCCGGGGCGAGATGGAAAGCGGGAGTGAAATGCCCTGCGAAGACGAGGAGCATGAACATCCTCTTGTGGTACCCAACTCCTCTCCTCAGGACCATATCCCTTCCAGTCAACTAAATATTGTACCCGGCCCCGGGAGACACGAGAATCAATAATGGAGTTAACCTCATATTCCTCCTGACCCTCCACCTGAACAGGGCGCGGAGGGGCGATTGTGGAGGAGAATCTGTTACAGATTAGAGGTTTCAGCAAGGACACGTGAAAGGAGTTCGGGATGCGTAAATTAGCTGGGAGAGCCAGACGATATGCCACTGGGTTAATTCGAGTCAAGATCCTGTAGGGACCAATATAACGAGGAGCGAATTTCATGGAAGGAACTTTAAGACGAATATTCCTAGTACACAACCACACTCTATCGCCTGGAACAAAATTCGGAGCCGCCCTTCTACGTTTGTCAGCATGTCTCTTAACCAGTACAGAATTGTGTAGAAGAATCTGTCGAGTCTGATCCCACAACTTCCTCAAATTGGCCACATGGACATCAACCGACGGCACTCCTTGGGAAGGAGAAACCGGGGGAAGAATAGATGGATGAAAGCCATAGTTCATGAAGAAGGGGCTTGAATGCGTAGAGTCACAAACGAGATTGTTGTGCGCAAACTCCGCCCAAGGAATCAAACCGACCCAATCGTCCTGGTGTTCGGAAACAAAACAACGTAAGTATTGCTCAATCTTCTGGTTGGTTCGTTCAGCAGCTCCGTTAGACTGAGGATGATAGGCGGACGAAAAATTCAATTTGATGCCTAATTGAGAACAGAAGGACCTCCAAAAACGTGAAACAAATTGGGAGCCTCTATCAGAAGTGATCTCCGAAGGAATCCCATGCAAGCGAAAAATCTCTTTAGCAAAGACCTCCGCCAATTCCGGGGAAGTCGGGAGTTTAGGCAAGGGTACGAAATGTGCCATCTTGGTAAACCTATCGACTACGGTGAGGATAACAGTGTGCTTTTTAGAAACAGGCAGATCCACAATAAAGTCCATTGCCACACAGGACCAAGGTTTGTCAGGTATTTCCAGAGGTTGTAGAAGGCCACAAGGAAGCGAATGTGGTAGTTTAGTTTTGGTACAGACCACACAAACCCCGATAAAATCCTTAATATCCTTCCGTAACGACGGCCACCAGAAATCCTTGGAGATCAAAGAATACGTCTTGCGAACACCCGGATGACCCGCCACCTTACTCTCGTGAAGACACTGTAAGAGCTCCAATTGGAGTTCAGGAGGGACGAAAAGTCTGGAAGCCGGAGTCAGTCTAGGTGCCAGATGCTGCAAGTTCCTTATCTGATCAAGTAGCGGAGAATGAACTTTGAGAGTAGTGTAAGCGATAATGTTACACTTGGGGACTATAGAGGACAAAACCGGCTCAGATACAGCAGCAGGTTCATATTGGCGAGATAAGGCGTCGGCCTTAGAATTCTTAGAACCTGGCCTATATGTGAGTACGTAGTTGAAGTGAGTGAGAAATATGGACCAACGAACCTGTCTAGATGATAGTCGTTTAGCCTCTCCAATATAGGATAAGTTTTTATGATCTGTCAAAATCGTAACAGGATGCAAAGTACCCTCCAATAAATGTCTCCACTCCTTCAAGGCCATTATAACCGCTAGTAGCTCCCTGTCACCGATGTCATATCTGCTTTCAGTACCTGACAATTTTTTGGAAAAGTAACCACAAGGATGTAATGGTTTATCTACACCCAACCTTTGGGACAGAACAGCACCTATACCTGTCTCAGAAGCGTCAACCTCGAGTAGGAAAGGTAGAGTAGTATCAGGGTGAACTAAAATTGGTGCGGAAGCAAACAGTTCCTTGAGTGTCTTAAAAGCCAGAAGTGCTTCAGTAGACCAATTCTTAGTCTCAGCCCCTTGTTTGGTCATATTGGTGATGGGAGCAATGATAGAGGAGTATCCCTTAATGAAACGTCTGTAGTAATTAGAGAAACCAATGAATCTCTGGATAGCCTTGAGACCCTTAGGTAAAGGCCACTCTAATATGGATTGGAGCTTCTCCGGGTCCATTTCAAACCCCTCCCCAGAAATCACATATCCAAGAAAGGTAGTTTGGGATTGGTCAAAGCTGCATTTCTCTAGTTTGCAGTATAAGCCATGCTGAAGAAGTTTGTGTAAAACCCTTCTGACTTGTCTGTGGTGAGTCTCAATATCCCTGGAATGTATAAGTATATCATCAAGGTATACAATCACACAGTCATCTTGAAACTCCCTAAGAACCTCATTAATAAGGTCCTGAAATACCGCCGGGGCATTGCAGAGACCAAAAGGCATTACAGTATACTCATAGTGCCCATATCGAGTATTGAATGCAGTTTTCCACTCGTCACCGTCGTGGATTCTCACCAAATTATAAGCACCTCTAAGGTCTAACTTAGTGAAAATTTTAGAACTTTTTAATCGATCAAAAAGCTCGGTGATCAAGGGAATCGGATATACATTTCTGATGGTTATCTTATTAAGGCCTCGGTAGTCAATGCAAGGTCTTAAAGAACCATCCCTCTTTTTAACGAAAAAGAATCCAGCCCCAGCAGGAGAGGAGGATCTTCTAATGAACCCCTTGTCTAGGTTTTCACGAATATACTCCTCTAGAACTAAGTTTTCATTCGTAGACAAAGGGTAGACATGACCCCTGGGGGGCATGGTACCAGAAAGTAAATTAATTTTGCAATCAAAAGGCCTATGTGGTGGTAAGGTATCAGCCTTTCTTTTGTCAAATACTGCCTTTAAATCTTGATATAAGGACGGTATCTGTACTTTGGTAGAGTCGGTAGCGTTATTAAGTGAGTTGACACTACAAAGAGGTGACACTTTCTTTAAACAATTCTCTTGACAATTCTGACCCCACGAAACTATTTCCCCTGATCTCCAATCTATAACAGGGTTATGTCTCTTAAGCCAGGAGTATCCCAGGACTATGGGAACAGAAGGAGATGAAATGAGTAGTAAGGATATTTCCTCCTTGTGTAGAATACCAGCAGTTAAGTAAAGAGGTGTGGTTTCCCGGAAAATCACAGGCTCAACTAAAGGTCTACCATCAATGGCTTCAACAGCCAAGGGTGTCTTCCTTAACTGGGATGGGATAGTGTGTTTGGTGAGAAACTTTTGGTCGATAAAACTCTCAGCAGCGCCGGAGTCTATCAATGCCATAGTCTCTAAGGTTCCCTTCTCCCAAGTTAAAGAGACCGGTAATAGGAGTCTATGTTCTTTGTAGTTATGAGTAGAGGACAAAATCGAAACACCCAAGGTCTGTCCTCTAGAGAAACTTAGGTGCGAGCGTTTCCCGGACGGCTGGGACAGCTCAAACGTACATGACCTCTGACCCCACAATACATACACAGTCCCTCTCTTCTCCTGAACTGTCTCTCCTCCTCTGAGAGACGAGTAAGGCCTAACTGCATAGGTTCTGAAACCTGTGGATCTTTGGTTTCAGAGATTTGAAATGATGGTGCTAGTCTAGAGGAAGATTTAGCGGTTCTACCTCGAGTATTCTGTCTCTCCCTTAGACGTTCGTCAATACGAGAGATAAAGGAAATTAAGTCCTCCAGGTTCTCGGGAAGCTCTCTTGTCGCTACCTCATCAAGTATTACATCAGATAATCCATTTAAGAATACGTCTATATAGGCCTGTTCATTCCATTTTACCTCTGACGCCAAAGACCTGAACTCTAGTGCATAATCCACAAGTGTTTGGTTGTCTTGTCTAAGGCGCAACAGTAATCTGGCTGCATTGGCCTTCCTGCCAGGAGGGTCAAAAGTTCTTTTAAAAGCAGCTACAAAGGAATTATAGTTATAGACTAATGGATTATCATTCTCCCACAACGGATTAGCCCATCTCAGAGCTTTCTCAATGAGTAAGGTAATAATAAATCCCACCTTTGCCCTATCAGTAGGGTATGAACGGGGCTGTAGCTCGAAATGAATACTGATCTGGTTCAAAAAGCCACGACACCTCTCAGGGGAACCAGCATAACGTACAGGTGGAGTAACTCGGGAAGAAGCACCTACAGTAGCTACCTCTAACCCCGAACCCACAGAAGAAGCAGACGTATTACGCATCTCCTCAGGTGGATTAATAGGGCGAGACAGCAGCGCCTGTAGTGCTAGAGCCATCTGATCCATCCTATGATCCATGGCGTCAAGCCTAGGATCAGGAGAACCAAGCTGACAATTTGTACCTGCAGGATCCATGGCCCTGTCGTAATGTCAGGATCGGGTCAGGGATCCAACACGCAGAGTACAAAGAGTAGCAGATACGTATACCGGTCCTTAGAATGGCCGGACTAACGTATAACTACAATAGAATGGTCAGAGACAAGCCGAGGTCGAGGGAACGAGAGGACAGGTAAGCGAGAGACAAGCCGGGTCAAGGATAACAGAAAGGCAGGAGAGTAAACAACAAAGCCGGGACAGAACCAAAAGACAAGTGAATAATAAAGCACTGTGTGACTAGGCGGACTAGAACCACGACAGGGCAATGAGTGAATGAGAGAGCCACTGTTAAGTATCCTGGCTAGGGAGAGAAGACACGCCTCCGGCGAGTCCTGATTCGTCTCCCGAGATTTGAGTGGCAGGACGTTCCGGGTTGGCGTCATGACGTCTACCTCCGGTCCTCCTGTTATAAAAGGAAGTGACTCCCTCGCGGCCGGCGTTAGCAAGACCGAGTGAACCGCGGGAGGAGACATGCCGTCCGGACGGATAAACTTCTAAGTCTCTACCCCTCTCAAAGGTAGAGACTTCAGGTACCCTGACACCTGACTGATGATCTGTGCGTTCCCCATGGAAATTTGGATACTACCCTTCTGACTTACAAGACTTTGTTTTTGGTGGCTATTACTTCCGCAAGAAGAATTTAGGAGATTAAAGCCTTTTCTACCATGTCTTCCTGCCTACAGATCTATCAGGATAGGGTGTATGTCTGAGACCAAAATCTAAGTTTCTTCCTAAGGTGGTTTCTCAGTTTCATCTCTCTCAAGAAGTGGTCCTTCCATCATTCTATCCCAATCCAACTTCTAATGAAGAAGTTAAGAACTGTCTGTCTCAATACCTTTTTCGTTCATACAGAAAGACTGACTGACCCTTGGTTCTACCTTCACGAGCTAGGAGAGGTGAGGCAGCTTCTTTATCTACGTTGAAACGTTGGATTTCGCTAATAATCAGGAAAGTGTATTGTAATGGCACCCCCAGGCATAAAAGGGGTTTAAAAGCCATTTAGTAGATCTTCCCCTTCCAGAGACACAGGCACAGCTACTGCAGAACCCCAAACTCCCGAACAGGATACCAAGTAGCACTTCCAACTCCCGAACTGGAACCTCACGAATAGCTGCTAGCAGCTGAACAGGAAAAGCACCCGAGCGGCTTACACTCCTGGCAATCAGTCTCTAACAGCATACAGTAAATCCCCCCAAGAACGAGACGAAGCTCCGTGTTGAGGGTCAAGCAGTGAACAGACAGAGCTGTGGGTTTATTGTTCTTATATACACATTAGTACCACCCACAGGGTTTTGGAAAACAACCAATAAACACATACAATACACTCAGACACTCCCACACAAAACCCTCCCCTCTGCCTGTGATACAATTACCTTACACAATGGGTAATGTAATTATCACAAGCAGAGAAATACAGTTTTTACACATTATTCATAACTTAAAAAGTATGCATCACAATCACATAAAATCACATAAACATCACTTACATTTTCAGAATCAGCATACTCCAAATACAAACATACGTCAAAATCATACAAATTGGTCCAGTGGTTCAAAAGATAGATCGTAGTCCTTTGTGACCAAATGAAGCATGGCTTTTCTGCCCAAAAACAGTTCCACAGAGTCTTCTATCCTGGAGATAATTGTAATTGTAAAGTAATCCAATTATCTCCAAGGACAGAGGCAAAACTCCATTGAACACATGGCAGCAAAAGACAATAAAATACATAAAAATATATAACTGTGCAGCCATTGCATAAAACAGGTACATTCAACATATCCCCAGATAGCTCAGATCTGAGCACACATTATTACTGAATGGCGCTCAGATCACACACATACAGTTCAATTACCATGGAGCCAAAGTCTTTCCCATAGTCTTTCATTATACGAATGGGCTCCATGGCATAGCTATCTGGGGTATCACCGCTCTAACAGGGCAAGCACCGAATGACCCAGCTTTCGTGTGGGCACCGAATGATCAAGCTTTTTAACATGGGGCCATAGTCCAGAGGCAACAGGCGGGCAACAAGGCTCCTCCAATGCAATGTGGCGAGATTGGTATCGTCACATGTATGTCTCTAGAGGTCAGTCTCCTCCAATAACAATAAGAACACATTCTACCAGAGCTCGACTTCATGGGCTAATTGGGCAGAGATTCCATACGATGATATTTGCAGAGCAGCCACCTAATCTTCCCCGATGACATTCATAAAACACTACACACTGGGCGTGGCCTCTCCTTCCACCTCCTTTGGAAAGAGTGTTCTGTCTATGGTTTCTTTATCCCACTGATATTAAATTTCTTTGCAGTATGAGTGTCTGTATAGTGTCTTTTTCTCGGTTTATTCCCACCCAATATTTCTGTGAGCTTGGGTATTACCCATAAGTGATGCTGCCATGATTAGCCAGGAATAGGGAAAATTTATGACAAACTTACCGAAATTTTCTTTTCCTGACTATTTCTCATTCAGCATCAGGGTTCCCGCCCATTCTTTTATTTTTTTCAGCTTTATAATTGGACTGTGGTGTAAGGGGAGGAGGGACTCTTTATACCTATCAGTCTAATGAATTAATCTAATTAATTCCTGTCCTGTGACTGCTAAGGGAGGAGCTACCCATAAGTGATGCTGCCATGAGAAATAGCCAGGAAAAGAAAATTATTGTGAGGAACTGACTCTGCTGGGTTTTGAACCCTGGTTTACATGCTGCTAAACCTCTTCCTTGCCACTACACCAGCCTGCCTTATGCAAATGTATCTGAGATCTGGTAACCTTGACTCTATAAGCATTGGTATCAGTGACAAGTCTCTTCAGCTGTGTCTGGTCATGTGTCTGGTTCTTGGCCTATAAAAGCCACTTCCTGTCTCTGTACCTTTGCCAGATTATTGTGGTTCCTGTACTCTCTAATCAAGCTTGTTCCTGTTTCTCCTACCTGTTGCTGATTTTGGACCGTTTTTGACTTTGCTGCTTCTCCTTCCCACTGACCTCGGCTTGCCTCACTACGATTACCATCTCTCTGTTCCAGTCTCTCATCTCTGCTTAAGACCAGAAGGCCACTCAAGGCTCAACCACCTGGGTAACGAGTGGCTACCTCTGGCAGAAAACATTGCTGACTCCAACACTTTGTAACATCAATATCATTACAATTATGGTAAGTTTGTCATAAATTTTCTCTAGTAATTAAGGTTTTATATACTTAAATTCATTTTTTAATGAATTGCAATGCAAACTAAGCCCGCGTACACACATTGACATTACTGATGGGAATACATGCACTTTGTGCTATTTGGTAAATCCAATATTTGTAATAAACTGGCCTGTAGATAAGAAAGATTAGTGTATGCTTTTGCGTGTTAAAAAAAAAAAATACTCACAAGCAAAAATGGTCACATGGTACAATTATTAGGCATAATGAGGGAATGGTGAAAATACAGCTATTCTGACCTACAATTTCTCAGTTTAGTGAACAGGCCTCATCTATTTGGTACACAAAATATAAAATAAAATCCTGCAAATCTTCAGTTCTTCAGTGTCTTTTGCTAATATGCATTAAGAACTTTGTACACTGTTTGTTGTTTTGTGCACTTTAATAAAGCTTTGTTACATTTCGTGTATTTATAGGGCTTTTGCAGAACTGGAACCCTTGCACTCTCGGGTAGGTGCTAATCCAATTGTAGTTATTGCTCTTTTCTATTTTTTGCATTTTTTGATTAGCTTTGACTAGCGGATTTTTAAAACATTTTTTACTATAGCCTGTGTAAGATATAACATGGAACAATTATGGAGTTTATTCTGGAAAAATACAACAATCACATTGCAAAATATCAATCAAAATTACTGAGCTGAAAATTTGGGGGGCGTGGCCAACTGCCTTGCTAGACGGATGCGCTTCTGTGGAGCTGCACACCAGAGACTGATAAAATAGACCAAAAGACCCAGAAAACGTGTCTTACAAACGAGACTCCCACCCAAAGACATCAATGGGACGCAAAATCAAGAACTTACGCCTCCCGGAGACGCCTAAAGTCCCCCATATTCGGCTCGCATTTGTGAGGCCTTCTCCACCGGCTTCCACCAAAATAGCGCCTGAGGGACTCAGCAAGACCTCAGACGACTCCCATGAGAAAAGAGAAAGCCTTACCTCGCCTCCGTTGGAAGATGGGGCCACTACCAAGCCTCAAAATCGGAAGAAGAATCCTCCCCAGTAACAAAAAGAGACATA
Source organism: Pelobates fuscus (assembly GCF_036172605.1). Classification (NCBI taxonomy): domain Eukaryota; kingdom Metazoa; phylum Chordata; class Amphibia; order Anura; family Pelobatidae; genus Pelobates; species Pelobates fuscus. The sequence continues at coordinate 174,566,658 of NC_086321.1, forward strand.
AGAGACCTCCTAGAAGAAATGCTGTAGGTGTGGAAAGCAGACCTGCGGAGCACTAGAAAGGAGGTGGTTGAACTCCAGCAGCGGCTTACAGCGGTGGAATCCAAAGAGAACACAAGGGACCACCAGCTGCAGCAATCCAGAGACACGGTGCAGGACTTTAGCTCACAGGTCCATAAACTCACGCAGACTGTCACAACACTGGAATCCCGGCATAGAAGGCGGAATATCCGCATCCGAGGCATCCCAGAGAGTGTTGGAGGAGAAGCCTTAATGCCCCACATACACCACCTACTCACAGTGATGGGCATTATGGGGGGCGCCGAGCCCAGCATTATAATGTCCGCGTTCATAATCCATAAAGCCACAACAGCGCCAGCGGATACGCCCAGAGACACTATAGCGGTCACGAGAGACGTGGCGATCCGCTCTGCTATCATGTCATACTCTTTCCACCTGCACTGTGAATGTTTACATGGTGTGTTCAATAAAAACATGGCAACATTTCATTCCTTGTGTGTTATTAGTTTAAGCAAATACAAAAAGAGAAGTCCTGCGCTTAGTCCCATTACTGCTGGGCCAGCAGCAAGAACTACAATACACATCAGCCCCAATATATAGTAAAAACCAAAGAAAAGAAAATGTTACTTGCGCTTTCTCCTTAATCCCTATGTATATTTAGACAAATGGAGGTCATTTAGTTGCTCCAATGGCCATTGGAGGGAATGCCCGCCTGCCAACGTCAAGGCAGACCCCCCTAAGCAGGTCCTAACCCTGACCCTTCAGCCTGCTTCCTTGAGCTTCTGGCAAAGATATCTCTAATGAGACAGAAAGGGGTATTTTTTTATATACACCCCTATACTTATTAACCCTTAATAGGGAACACATGGGATGGGCAGCAGCATTGTAACCAGGCTGTGTGATACAAAGTAAATACAAATACAAAAAGAGAAGTCCTGCGCTTAGTCCCATTACTGCTAGGTCAGCAGCAAGAACTACAATACACATCAGCCCCAATATATAGTAAAAACCAAAGAAAAGAAAATGTTACCTGCGCTTTCTCCTTAATCCCTATGTATATTTAGACAAATGGAGGTCATTTAGTTGCTCCAATGGCCATTGGAGGGAATGCCCGCCTGCCAACGTCAAGGCAGACCCCCCTAAGCGTGTCCTAACACTGACCCTTCAGCCTGCTTCCTTGAGCTTCTGGCAAAGATATCTCTAATGAGACAGAAAGGGGTATTTTTTATATACACCCCTATACTTATTAACCCTTAATAGGGAACCCATCCCATGTGTTCCCTATTTTTCATTAGTTTAAGCAGACTGTGATTGTCTACTGTTGTGACTTAGATGATCCATATCATTCCAAAGGGTTCACATACTTTTTCTTGCAACTGTATATACACGTATAATTACAATAATAAAAAATAAAATAAATAAATAAATGAAATATTGTTAAAAATTTTAAATAAATTATATATACATATGTAATTTCATTCTAACTGTATTTTGTTATTAATATATATATATATATATATATATATATATATATATATATATATATGTAACAAAATACACTTAGAATGACATTCTCTATATATATATATATATATATATATATAGATATATATATATATATATATATATATATATATAGATATATATATATAATTACATAAATAACTACATAAGTGTACACGTAGACTTTAAATACATATATATGTATATATATTAAAATTCTATGTATATATTTAATTAATATTTTAACATAATTATGTGACTTAATTCATTTAAATTTGATTGACATGCCTGACAACCCAGGCAGAAAGTGCAGAGAATTTGAATTGCAAGCACTATATTTAACCCTGTAACTTTCCAAGACACCACAAAACCTGTACAAGGGGGGTACTGTTTTACTCGGGAGACTTCGATGAACACAAATATTAGTGTTTCAAAATGGTAACTTGTATTACAACAATGATATTTCTAGTAAAAGTGAAGTTTTTTTGCATTTTTCACACACGAACAGCACTTTTACTGACGATATTATTGTTGTAATATGTTTTTTTTTTTAAATTCTTTATTTTTGTAGTGCATATAGTAGTCACAGGCATACATATGGTACCCCAACGGCATTCCATATGCAGGTTTCAAGACATTAGTTACAGTAGGGGGTAAATAGACAGTGCACTTTTTTGATATTTGTAGTATGCATGGATAACATGTGTATAAAACAGGCTTAAACGACAGGCATATAAATCGAGCTGAAAAAACAGGCTTGTAAATCAGGCATAGAAAACAGGTTGTGAAATCAAGCTTTTAAATCAGGCTATTCAGACCGGCTATTCAGTCTGGCTATTGACTCAGGCTATTAAATCAGGTTTACAATTCTGGCTAGTAAATCAGGTGTATAGAATATATACAGGCAAGTCCCTAGACCTGTGGTTATAGAGGAGCCGAGGATATGATCCCTGTGAGCAACCATAAGGGCTTAACCAAGCTAATTTAGCCACCTCAAAACAGTGAACCCCTTGTATTAGGCTACACATCGATTATGTGAGGAATCAGTATTGATTAAACAGTGCACCGGGTAGTATATATTTGCACATATCACATTATAAAGGTGCTGCGCAGAGACACGTTAGGGGTGCGTTATAGGCAACTGAATCAACGATATCTGCATGAGAGAGTCTCGGTGCGAGTGTGTAGGGCTTGTGTACCCATCTCCCGACCTGCCTGCGTCTCGATGGTGTGTCCAGCATGGCGATGATCTGCCAGTCCATGGCTCTCCCGTTTGGTGAGTGGGTGCCTAGGCCCAGTCTGCAGGGGGGGAGGTCATGGGGTGGCTCCATGGGCTTCTCCTGTGGATTGTGGGCCGACGGTAGTGCGCTGGTGTGTGTTACCTCCCTATTGCTGTGGATAGTGCATCCACCGTCAGCTTGTTTTCTCTGCCGGCAGCTTTGTTTCCGCCGCTTTCCCCTCTGCATCACCGTCAGGTTAGTGTAGGGTATTCTGAGCAGTAGTGTGCAAAAGCCGTCGAGCCCAGTGCAGCTGTTGTAGGGCCTGCTGGGGCAGTGTGCAATAAAGATAGGCCTCGTGTCGCTGAGTCCGGTGCGGTCGCCATTTTGTGAGGCACCATTCCTGCGCTTGTGTGGCTCCGCTTAGTTTTGCACGGCTGCCCGGTTTGGAGCTGGGTTCGCCGTCTCTCCGTGTACCCCGCCGGGTTGTTGGAGCCTCCCTGTTTGTTGGGAGCGGGAGATGGGAGCTGATCTTCTCTTTACCGTTGGTACACCTGGCGTCCGCCATTTTAAGTGTGGCAGGCTGGTTCCCTGGCCTCAGTTGCCGCGTCGCGGTCAATGCCACAGGGTGAGGACCGGGATCACCCCCCCGGTCCAGTGGGGGGGGAAACGGGGCCGGACCCGCTTCGATCTGCACCCGTGGCTGGATTCCGTGGCGCAGGATAGTGGGGCAGCGGCCGTCTGTCCCACTCACCGCAGGAGAAGGCCCTGGTCGGGGCAACATGCTTTTCTCCCCCCGGGGGACTGAAGCACGGTAAGCCAGCCTCTCCCCGGGTCCAGCAGTCTCTCAGCTTCGGGTAGCTGCTCTGGCGGTCTGATTTTTAGGCGGTTATACTCGGATTTATAGGTTATATATCGTAGTTTTGCAGGAGCTGCTCAGGCATGCGACCTTCCAGCTCGGCGGTCCGGCCCCGCCCCCCGTTGTAATATGTTTTAATGTTTTAAAACACTTATTTTTGTGTTCAGTGTAGTCTCTCAAGTATAACAGTATCCCCCATGTACAGTTTTTATGGTGTTTTGGAAAGTTAGAGAGTCAAATATAAGGCTTGCATTTCATTTTTTCACATTGAAATTTGCCAGATTGGTTATGTAGCCTTTTGAGACCGTATGGTAGCCCAGGAATAAGAATTACCCCCATGATGGCATACCATTTGCAAAAGTAGACAAAGCAAGGTATTGCAAATGGGGTATGTCCAGTCATTTTTAGTAGCCACTTACTCACAAACACTGGCCAAATATTAGTTTTTTGCTTTTTTCACACAAAAACAAGTATAAATGCTAACTTTGGCCAGTGTTTGTGACTAAGTGGCGCTACTATAAAAGACTGGACATACCCCACTTGCAATACCTTGGGTAGTCTACTTTTAAAATGGGGGTAAATCTCATTCCTGGGCTACCACACGGTCTCAAAGGTAACATTACTAATCTGGCAAATTTCAATGTAAAAAACTGTAAAATGGAATGTGCTATATTTGACCCTTTAACTTTCCAAAACACCGTAAAAACTGTTAATGGGGGCTACTGTTGTACTCGTGAGACTTTGCTGAATCCAAACATGCCTTTTTTTGCAGTAAAAGCGAACAGTATAATGACATTTATAGTCAAAATGTGAGGTGGAACTACAATTTTTTTTCACAGTTTGTTTTTTTATTTTATTCATAATAAATTTTGTTTCATATATAAATATTTGAAAGCCTTCTTTCTCCTGAACAAACTGATATATAATAAGTGTGGGTGCACTTAATATGAAAGAGGTGAATTCCGGTTGAACAGACATATAGCGCAAATTCCAGTTTTTGTTTACATTTTGTTTTGATCAGAACGTGTATTATTGACTCCGTCCTGAAGGGGTTAATAAACAGGAATAATTTCACCAAAAATATAAATAAATTACTGAGCTGAGAATATTCTTTCACTATTTTTCTACCACCGGCGTGATGTAGAGAATTTTACAATACATTTGCCATTTTACCTTAATTTACTGTCAAGTGTATAAACCTCTTAACTTAACATTTCTTTGTTTAGTACATATGGCTTTAAAGGTTTCGTCAGTTTATGAGAACTTACGTACACAGCCTTGTGCTGCTACAGTATTTTCCAAATAACAGTAGATAGTTTGTGTCTACATTGTTAGTCTCTTTTAGCAGATATACAGATTTTGTAGAATTGACTTTTTTGGGGGATATTCCTGCCAAGAATTCAATAGTTGTTCAAGCTTTCATCTTTATGCTGTGCTTAACATTCATTTCTAATGTGTGCTATATTAAATTTTATTTTTCCAGAAGGTTTATATTACTAGGCAGTCCCGTAACCATGATTGAAGTCTGTTCCTTCATCGTTACATTGGTAACATTCACAGGTATTTCTGTATTCCAATTATTGTTCTATTTTGTGTCCCCAAGCTATTTTCCTGTTCCCCATCTTGGTTTCTGTATCTTTCCAACTTGTTTTCCTGCATCCCCAGCTGAATTTGTAAATGGTTTACCAAATGTTGTGTCTCTACCCTGGTACTTGGCTAAGTATTTGCTCAAGCATCAAAAGAGCAATAATGATCGGCTGAGATCACTAGCTGAGTCAATCAGTGGCTGCCCATCACCAGTACAGCTTTAACCCCTTAAGGACACATGACGTGTGTGACATGTCATGATTCCCTTTTATTCCAGAAGTTTGGTCCTTAAGGGGTTAAGATGCACATATAATTACTCTTGATGGCCTGCCAGTGATAAGCTGACTGCAACACTCCCAAACAGTCCTAATTTTGGCAGAACCGTACCTATGTTGAGGTCCCATCACTCCATCCAAACTTTGTTCCCTGGCATCTAATTTCTGAGGACAATAGGGAACTGTCCCCAAAAAGCTTGATTGTATCCAGGGCCAGCTTGAAGGGAATGCAAATACCAGCCAGTGATTAAAGCAAATTAAGCATCTGCCAACCACAACGGAAGGTGCCTACTCAGAACAACCCCACACTGGACAAATTAAAATGATAAAAATGATTTGAGTGTATGAAAAACTGTATGTGAGTGTGTCAGTATCAATGTGTGTGTCTATCAGTGAAAGTGCATTTGTCAGTGAGTGTGTGTGTCTGAGTGAATGTGTTTGTCAGAGTGTATCAAAGCAGCGAAGATGTGTGTGTTTGTGACTTTGTGTCTAAGCATTGACAGTGTATCTGTCAGTAAGTGTGGGGGGAGGGGGAGGTGGGGTGTCCGTCAAAGTATTACAAATCAGTGAGGATGTGTGTGTCTGTGAGTGTGGATGTCAATGTATGTCAAATCAGTGAGTGTGTGTGACTCAGTGAATGTATGTGGTGTGTATCTGAAAGCTTGTTCCTGTCAGTGGGTGTGTGCCAATGACTGTGTGTCTTTCAGTGAGTGTAGGTCAGTGTAGGTATCAGTAAAGGTGTGCATCTGTCAGTCAAAAATGTTGGCTTCCTTTCAGGCCCTCATGGCACGTCTATAGAGTGGCCCTAGGTGCATGGGCCACCCGACTGGCTCCTCACCCTAAGGTTCCCAACCTATGCGGTTGAACTGGCAAAGGTGCTGCCATAACCACTGGATTAGTGAGTCTCTGTGACTATTGTGCATGCACTGTATGTCAAATAATTCTCTTTGAAAAGCACTTAGTTGGATAAAATTCATCAACCTGTATGACTTCACAGGTCAGACTCAAAAAGTTATTCTGTGTTTCAAAAAGTTACTGTTGTGCATCACCTGCATATCTCAAGTTGTACTTCAGGAAGGCCACCTTGGGCAGAGAAACTCAGCGAAATCATGTCTCCACAACCATCCCAGAATTCCCAGTTTGGCATGTAAATAAGCACAGACAGGCATTGTTTTTCAGACTTTGCCCTGTTTTAATGCAGATACCCTTGGCAATGGACACAGCTTCTTCTTTTTTTTTTTTTTTTAAACCAAAGCATCCCTTATGATCCAAAAACACCAATAACTAGACATCAGCCATTAACTCTACAGCTCCAGCTGCTTTCTTTTCATTGGTCTTTTTAGAACACTAGAAGGTAAAAAACAAAAAACACCAGTTCTGGCCTGGAATTTGAAGTCTCTCTGTGAGCATATAGCTAGGTGAAAAACTATTTGTGGTGAGACCAGACAATAAAAAACCTCCCACAGTGCAAATAGCAAAAATACTGTTGAGCATCACCTGCATATATTAAGTTGTTTTCTGTGTGTGTTTTTTAATTAGGCAGTTCATTTATGCACATAACTAGAGCACCACCTGCTGGAGAATTATGGGATTGTAACATACTCACAAAAGGAGGACTCTGTAGTAGATTGTTCTCAGAGGTTCATTATAAAGAACAAGCACTGCCAATATAAAAAGTATTTTATAATATGTGAATAGAAAGAGGAAGCATACAAAAGAGAGGGATAGAAGTAATCAGGGAAGATACATGTGAACATAGGCATTATGGGAAATTATGCCTTAATAAAATGGTTACTCCGTCAACGAATATACTGCTTTTTCCCTATGCTGGTATCCCCAAACTTGAAGAAAAAAAATAAAAAATAAACCTTAAACCTTAAACTTAACTCAATTCCAGCACTGAGGCCAGGATGTCCCCTCAGCCCAAACCTCCAACACTAACTTCAATCCCCCTCGCTGAAGTGGAAGGCAAGCAGGGGGAGGATATGGGCAGCACGAAGGAGGGGAGAGGGAACCACTTCAAATCGCTGAAATGGCTTTTGTGCATGGAGAAACCCTTCAGCCAGCTGTAGTGGTTTAATTAATTGTTCCCTACAGACAGCGTCACTTTAAGATGTTAATGTTATCGTGAAATGTACGAAGCCTGTTATTAACTTTACTTTTTATCTTTCACAGTACAAAAGTCACAAGTCACATGACAAGTCACCAAAGGTCACCTCAAATACTTATGAAAATAAAGCACGACTGTATGTGAATGTAGAAGATTTATACTGTCAAGAGCTGCTTTCTCAATTTGGGAAAATTAAGAAATGTATGTCTCCAGCTCACAGACAGATGCCTTTGCCTGCAAGCCCAAATCTCTGTAACAAGCGGTGTTTTGAAAAGCTAACTGAATGTCATGTCACACCTTGCAATGTACCAAGTAAACACTCAGAACACTACATACATCGTCCTACCATCTCACTCCCAGAGCAAGGAAGATTTCACATGGGTATAATCTCCATTCTGGAAATGAGAAACAGTAGCCAATTTCCATGTTCATATCACCATAAAAAATATAAACAAATATATATCTCATTCACAGCTGATGCTCACCACAGCCAGCTGTTGGTAGAATGAGAATGGAGGTGGTGAACAAAATGGTCAGTCCAATCAGGTCATGATGGCAGCTTGGAAAATGGGCAGTCCTTTGAACAAATAGATTGTGCCGTCCAAGCTGGTAATGCTTATCTTCATTGAAAGCAACTCACTGCCAACAAAAAGTAGCCAGCTTAATATGTATAGAAACCTTTAGCTATAGCTGTATTTGTTGTTTTTAAGGCAGTTCAAAATGGACATTTCGGGTACTAAGCACATGCATTTATGTCAAATTTTGAAATGTTATATTGCACTTACAGTGCATTTGTCCTTTAATAACTATCAACTTTTAAGAAATCATTAACTACCTTGTTCGGGAGAATTGGTAGATTTGCTAATGCGCAGACACAGAGTTATTCACAAAGTGAATTTCACATTCAAGGTAAAAAAAATAAAAAAAGTCAGTTATGCTTTCAGTTTAGCCACTTAGGCTTTAAATTTGAAATTCACTTAGAATTCTCCCGTTATTGAATAATGCTGTTAGAAATGTTAAGGATTATTGGTTAATTATTGGAAAAGTGCTTTCAGTTGATTTTCACATGCTGAATTTGGTTCTGTCATACCTCATCTTTGGAATTCTTGGGAGCAGTGAAACTTGAATGTTTAATGTCATATTATAGATGACTTTTTCATCAAATCAATAATAATAAAACTAAAGTCAAACATCAATATCTGATCAGCAGTGGTGCTGTGTTCGCATTGTGCTGGCTCTGCCCCTGATCTGCCTCTTTGTCAGTCTCAGCCAATCCTATGGGGAAGCATTGTTATTGGATCAGGCCACCACTTCTGATGATGTCAGCAGGCAGGTCAAAGGAAACAGTGACAAAGCAAGCAGCTGCAGACGTGAATACAAATAAGATTTTACTATATTGAGGGAGTCATGAGGGGACCAGGGGGGCTAGATGGTGGTTTTTAACCCTATAGGGTCAGGAATACATGTTTGTGTTCCTGACCCTATAGTGCTCCTTTAAGTTGGTGCTGTCTGTTATGGTGGCTTTGCCTTGTAAAGAGCAATCTTTGGAACTTTGTAATGCTCCCCGCCCCCTCTCCACAGCCTGAAGAGCAACTGTTAACTACCGGTACTTCAATTATGTTAGTGCTGTAAATAAATATAAACAAAACTGTGATTTGCACATACAACAAGAAACTGCAAAAAACAACTCCAATAGAAAACTTGTTATAAAATTCTGATTTATTAATATCTTACAAATATAGCTGTTTGTATATATGTGCATTATCATCTTCCGGTAGTAAGAGTTATAGGACAATCAATGATTGGATTAATATGGTGACCAGCACAGTAGGAGGGTTGTACAAGAAACCAGATCTGATTGTCTGCATCATGGAATGCTCTCAATTCATAGAAAGAGCAAAACAAGTCAGTTAGTTAGCAATATAAGGAAGCTTTAGGAAACAGGCTTTCAAAACTGGTTTTAAAAGAGAAGAGATTATGTGGACCTGTATTTTAAAAGCAGCTATTTTCTTGCCTTCACGTTCTTATCTACAGTAGGATAGTATGGTTAGATTCAAAATCAAACCTTAACTCATTTAAAGAATGACAAATCTCTTCATATTAGTCATTTCCTGAACAGTCCATGAAGACATTGTGGTCGAGAGAGGCTTTGTGTTTGCAGGGTAGAAGGGTAACACACCCATTTATTCGTCACATTCCTCCTAGGCTGACCATCCTTTATGGCGGTCTTCGGCAGAAACAGGAAATATGAATACTGGCAATTGCATAGTGAGGTGAACGGTATGTGGAAAACATTCAGTTAACTGTGCGGGAACGAGGACGCAGGCCACCCGGAGCAAACTGTAGCTCTATTGACTTCTTTCCATGTGCCTGAGAGTGCTCCTTGTACCATTCCTGAGGAAAGCACAATCAGACATGTAAAATACAGTATTGAGATTGTGCCATGGAGGACTGGCATACAAAATTTAAATGTTAATATACATTAATGCTAAATAGCCTTATGGAGAGTGAAAATGCCAGACAATTCATCAGAAACAAAATGCTGAACAAAAACACTCTCTAAATTATTAGCATTTTAAAAAACTCAAAGTCAAACATTCTACCAATGCAATAGTTCTTAAAGTGTGGATCTGAAGATTGCAATATATATGTTTTTTTTTGTGCCCATAACCATTATTGCTGCAGGAACAATCTCATTCAACTAATTTGGATTGTTCTTTTAACATTCCTCCTTAAGTTTGAATATGAAGTCTAAAAACTACAGAATGACATGTATTGCAGTAAGCCTGTAGAGGAGACATGTCCAGAAAAAATAGAAACATATTAAACTGCCAGTCACAATTATGACTGAAAATGTTAGCGATTCATTATACCAGAGTTGTTGTTTTAACCATACTAGATTACATTATGTTATGTTAGAACATAAACATAACAAGGAAATATAAATATTTATGCTCACGTATCGTGAATGAATCAAATTAAATTTGGGAATGTAAAGTTAAAATGCAGTAATTTTATTGAGGTTATGCCCAAATTCAGAGGTGGATGAGGTTTCAGATTCCTTCAGTGATTATAATATGCATGCTGACCTTCTTTCCCATACACGACTACCTGCTGTTCCTAATATACAAAACAATAAACAGAACACAGCAGGAACCTGAAATATATATCTCACCTGGATCTCTTCCTCGTACATTTTCATGCTTAGGTCACTCTTGGTTCTAGATCTGCGGCCCACAAACAGAACAGACCCAGTCTAAAGAAGGTATAAAATATGGCAATGTAAATAAGAGGCCAACGTGATAAATAGCAATATGGGATAGAGGTAGTCAGGGCAAGAAATGCTAAGAGACGGACAACAACAAAAACACAAAATAAAACTAATTTTCAGTATGGAATAGCATTATAAGATCAATATATGTAATAAGAGTTAGAATAAATAATAAAATGTTAGAACTAGAGAGAAAGAATGAAATCTATAGCGGAGATACAGCCCAAGAGCACCAGGAAAGGATAACATAAGATGACTTACTTCATTAGCTTGCAGATGAGAGAGCAATTTGCGTAGCTGTGACTTCTCTTCATTGCTTTGGGCTTGTCTAAGAATAAGAGTTAACTCCTCTCTCCCAACTTCTGTTTCCAAAGTAATTCCTTTATCATCTGCAATAAAACAGTAAAAGAGGGAACTTTTTATTTAAAGCGGACAGTTCAACCCACTTTGTTTACTTTTATTTTCCATAGCAGGTGCATATAGAGGAACCGTTAAATAATAAGCAATACCTTTTAGTATCAATAGCTTTACAATTTTGCAGTAGCCTGTGGTTCAAATTATTATTTTTGTCTTGTGTGCGTAAGTCTGTCTCTCAATAGCTTTGCCTGGGATGTAGCGGTCATTTCATCCAGCTCTGTGTCCAGTAATGTAGTAATGACAGGATTGGGCTGATTTGATTCTAAACCCCAATGTTACATGTCAGTGTAAATTCCTGATCAATGTCTGTCTGTTGTATACAGCTTGAATGAACACATAGTTACTTTATTTCATTGATATGGTTTCTACAGTTTCTTGTTAAACTAATCTCTCAAACTGACAAAATAGGGCTGGGAATTACACTTTTGGCTTTCATACCAATGCATGCGCTAATACCTGCCCAGGGCTCTGTGTGGCAAGCACCAATCATGTCAGAGACTGTTTTCAGACTTGCAACTGCTTGCTGCCAGGGAAAAACAACTGCAGCAACTTCCTTGCATGGAGGTTGTATTTCAAAAACTCCACTGTGGAGAGGCAAGGAGCTGCAATTCACATTGACTGCTCACCTTCTGCATCCTTGTTCTTCCTGCTGTAGTTCATGCGGAACACAAAGGCATCCAGAATACAAGCTACGATTATGGTGATTACAACCTGCACACAGACACGGCCATAAGATATGTTACACAATTCTGCAAGGGATCAGCCAATTCGTCATAATATTACTCACTCACCATGGTGACAATATAGAAAACCATGAAGTATAGACGTGCCCAGTGTGACGTTTGAGATGTAACACCTTCCTGAAATGGGAAAAAAAACATTTTAAATGTTATAGGTGCTTTAATGCACAATGAATACCACACTGTGTTCAAAGGCTTGATATGGTCATGGTGTCATGGGGGGGGAGGGGGATAGGGAGTGTGAGGAGTAGTTCCACAACCTTCAATTGACGCAATCATTTGAAGTAATACAAATCTAAATATGCATCAGATCAAAAGCAACTCATATTACAAGCAAAAAAAATATACGCCCAAAACATGCAATAAAGTATAAAGTAAGATACCTTTATTTTCTTCACTTAAAAAAATCTCATCTGGGACTGTACAGCAGGGGGAAAAAGCACAACCATGATGACGCTTACCCATTTCGTGCCTCAAGGGCACTTCATCAGAGACCTAGATAGTCTAGTAATGTACCTGCAAGCTAGAAATTGTGAGAAAACCATATGCAGCATTTGGGGCCTGTGCGAAGCCATCCTGGAGGAGGCGTTTGAATCTGTTCATTTGCTAGCAATTTTACCAATGCAGTATATATCTTGAGGATACATTTGGCATTTTGACTTGTAGATAACAATTTAAAGGAACACTATAGCGTCTGGAATACAAACCAGTGTTCCTAATGCTATAGTGCTCTCACTGCACATTAGATTTAGATCTCCCCAACCCCCCAATTTCAGTAAAAACCTGAAAATAAAATAGGATTTAAAAAATGATTTACTTACCGTTTCTCCAGCGCCAAGACTTCCTTGCATTACTTAATTTGGATCTAGAGTCAATGGTCAATCCAATGTTCCCCATAAAAGAGCACTGGAAACCGAAGAGCATGCGCAGCGAGTGTTGTACGGCACACATCCAAATGCTTTTCATAGCAAAGAATTGAATTCAATGCTTTCATTTGAGCTGCAACCTCACGTGACTTAGTTTTACTCAGTCGCTGAAGAGGAAGCACCTTTGGTGACTGTGAGGAAGACAGCCACTAGAGGTGCATTTGTTTAACTCTACACCCATGCAACTAAATTGAGATTAAATGGTCTCGGTGACTTTAGTGGTCCTTTAACTCTAAGATTTATAAGTTCATTATTTTGTGTTTCTCGAAGCTGGAAAATTATTTAAAAAAAGGCTTGTGATATTTTCAAATATTTTGCATGACGTATACATTAGTGAATTATATAAAATTATATAAACTCCCTTAAAAAGATATTTAGCCCCCCGCCTGTTTAACTACAACTACCAACAAGTACAAACATTAAAGTGAAAAATGATTTAATTAAATTCCTTCAATAACAGGAGTTTATTGTATGTGTTCTGGCCATTTTAATCTAAAGCATTTTTAACAAATCTGTTATGTTCTGTTTAGAAATAATATAATTCTTTAGTAAATACTGTGTTTCTTTATTTTATAAAAAATATTATTTTCTTAAAGATGGCGTCTAAGTGTCAATCTAACATCTGGCAATAGGCAGATACGCTTATTTTGTAAATAGTCCCAAAATGTACTTAATAACTTGAATTCAAGCCAAGCAACATTAGAAAGAAACACAAATTACTAAATGTGTTCTATGTTTTTTTTTTTTTAAAAAAAGAAAAGAAACCAAACAATGTGATCTGTTCTGTATCAATGAATGGAGAGTATGAATGATGGAAAACAAACATTTTATTTCAAATTAAATAGTGAAACTTTTTAATACTGTGAAACCATTACACGGTTTCTGAAGAACTTAAGAGAAGCATCTAAATATCAACATCCAATTAAGCAATGCATTCAGCAAGGTGTACATTTTCCACTTGCCACTGGCTTTTGGTGAGGGAAAATGTAGTGCTCTGTAATAAAATTAGATGGTCCACTGCTTGCTAGCTGGAATTTCTTTATATTTTCAAAAAGTCAACAATATGACTTCTTCGAGGTGCATATTAAAACAGCCCCCAAATAACTAGAAAACCAATCGCCCAAAAATAGCAACACATCGACATCACCAAGAGAAATGACATCAATGAGTTAGGACAAAACGTCTTCTCTTTATTAGATATCAAAGCGTAAAATATACATAAAGGCAGAAATATAAACCAAATGCCAACTGTACATAATGGGGAAGAGAAGGCGATACATACTAGTAAACCCACTAAAGATGAGACATTTTAACTCCTTGGTATCATTTCTCTTGGTGGAGTGCAATATTTGGGGTTTTTTTAAGTAAAAACTTAGCCCTGGCGAGTAGAGATTCAGCCCTGGTGAAGTGTGCCATGAACCCTCCAGGTTTGCAGTGGTGATCAACTTAAGGCTTGTCTACTAGTGTAGGTCTTGACATGCTAAGCACTGGCATTCAGTACATAAATCTTTGCCTAGTTGGAACACTCACCATTATGATGTACCAGTTATTTACCACTGTCAGCTCAAACAGAGTCACTGCACAGAAAGATATGGAGAAAATGATTAAAGTGAGATGTTGCTATGCAGATATAAATATATTTTTTTTTAACTCAAATGATATCTGGACTTGAGTCTCTTTAGCATTTTGTTTGGAGACAATAAGTAAAATTATAGTTTAAGAACTAGAATGCTAGCATGGGATCTACTCTATCAGGACACGCAGGAAAAAATAGGTCACGTCGATAACAACAAAAAAGTAGGCTAGCTTGGTCCAGTAAATCTATTACATCATGTTTGATAAACTGCATTAAGTTTTCATCACATTCCAGTAGCAGAGTTAGAAAGTAGTTGGGTTTAAGACACAATCTACCTGTGACCCCCCCTCTTACCAAAGCTGTTAAGGATGTTGTCAAAGTTGTTTAGGTAATAGTATCCCTCCTCAGGAAGAGTTTGGTTGCCCACTGTACGGTTCAGAAAACGATATGAGTCCGCCACTGTGCTGGTGCTGAGTTAAAGGGACACAGGAGACAGACATCTTTACGAAAATGGTCGATAACATTTCGTCCTATCATGTATTTCACATTACTCTGTACATGGTGTTCACGGTGTGTTAGACTTGTAAAAAACGTAAAAAGCCTTAAAAAGAAATAAATAAAATAAAACTTGCCACAAATAAAGGAGCACACTTTAAAGTGAGGAGTACCTACATAACTGATGGTAATGGGGATCCATCTATGTACACTCTTGTTACACAATACTGATTGGTGTTGCCAAGTGAGTGTTGATCACGCTTTTACCTTATATTATTGTTGTATATTGTTTTATTTGTTTTGTATAAGTCACATAAAGCTTAAGGGGGAAACAAAGAGAAACAACAGAGGGAGCCTAATTATTTCTGTGGTTTTTAAAACAAGCCAAGGTATTAGAAGAAGAGATACAAAGCATTTAGTGTTTAAAACTATTTAACTCATTTTATGCCAAATATCTTACCACTGTACTGCTTTAAAATCTCTTCCCATTTCTGGTGGTGTAGGCCTTTGCTCCCAACTAACAGAATGTGTAATCAACTAAATCAACTAAATAACTATGCTATAAATAGGATTTTAATTTAAGAGATCTTACAGATTTTAGATCTGTGTGTATATATATATATATATATATATAATACAGACTCAATTAAAGCATGCAACAGCTTGTTGGCTTTCCTTGTGCACTGCAAATAACAAAGGGGTACTGTCACTTTTTCTGAAATTAGAAAACTGAATTAAAAAAAAAGTCACCTATCACTAACTCATATTAACCTTTCTTCATGTGATGTCCAGTTTTCTTTTAAATACTTATTTAGATTTGGCCAGGACATCCCAATCCAGTTCAGTCCAGGCACAGTCACACCACTGAAATGCCGCGGAGAACAGAAATACCCGGGAGATTTTACAAAGTTTTGCAGACCTCTTACTCTTTAGTGTTATTATTGGAGCAATTTATTAAATCTGTTGCTTTTGCAACCCAACCGGTGATTCTGAATGTACGCCATTTCTGTTCCAGCCAAACAATCAATTTATTAATCTGTCCTTTTTTTATTCCACCAGAAAAGTGTATTATTTTTAAAGAAATTTTTAAATGTTGCAGATTATTATAAGAACAATTTACAGACCAAATACAAAATACACTTCATGCAGGGGGCATAGTATGTCTGTTCTACTTACTTGCAGCAGTTTGGATATAGCACTCCAGAGAAGAACTCCATGCCCACAATGGAGAATGAATAATAGAAGATGAGCAGAGTCAGACCCAAACTGCAAAATTAAAAGTGCACTTGTCAGCAATGCAAAGAAATAAAGACAGAGAAAATAGAGGCGATAGTTATTTGAGAAAGCAAATCATCCTATTCTAAGACCTACTCAAGCATTTAGGCCAGCAGCACAAATCCATATTTTCCAATACAATTGTAATAACCATGGATGTGGACCAGAATTCAACTGGTCTGGATGCAGCCACGTGGCTAAAATATGAAACACGCAGGTACACTGGTAATTGGGTTGAATAGGCATCTCTCTGCCTGCAAATTTGGTCCAACTGTCCTTTTAACATTTGGTTGGGATGAAATTGCAGGCAGGCAGTTGCTGATTTCAATGAGAGCTACCCTGATAAAAAGCTGTCATTACCACCAATCTGACATCTAACTCCACAGATAGTTCAAATATAGTCCAACAATTAAAATATTTATATTACATTTCTATTATTTTTCTATTACGATGTAACCTTACTGCAAAATGTTGTTGGATAAAGCCTTGCAGCACACCTAACTTACAAATGTGTGCTATGTGACTATAATTCTGCCCTCTCCCTTGCCAAGCAAGAGTGTTTTACCTCTCTCAATTCTACCTATTCTCGTGATCCCAAATGCCTCTTTCATGCCTTTAACTCCCTTCTTCGCCCCACTGTAATCCAGCCATTAACTAACCTCACAGCTTGTGATTTTTCACGTCACTTTACTGATACGATCAACTAAATTAGAAATGCAATATTCCCTTTTTGATTCTCCCCTCCAATACTCTTCTTCTATTCTTTACCTTCTTCCACTTTTAACTCCTCTCCCTCGTCTCGGAGCTACAGGTCTCTAAACATCTCCTGTCCTCTTGCCCTACCACATGCCCTTTTGATCCCCTCCCACCTTGTACAATCTCTTTCCCCTGGTCTGGTCCCATCCCTAATGCATATTGACAACTTTTCTCTCTCTACTGGCAAGTTTCCCTCTTTTCTCAAACATGCAATTATTAATCCAATCCTAAAAAAGACATCTCCTGACACTTCCAATCCTAACTACTATCCCATATCACTACGCCACTTCACTTCTAAGCTTCACTTTCTAAATACTAACTCTTTGCTTGACCCTCTTCAATCTGGCTTCCGCTCCCACCATTCTATTGGAACTGTCCTTACCAAAATGACTGATTTAAACTGCTAAATCTAAAGGCAAGTACTCTCTATTAATTCTCCTCAACCTTTATGCTGCTATTGGTATGGTTGACCATTCTCTTCTTCTTCATACCATCAACAGCCTTGAACTCTGTGACACTGTACTTTCCTGGTTTTCATCTTATCTTTCTGAATGCACATTTAGTGTCTCTTTATTTGGTGCCACCTCCTCCCTGCTTCCTGTCTTAGTTGATGTTCCCCAAGGATCTGTTCTTGGTCCTCTTTTCTTCTCCATCTACACTGCCTCTCTCAGTAACCTCCTTTGGATTCATTACCATCTATATGCGGACAATACTCAGATTTACCTCTACTCCCCTGACCTCTACACTGCAATTCTGGAACTTGCCACAAACTGCCTCTCTTCAATATATAACGGGATGTCTTCCCGTTTTCTAAAACTTTGTTTTTCTAAGACTGAACTCCTCATCTTTCCTCCCTCAAACAGTCCTTTCCTCCATCAATCTCCATGCAAGTCAAGGGGACACCTATTACCACAATCTCTCAAGCTCACTGCCTTGAAAGTCATACATTTTCACCTCACGTCTAGTCTATCTCCATATCCTGTAGCTTCCAACTTAAAAATATTGCGCGCATGTGCCCTTTTCTTACACAAGATACAACTAAGGCACTTGTTTATGCATTTATTTCCCGATTTGACTTTTGCAACTCACTACTTATTAGCCTTCCAAATACCCTCATTGCCCCTCATCCATCTAAAATGAATGCTGCAGACTGTCTCATCTTCCTGACTGACTGCTATTCCCACACATCACCAGTTCAGCAAGCTGAAGTGCTTTAGGCATCTGGAGTGTCCCTTTAACGCCTGATATTTAAGAGATACACATGAATAAAATAGGATTCATGTCTATTTTATATGTATAATATCTTCACTATTTTGGAAGATTACTTTTTTCATCTTCCAGAGCTACAAATTTCAGTCATTACAAAGACAGTGGTAACATATAGCAGACAAGCGAAAGTGATACCTACAAATAAACAACTTCTCCTGCAAAAAATAGGGCCCTCCAAGGAACGTCAAAATATTACTTCGGCACAGCCCTACCAAAAGGTTACCTACCCCAGATCTAAGTAATAGCATGGGAGAGAAATAAAAAGTTGACACAGAAGGCACATATAAACATAAAGAACCAAAGAAGAATTAAACATAAGATGATAGGAAAAGACAAACAAACAAATAGCATATTAGGATAAAGAAACATTAACCTGTGGCAAAAGTTAGGACAAAATAGACTACCTGGCCATCCGTGGAAGTAATTCAAACATTGTGTCTAGCACTGTTCTGTAACGCTTCTTTAATTTAAAAAGCCTGGAATAGAACAGAATGATAGTGTTATAAACAGGTGTGTACTCAAACTACTCTACTCCATTCACAGTATGTGTGCTTAAATATAATACAAGATGTGAAGAAAAGCAACACCAAACAAAATAATTAGTTCATCAGAAAGTAACACTGATATAATAGTTTTTGAATGTCGTATGCCAGCATCAGCATCAGTACATGATATAGGTTAACTATGAAAATGGTGTTTGACACACCCAATGCAAGAAGAGACATATAAAAACTCCTTAAGACTGGTGTATGCAGATGAATGCTATCAGCATCAATGTACACTGACCTAAGTAGCTGCAAAGGTCGCAGTACCACAATGAAGTAAAAAGGCTTCATGTCAAAGGCCAGAGCTAGGAGTCCAAGAAGAGCCAGTAATGTCACTGAAAAATCAAACCTGGGCAGGAGAGAGTAAAGACAGAACTGTATGTATCCACAATACAAAACCGAGCACTATACATCATGTACCAACACAGAAAGTATAGCCTAGCCATATTTTCAATAAACCATACAGATCACTAACTGGACACACAACTACTGAGGAACAAAATGTGGACATGTGTCAAAATGCTGTCCAGCAATTTAAAACATCTTCTCACCTCCAAACGTAGGGAATCTTCATGCAAAAATTACTATACATTGTGTTAGCATCTGTATGAATAAAATGTTACCCATGCACTCCCACAAAACCCAATGCATGATTCCAGAGTGCAATGCACATGCTGTTGCAATTACAGGCAGGCAACTGGCCAAGAAGAGAATTAGATTAAAAACACCTAGTATAGGCAATACAGGTATAAGCAATTCCACAGGTATAATCACTGTTTTGACAGTTAATTACAGACATGGGGGAACCTCTTGATTCACACATAAATGGATCAGAGGCCCATTGTAATTAGAATAGAAATACTCACAGATTCCAGCCTGATGTAAAGTATTTAAGAGGCCCTAGACCTGTCACCTTCAGCATAAGCTCAACCCCATAGACTGCAACAAAGAGAAAACAGGGAGGAGGAGGATAAATGAGCAGGGACTATAGATGATATCAATGAAATTGAGAAAAGGAAGGGATTGTAGGACAAGCAGAGATTGCATTGCTCACGTGTCAGGAAAACAATGTAGCTCCAAGGAACACCTTCTGGAAAAAAGTTACCACCTGGGGAGAGAGAGAGTATTGAGGTCAGCGTAATCACCTTGTGAGTGTACAGTTTAAAAGCAATGCCCCCCTGGTGTAGGAAAGAGTGTGATAAGAGACCTATTTTGAAGTTTAAAATCAGTAACTGGTGCAAGTGGAGCACAAACTTGATTATGATGAAAGGTAGAAAAAATAAAAAGCTAGACTGATAATACAGAGCCTTCATAATGCCATCTATCGCCCAATGTAAAAAAGGAGATGTTGGGCTTACCCCGCAACATAAATGTTTCAGCTAGAATCCAGCAACCATTGACTGCCACAACTGCATCTGTATGGAGAAAACAAACAAGGATTGACAATACACAAAACTAAAATAAAGAATGTGGAAGAGAGATTGGAGGTATAACTACATTGGCGAGTCATAGGGCAGCTGAGAAGATATTTCCACTGTATCTACCTCATGTTAAATTCCACATTATATGGAGGATGCCCCTTTAAAATGTACAAATTACCAGAGGTTCTTTGAGAGTACCAAAGAACTGTACAATTAAAAATGATCTTTTATTACCTGTTCATTAAATGGACACTCCCCTGTTTAGTAGATATATCAACAATATAAACATGGATGCCATTAATTATGCATTTGTATCATTGGGGTATATACAGCATGCAGCATGCAAATACTGCAGGCATCTTGTCTGCAGCCTTTGCAAGCCCTTCCCTAATTCCCCAGCCTAGACATTCTGTGGCTGTCCAATCACAGACTTCCCAAAGCAGCTCAATGAGAACTCTGTACAAGATATGGGCTCGGAGCAATTGCCTCCTCTTGAATTTAGCTCCATTGAGCTAAACAACCAGGATGTAACAAGATTGACTGTCTGACAGCCAGGGGGTTATAACAAGATTCATTGCTAAAAGTGTCAATTTCTATTGAAATCTGCTCTTTTTTTTAAATAAAAAGCAAGCTTGAGTGGTCTGGAGTGACCCTTTAATTAAAACCACCTATCCCCAACAATTCTTCAAAGACTAAAAGAACAGAACCAATATAGTAACTAATAGAAACAATTATTTGTATTCCAATTACAGATATGAAACATAGTGTAATATGATTATATTAAAGCACATTCCAGAGGGATAACCTGACTGTGAGAGAGGAAAACAGCTAAAACAGAACACAAGAATAGTAGAGATGGTAGAACTAGAACAACAGAAAGCTGTAGATTGTCTGGAAACCATTGGGGACCTTAGCAGCACAGTCAGACAGTATGAGATGACACAGACAAGCAATGCATTGACCTTAACAGAGATGTCTACTTACATACGGCATACTGGAAAGCTTTTGAATTTGCCAATACATTGATACCTGAATAAGAAACCAAATGCGTTGATCATGTGTTTAAACAAAGTAGACAATATAAAATAAACAGAAATATATCAAATAAATCTTAGTAATTAGATAGATTTATTGACAAACATGTCATTATTCATTAATGGAAAGATCATGAAGATACAAAAATCCATGTAGTGTATATGACATTTCTACTATACCTTTAAATATAAGAAGTGCTGTGGGAGGCAGATCATCAAACCAGTGATCACGGATCCTCTGTACCTGTAGAAAAAGAAATGGATCATAACTAAACTGCAATGTGAATTCCACACTAGAATTGAGAAGTCATGTAAGGAAAAATTAGCTAGAAGACTAGTACATGTTAACCTTTTCATACTCACAGCTAATCTTTCAAAATGGTATAAAAATGATGGTTAATGACAAGCATTAAAGAGGAAGGAGTGTGTGAGGCATACCTGAGAATGATGAAAATATTTACAAATAGATGTTTGTCACTCTGAATGCAGCCACTATTCCACAAGAATAGGCAATAGCTTAAAGATTCTATGCATTCTGTACACAGAGGTCTTCTAACAAAACACGTTTGATTTCCATTAAATGGACACTATAGCTACCATAACCAGTATAGCTTAAATGGACACTATTGTCACAAAACCAACTTTAGCTTAAGGAAGCAGTTTTAGTGCATAAATCATGATCCTGCAGTCTCACTGCCCAAACCTCTGCAATTTGGGAGTTACTAGATCACTTTTGTTTCTGTCCATGCAGCCTTAGTCACACATTTCCTGGCTGGGACTCACACACCAGGCATAAAAAAAATGGTTTCACTTTCAATTAGATGTAACTTACTTTAAAAGTTCTTATTACCTGCTCTCTAAAGTGAACTTTAATCATACACAGAATGCTTCTGTGGGGTCTAGCAAGCTATTGTCAGTGCAGGAGATAATACATTTTAATTGAAATAGAATTTGCAATGACGAAGTATAAACATTAGTTGACTCTTTACAGGAAGTGTTTAGGAAGGCTGTGCAAGTCACATGCAGGGAGGTGTGACTAGGGTTCATAAACAAAGTGATTTAACTCCTAAATGGCAGAGAATTGAGCAGTGAGACTGCAGAGGCATGTTCTATACACCAAAACGGATTCAATAAGCTAAAGTTGTTTTGGTGACTATAGTGTCCCTTTAATGTAGTAGTTCTCGTTCCTGCAGGCTTTTCAATGTAAATACTGCCTTTTCAGAGAAAAGGCAGTGTTTACATTGCAGACTAGACACATAAATAGCTATTTTAACACTATGGTGTCAGGAATACATGTTTGTGTTCCTGACATTATAGTGTTCCTTTATGTAACAAATACCGTATTTATCGGCGTATAACACGCACTTTTTCCCCCTGAAAATAGGGGGGAAATCGTGGGTGCGTGTTATACGCCGATATCCCATAATTACTTACCTGTCCTGAAGCGTGGGCCGGCTTCACAGCTTGCACCACGGTACAGGAACTTTAATTTCATGTTCCGGTTTCCGGCGGGACTGAAAGGAAGTGTGCACAATAGTGTGCACACTTCCTTTCAGTCCCGCCGGAAACCGGAACATGAAATTAAAGTTCCTTTACCGCGGTGCAAGCTGTGAAGCCGGCCCACGCTTCAGGACAGGTAAGTAATTATGGGAGGGGAAGTACACTATGGGAGGGGAGGGGAGGGGAGGGGGGGAAGTACACTATGGGAGGGGAGGGGAGGGGGGGGGAAGTACACTATGGGAGGGGAGGGGGAGAATACTATGGGAGGGGAGGGGGGGAGAATACTATGGGGGGGAGAATACTATGGGAGGGGGAGGGGGAGAATACTATGAGAGGGGAGGGGGAGAATACTATGGGAGGGGAGGGGGAGAATACTATGGGAGGGGAGGGGGGAAGAATACTAAGGGAGGGGAGGGGGGAAGAATACTAAGGGAGGGGAGGGGGGGAGAATACTATGGGAGGGGAGGGGGGGAGAATACTATGGGAGGGGAGGGGGAGAATACTATGAGAGGGGAGGGGGGGAGAATACTATGGGAGGGGAGGGGGGGAGAATACTATGGGAGGGGGGGAGAATACTATGGGAGGGGAGGGGGGGAGAATACTATGGGAGGGGGGGAGAATACTATGGGAGGGGAGGGGGAGAATACTATGGGAGGGGAGGGGGAGAATACTATGGAAAGGGGGGGACACTATGGGATGAGGGGGGAACACTATGGGATGAGGGGGGAATACTATGGGATGAGGGGGGGGAATACTATGGGATGAGGGGGGGGAATACTATGGGATGAGGGGGGGGGGGGAATACTATGGGAGGGGGGAAATTTCCTGGAATTTCTTTCTAAAAATGAGGTGCGTGTTATACGCCGGTGCGTGTTATACGCCGATAAATACGGTAACCACAAATCAAAGAGCTGAGATGCATTGTTTGGTAAATAGAAACTTAATAGGGACTCAAAATAGTTTGCTAATTATTCACTAAACAGTGTATTAACAAAATGTTCCACATGTCATTCTCGCTAGCCAATAGAGAATATAGGTGAATTGGAGAATGTTTCAAACAGCTATTTTAGATTTCAATGCACTACAAGTCTCTATTTTTCTGTGAATGACTTACCCAGAAAAAATTATAGACACTCACCTTCCACTTCAAGTCAACAACTTCGTAAAAATGGTAAAAGTCACTTAATCTGCAAGCACAAACTGCATGAAAATCCGTAAACAATAAACACCAAACACACAAACCAAAACATAGTGAATAAAAAAAACTTCTTGACAAAACAATTACCACATTTTCAGCTCTAGTTTACATTGAGCACACACAAGAACGCATATATATATATATATTTTAAACCAAATAATGGTTTACTGACCTGAGATTATCTGCACCACTCTGCTTCAAGGCCCTGAAGGTCAAATATCGGTCCCGAGCAGACATGCGGGGCTTGTAAAATCTCATCATCCCATCGAAATGACAAAAGGAGACCCCAGGGGGTCCCTGAAAACCGAGGGATAAAGATTAAAACAAATCATCAACTTTTTTTTAAATGTCAGATTTAAAAGCAAACTAGTACAGGTTGTTGCTGCAGCAGACGCAGGGAAACATACAATTAATAGCACACAAAAAAGAATGGTAGAAATGGTGAAAGAAATAGAGCTGCACATGTCTAGCTTCCAATAGCATAGCATTTAGTAAGAAATAGTCACAGAGAGCATATAAATTAGATTAATGGGGTTTAAAAAGTCCTTTAACCCCTTAAGGACAAAACTTCTGGAATAAAAGGGAATCATGACATGCCACACATGTCGTGTCCTTAAGGGGTTAAAATATACGAATTGTTCTAGCGTCTTACGATTTCCACATTGCTTGGAATCCATTAGTTTCAAACTGTGAATTTTGTTTGTGATGAAAGACACTCCAGGCATCATATCAACCTATGTTCATTGCATCCATATGATACAATGAGGTCACCTGTCACAGTCTCCTTTTAAAAGTTGTTTGCAGCTGCAGAGATTTGCAACTATTGCTGCAGCAATAAGCCGCTGCTTTTCTTTGTGATGTTAAGGAGGAAACCACTCTACCTCCTCTGACAATATAAATATCTGCATGTTCATCCGTGTGTAGATGCAGGCTGTGCAAACTCCCCATCTCTCCTATGCATCTCTAAAAGAACCCAAGCCACGGCTCTACACACGCATCACTGACTGATCAGGAGAATGCAGTCTACAAGCACAATCCAATAATGAAAAAAAGAGCTGTGAATAAACTAATAGCAGCCATGGCTGCTACAATGATCTGCCATGGCTGCTACATATCCCACGATCCTCTGATGCACCCCATGCTACTCTTTTCTTTTTTTATTATTCAAATGTGGCTTTGGTGATGGCAGCCAAAGAGCTCAAATTCTAAGGTAGCAATATACTCACTATAGCAGTTTAAGCTAATAATCTAAATGAAGTTGTTTTAGTGCCTACTGTTGTTACCCTCTCCTTAGTGGCCCCAAATAATTAGAGGGCTTGGGAGCACAGCTTCAAGCCACACGTACAAGCCCTCTGGCTATGAGAGCCAGGACTCTTTGTGTTATCCAGATACTTATGTCTACTTATGACACGATGATACCCTGCACTTATCACGGTCATCGTATTTTTCTTTATTATTATTTTATTTTTTTTGCGGTGTCTACTATCATTTATCCCACTTTTTATTTGGTATAAAACTGTTTTGGTAGGTGGGAAAATGTTTATGCTTGCCTGATTGAGAGGGGTTATTGAGTTACCGGATAGTAAATGCAGACCATAAAACCAGTGATCGAGGGGTGCCCTCGAAGATATGGCAAGGTTACTTTGGTTTTAGCATAATTTTAGCACCTACTTATTACTTGGTGTATTAGCATACTCCTGCCCTTCTGATCCAGGAGTACATCCTATTAAAACTTTCCCAACCATTAGATACACCTTGTTACATAGTCTGCCAGTACTTTGCAACAATTAATTCTGGTTTTTGTTTTGGATATAATTAGATCTCTTTGTAGGGATTAGATATACATAAAATACAATCCTACATCAAGGATTATTATGTTGCAAGCTACTTTCAGACTGTGTGTATATTCTTTAGAGTCTCCTACATGTGCAGTGCTGTACCGATCTGCCATAGAGAATCATTGCATGCAATGACTCTTTGACAGAATCACAGGCACACTGCGGCGGACGCAGCGCGTGCACCTACTATCGCCATTGCTCCTCTATAAAAAGTACTGGATTGAACCATCATCCTGTAGGCATTCCTCCAGAATGACATTAGATGAGGAAGGTACTCTGCACTAGAGAGAAGGTGAGTAGATTATTCTCTTTTTTTTTTAAATTGCAGCTCTAAAACTAACTTGGGACATTAAGACTGTAGCATTAGGCATACAGAAATCCCTTTTAATTGATCAGACCACCGCACTTTGCTACCTGTGGAGTTTTATTCATTGAATAAGACTACAGAGGCAAATCCCGGACGGATCGATTCATTCAGGCGTAGAATAAAAGGAATTAGATTATTTCGAACCACCTGAAAAACATTTGTGCACAAGTCTAGTTATTATCTTCTTCAATCATTAAGTTTTGTGATGAGATTAGAGATTTACTTCTGTTGGCCCTTCAATGCAAATCATGCTTGTGCATCCATCTGTAAACAGTGGACCGTTGCATAACTTAATCATCTCGAACAGCAGAAATTGCAAGCAACTGCAATACTTATCATAATTTCAATTTTCTTACTAATTTATGTTGCTACATTTACTAATGTATATCTCCTTCTCAGGGCAGGATGAATAGGAAACCGTACTCTAAAATTAGTAGGAATAGAGCTACCCACTTCCTCACAGAAAGTTTGTGCAATTAGCTCTACAAACCCCATAGGAGAATAGTGGAAACTGTAGGCACCCAGACCACTTCAGCTCATTGAAGTGGTCTGGGTGCAAACTCCCATCACCCTTAACCCTGCAGTGGTAATTATTTCAGTTTTTATGAACTGCAATAATTACCTCTGAGGGTTAACTCCTCCTCTAGTGGCTGCCTATTAGACAGCCACAAAAGGGACTTCTGGAATTGCAACTGACTTTTGGTCCGTTATCTGACGCTGGACGTCCTCACGCTCTGCATGAGGACCTCCACCGTCAGATTTTCCCCATAGGAAAGCTTTGAATAATGGTTTCCTATGGGGAGATCCTAATGAGAGTGCGGCCATTGGAGGAGCGTGGGCAGAGCTGAGCCAAGGCCAAGAGACATCAGCGCTGGACCCAGGTAAGTGACTGAAGGGGCCGCGGGGAGGGGACCTTGACAAAAGGGAAATCTATAGTGCCAGGAAAACAAACTAGCTTTCCTGGCACTATAGATTCCTTTAATGATGTTGTGGTTAATAATCAGTAAAAAGAAAATTATAGTAAGTATGAAACAATTTTGTTTGACTGAAAAACTATTGCAGCATTAACCAAATATAAACAAAGGGACAGAAAACGCAGAGAGTTAAGATACCAGTAACAAACATTTTCACCAAGAAA
Source organism: Pelobates fuscus (assembly GCF_036172605.1). Classification (NCBI taxonomy): domain Eukaryota; kingdom Metazoa; phylum Chordata; class Amphibia; order Anura; family Pelobatidae; genus Pelobates; species Pelobates fuscus. The sequence continues at coordinate 174,593,993 of NC_086321.1, forward strand.
TGCCATATAACAACACAGTGAAGTGCAAATATCCTCACAAGATGTGAGCAGAACACTCCACTATTTCAGGCCTGACAAAAGGAGCACACTACACAGGTTGCACGTTTGCAACCCCATGGCATTTAATTACAGACGGTATCCTGGGTAACCCATTCTATATCAAGAGACATGGAGCAAAGGATACTAAAACTACCAAATGTATAAAAGGGAACAATATACAAATAATTCCCAATGGCATTGGCTAATTACAAGTCAACGTCCTGGAAGCCAGTAAGTGGTTATCCAGAATATCAAGGCAAACTTGACAGGCAATCAAAAATCGAATTTTAAAATGAACAAGGGTTCAGGCAAACTCAAACATCAAGATCAAAGTAGAGAGGTTTAGGTGAGATCCCTAACCTCTGAATACAGGAAACCCAAGGAAGACACTTTTGCCTACTAGCTGTTTTATGGATCTACAGGGAAACGGAAACTACACTTTCCTCGCTTGGACTTAAAAATTAAAGTACAAAATAAATAAATGCTTTAACATAGGCCAGGCAATCATAAACAACGCAAAAACATGGATGTGAGAGTAGGCACATGGATTTTTTGCATAAAACAAGTCTTACATATTTTGGCAACACAATAAACATCAGAAGATCTGCAGAATGGTTAAGTAAATTCAAGGCTGCTCTCGGTGAACCCAAATTTCTTGGCTTTACAGAAAGCTTGAGAGTTTGGTTCACCAGTATCCTGTGATAGAACATTATTGCTATACCTGTAGCGCAGCAGCCCTGTGTTATACAATAACTTACTGCTTCTGCCTCGGGATACCTGTGAGTTGAAGAGCAGCTGGTAGCTGTGCTGGATGGCTGTGCGCTTGTGCAGTAGCAAAGACTTGAACTTCTTTTTTTCTATATCATTGAATGTGTCGAAAACAACAGCCAGGAGCTGGGGAGATGAAGCAATCAAAAGGTAATTGGAAAGGTCAAGGAAATTGAAGGTGAAGACAACCTACAGCACATACAAACAAAAATAAAAAGCAGTAAAGGGATTATACATACAAGTAAACCTTTACATGGCAAACCACCACACTACATTAAGCACATCGGATCTGGGAATTAATAAGTGGTTCACATTATCCAGTTAAAACAGCACAGATGCAAAGGTGATAAAAATTATTATTATTACTAGTATTTATATAGTGTCAGCATATTCCGTAGCGCTTTACAATATTATCAAAGGGGGAGATTTAACAATAAATGAGACAATTACAAAAACTTACAGGAATAATAGGTTGGAGACGGCCCTGCTCAAACAAGCTTACAGTATACAGGAGGTGTGGCATAAAACACAACAGGACAGGAGGTAGGAATCAAACAAGGTGGAGTGAAGCAGAGCTGGAGGAGAGAATAGTACTGCCCTTTAGGAAAAAAGCAAGAGGCAGGTATGTGAGGTAGAGGTTATCCATAAGCTTTCCTAAAGAGATAGGTTTTGAAGACTTTTTAAATGATTAAAGACTAGGAGAGAGCTTGATGGTCGTAGGCAGGCTATTCCAAAGGAAAGGAGCCACCCGCGAGCAGTCATGCAAGCGTGAGTTGGCTGTACGGGTGCGAGCAGCAGACAGGAGAAGGTCACGGGCACAGCGGAGAGACCGAGAAGGGGCATAGATGCGAATCAGTGAAGAAATGTAGGAGGGGCTAGAATTGGTCAGTGCTTTAAAGGTGTGGATTAGTACCTTGAATTGACTCCTATAGGATACAGGAAGCCAATGTAAGGACTGATAGAGGGGAGAGGTGTGAGAGGAGGCGACAGGAGAGGAAAGTCAGTCTAGCTGCAGCATTCATTGCAGACTGTAGCGGGGCAATACGACTATGCTACAGGGACCATGCATGGAGGTCAGGAATTGGTTAATATTTCCACTAATCCTCTTGCAGGGCAAGTTATAAATGATGGTTGCTAATATGATACCACACTTTTCTCTGTAATGATCTTTGACATTACAAACTCAACATTATAACACTGCTGACATGACAGTATATCTGGTTCTCTACCTTGTGAAATGTCTAAAAATTACATGTGAGGCAATAAAATCTTCTGATGAAGCTAAAATAAGGCTGATGCAAGCCTTACCGTCTCCATTTTATTGTACTAGATACGGACCCTTCCCCTTCAAAAATTGAGAGGGGGGAGGAAAAACAAAACAACTTACCTGCAATCGAGCCGACTATGAACTGCTGCTCCATCTCCTCTGAGAACAACATACATTTTGATCTTGGTACAAATTAATGTGGCAAATATGATGCATCAATTCGAAATCCATTTACACATTCGGCATCATCATGCTGTGCATGATAATGCCAAATGTGAATGTCTTTGAAAAACAAAAAAGTCTTAAAATAGAAGAGCCTCTGATGGCTGCTAGTCTGATCGCCACTAGGGCAGGGCTGCTACAATAGCCATGATGCTTTGCATGCCTTGAGAATTACAAAGCATCATGGAAGCTGTAGTTTTAATCTACCTTTTGGGCACCCATTCATTAGAGGACTGGTTTAGGCAAAGTTTAAACATTGCTTTATCTTGGAAACCTTTAACATTGCCAGACAAAAGGGACGGCATCAATGCACCAAAATCACTTCAGTAGGATGAAGTGGCATTGGTGCCTAATGTCCTTTAACTGTTGAAGAAAACAAAAATTTATTATAAAAAATTATTATTATTATAAGCTAAAGTGGAAAAATGTAAATAAAATAAAATAGTGTTCCTGCTTTTTTATATATTTTATTCATATTTAATGTTGTGTGCCCTTTCTGACCATTCAAAAAATATATAATATGCATGGATGAGATCCCCTTAACCCCTTAAGGACCAAACTTCTGGAATAAAAGGGAATCATGACATGTCACACATGTCATGTGTCCTTAAGGGGTTAAAGAACAAAGGAACTAACACATGGCATACATTCTAGGTTTCCTTTTAGTCCAGAAGTTGGACCATTGCCTCCCCTTTTAAGGTGTTAAACAGATATTTTAAATTGTACATTAGCATGTAATCTCACTAGCACAATGCACAGAATATATACATACCTGTCTTGTCACTCACATTTGGCTGCTTTGGTGAATTTCAGTGTCACATACATATAAACCCACAACAAATCATAACATATAAACACAATTGTAAGCTAAAGTCCATGCTGTGAAACGCTCACAAGATTCATGATGAAGTAGAGTTCAATGGACAGATAGACAATGAAGAAGATGCAGGACCAAGGGTTGCGAGAATATGCCGGCATCATGACATCCGGGAAACTGCAAAGCAAGAAGTGTGTTGTCATTTCAGTGAGAACAATAACATAAAATAATGACAGAAAAAACAATGTGCGGAACTTACTTGGCAGTTGTAAGAAGCACAAACAGGCTGACCAAGCTATTTTCCAGAGTGCTAAAATACTGAAAAATGTAAAGGAACATATCAAAAAGACATTAATCCAAACCACACATAGTTCAGCAAATTTGTATATAGGAGGAATATATGACTAATTCAGTTAAAGCACAGGCAAAAACAAAGATATACATGAAATGTTTTAACTCAAGAGCACTTCAGTGATCATCAAAACTTACTGGATCAGACAGATTTGGAGAAAACAAGTAGAAACCTAAAGGGATAAAACAAAAAAAACTTAATATTTTACCTGTGTAATGAACTGGTCTATGTCTGTGGTCAAAGTGTATATATATATATATATTGATATCCAGGCCATACACAGATTGGTCTGTCTGGTCTTAGAATCCCTTGAAGAGACACAACCAAGTTGCTGGGATTGTGTACCGAAACATCTGCACAGAATATGGATTGGACCTGCCTAAGTCCAGATGGAAGATACCACAAAGGGTGGTTGAGAATGACAGGGCTAAGATCCTGTGGGACTTCATGATCCAGACAGACAAGCAAGTGCTGGCCAACCAACCAGACAGTGTTGGTAGACAAGAACCGAGACTGCAGTCGTGGTGGATGTGGCAATACCCAGTGACTATAACATCAGGAAGAAGGAACATGAGAAGGTGGACAAATACCAAGGACTGAAAGAAGAACTAGAAAGGATGTGGAAAGTGAAGGCAGTAGTAGTCCCAGTTGTGATAGGAGCATTTGGGGCTGTGACTCCCAAGTTGGGGTAATGGCTTCAACAGATTCCAGGTGGGACATCTGAGATCGCTGTCCAGAAGAGTGCAGTTCTAGGAACAGCTAAAATACTGCGCAGAACCCTCAAACTCCCAGGTCTCTGGTAGAGGACCCAAGAATGAGGAATAAACATACCACCCAGGAGGGGTGAGAAAATAAATTCTAAATTTTATATAAACTATGCCATGAACTATTGTCAATCACCTGTTGTATTTGTGGATGACAAGGGATTATAGGACATTTCATCAGTTAATAGCTGGTGCTATCTTAAGCCCTTCACAACATTTTATACTGTCCTAAAAATAGTGGGCTTTAACATCATTAGAATGGCATGGAATGTCCTGTAGTCACGGTGTGAACAGGGTTCAATCCCTGCTTAAACCAGGGAGACCCAGACATTAATCAATACTTGGGGCTCCCCTCTGTCAGCTGGAGCCATATTTAGTGGCCCCAGAGTGACAGATGAGCTGTTAGCAGCACTCAGAGTGAGAGCTGCATTTGGACGTTTAAATTAATTTAAAATCACTGCTGCTGAGCAATTACGCTCAGCAGCGATGATTCTCACCTTGTCCCCAATCTGAGAGAGACCCTCATGATCTGAAAAGACCCTGATAGTGGGATTTATTAATCAGGACGGAAATGTAAATCTATTTTGTGTTCTTTCTCAGTTGCACTTGATGCCATTTTTTTTTTTAACCCATATTTAGTTTAAGTTGCATTTATACTTAAGGTTGTGTTACGAATACATATAGGATATAAAGAGAATTGCATCCCATTTAAACCCAGTATATAACATAATATAGCAGGGCTACCATCAGAGATGTTGGAGCCCCTGACAGAGCTCAAATGTTCAGAATATTTGTACGTGTATGCACCCTGGCTACTTTGCAAAACAAGTTATGACAAAGGAACTCTTACCTAATATAGCAAAAATTACCATGAAGAATAGGAGGAGAAGAAGGATATCTATAAAAGGTGGAAGAGACTGGAAGATCTGACGCAGATTCCTGGAGATAAAAAATATAAAAAGCTTTAGTGGCAGGTCTCATTCAACGCTTAACTGCAAAAAAAATCTTGTTCTCAACCAATAAAGCAAATTCAAATACACACTTACCAAAGCAACAAAACAAGGATACAAACAATACAGTATCGATCAACTAACCCAATTCTTCAAGAAGAGCTTAGATCTTTAGACAATCACTCTAACATAAATACCATAAGCTTGCATCTGTACTGTACTTTAAAAGACAAAAACTGGACAAACTTTATAACCTTGTAAATGTATCCAAAAATATATGAAACAATACAGATAATGAAAAAAACAATACAAACATAATGAACCCATTATAGCAAACGCAGGTGGATGTAATATATGTGCATATGATCTCTTCAAAATTCCAAATTTTTAACAAGCATTTTCAAGTTGCATCTGTTTTCCACTGACAAACCTCCACATGATGAATAGTAATCAATACCCTCTCCTACTCGCTATGTGCTTTTCTTACGAACATGTCACTTGCTTTCTACCTCTACAGCTAGACATGCATGTTATTTCTACTGGTGTGCATCATATTAGATATTCACCATGTATTCAACATTCAGTTTGCACCCTGCACACATGTGACTTGAATGCTGGTTACACAGATATGCAGTAAATGACTTGATACAGCCTGATGCCACCAACTACAATTTACTTTACTGGTCAGTTCTGCATCTACATATACAATTTATATTACCTCCGTACAGCTCCACAGTATCTACAGTCCACCAAGAAAATGGGGCGCAAGGCTCGAGTTACGCGCATGTGTGAAGTCTGTCTCACTAGCACTACAATGGCTTCAATAAGTTGCACCAGTAGCACACCACTCTGTAGAGTAAGGATGAGTATATTAACAATGGTTGCCAATTAATAAAGTATTGATAAACACATGCAGATCTGCAATCAAATGCACTCAGGTGCCTTCTTTTGTTTTGTTTAAATCATCTTTTTCCACATCAATCTAGACTAAATACTCCATAACAAAAGAGCAAAACCAGGTTTTTGACACCGTTGCAGATTAAACAAAATCAATCATTTTTTAAATTTACATTTAAGTTTTCAACCCCTTAACTCAGTACTTAGTTGAAGGACCTTTGGCAGCAGCAAAAGACTGTCTCTCTGGGTATGATGTAAATCTTTGTACACCTGAATTTGGGTCAATCCTGCAGATCCTCTCAAGCTCTGTCACGTTGGATGGGCACTGTTGGTGTACATCCATTTTTAGGTCTCTCCAGAAATATTAGATTGTATTCAAGTCCAGGCTCTGGTTGGGTCACTCAAGAACATGTACAGAGTTGTTCCAAAGCCACTTTTGCTTTGTCTTGACTGCATGCTAAGGGTCAGTGTCCTTTACAAAGGTGGATCTTCAGTGACATCCTCAGTGCTCTGGTTTTCATTAAAGGGCCACTATAGTGCCAGGAAAACAATCTCGTTTTCCTAGCACTATAGTGTTAATAGGTCCCCCCCACCCTCATGGCCCCCCTCCCGCCAGGCTCTAGGGGGAGGAAGGGGCTAAATGCTTACCGTTCTCCAGCGCCGTTCTCCCTCGGCGCTGGGGACTCTCCTCCTCCCGACGTCATTGGCTGAATGCGCGGCAAGAGCCGCGCGCGCATTCAGTCAGTCCATAGGAAAGCATTCTCAATGCTTTCCTATGGACGCTGGCGTCTTCTCCCTGTGAAAATCACAATCCGAAGCGTGGAAGCGCCTCTAGCGGCTGTCAATGAGACAGCCACTAGAGGCTGGATTAACCCTAATGTAAACATAGCAGTTTCTCTGAAACTGCTATGTACAGCAGGCAGGGTTAACCCTAGATGGACCTGGCACCCAGACCACTTCATTGAGCTGAAATTGTTCTGGTGCCTATAGTGGTCCTTTAAGGAGATCTCTGTATTTTGCGGAGTTCAGCTTTACCACAACCTAAATAGTATCCTAATGTCTGCTGCTGAAAAACACCTCCATGCTACTACCTCATGCTTAGTTTCCCCCAGAAATGATGCCAAACAGTTCAAATTTTGCAGTCTGAGAGTCTTTTTTGTAAAGTCCAAGTGGGCTTTCATTTGTCATGCAATGGGGAAAAGGTCCCCAATTTGGTCAGTCTGCCATGCCGTTTTGGTGGAGTATTGCAGTGATGGTTGCCCTTCTGCAAATTTCTCCCATCTTCACATGTGATCTCTGGAGCTCACCCAGAGTGACCATCTGGTTCTTGGTCACCTCTCTTATGAAACCCTTTCTCCCATGATTGCTCAGCTTGTCTGGGTGGCCAGCTCTAAAAAGATTAATGGCTGTTCCAAACTGCTTCAATGGCCTTTCCCAGATCTGTTCCACCACATAATCCTGCCTCTGAGCTCATGGCTTGTTTCATGCTCTGATGGGCATTTAAAGTTGTGAGAATATAGGCAGGTGCATGCCTTTCCAGATCATGTCTATTCAATTAAATCTGCCACAGGTGGACTCCAATTAGAGTGTAAAAACATCTCAAAGATGATCCAGAGAAATGGAATGTATCAGAGTTAAATTTCCTGTGTCTTAGCAAAGGTTCTGAATACTTATGTCAATGACATCTCAGTTTTCTTTATAATAAATGTGCAGAGATTTCAACAATCTGCTTTTTGCTTTGTCATTATGAGATATTGAATGTAGATTGGTGTGGAAAAAAACTATTGAAACATATGTGGCATATGGCTGCAATGTAAAAAAAATGTGGAAAAAAATTAAGGGGCTCAAATACACTATATTTTGCAATTTACACATATACAAACGATATACTTTAAGGATACATCTATGGGACTTAAATAATTCTACATAACTTGCAGCAATGCAACCAAGCTAATTTTTTCTCTGAAAACATCAAATTTACGGCATAATTTTTTATTATTTGTAAATTCGGAACAAAACACTGTCCTGTTTTCACGTTTACGGAGTCACCCCTGACCTTCAGCATGGTCCTGCGATGCTTTAGAAAACTTCGGCACCCAAGCCATCTCATCTTCATGCTCAATTCAAACATCACCAGTGCAAGAGCTAACAGTTCCAAAGTAGCATGAACCTATAAGTAAATTATAACAACCACCTGTAAATAAGGTGTGAGATAAAGACCTGGGGATAAGAAGCTCTTATGTTACATACAGATTTCTCAGTAACTGCACATATGCTTTTGCAAATGGTATGCTTCATTTTCTCAATAGATCAACTACTTGTGTAGTTCTAATGTTCTGCTTCTATCTATAGTTACAGACCTCCATACATACACACACACACACACATATATATATATATATATATATATATATATATATATATATATATATATACACATACCTACACACAAAAACAAACATAAAAATGCTCTGTTAATGAATCTGAAGTGATAGATTAAGTTCTACTCCACCACTGTCAAAGTGCATTTCAAAATCCCTCATTATTCAATGTGATTGCATAATTTGTGTGGAAGTGCAAATAACTACTACTAGCATTTCCACAACTCACACTTCCAAAAAGGAGAGTGTGAGCAGGCTCTCTCCCACTTAAAAACATATTATGGCACACCTCTTGAAATGCTTGAGCTGGAGTATTTCTCACAGACCAAAAATTGTAGGGATAACTGGAGTATGGATCATCAGTAAGTTACAATGTCATTACAGTAACAGTCTCATGCATATACCAATGGCCAGGGGATCCCCACTGAAGGAGGCCACGCTGAAAATGTGAATGGGCATAAGACAGGGACCGTGTATGAGCCAATAAATAAATACCTTTACTTTTCCTAAAGCGGCAGCCCCTGCACAAGCAAGTATCATCAACATATTGATTGCTACGTGGCCCATCCAAGCAGGAGCCCGCTGGACAGAAGTTTATGGGATAATTAGTTTATGACCTAGCTGGAGTTCCATTAATGCATAGCCAGGTTTACAGCCTTGTGAAGATGTATGTGTAACCAATCTCACAGCTGCATGTGGCTGTGGCATTCCTCTGTACAGAAGCGGAGAGAGATCCATTCTATTTGTACGCAGTGTGAGCATGCCACAGACACATACTGAAAATGGACAGATCTCAAATACATAATTAAAGGGACACTATAGTCATCTGAACAACTTTAGCTTAATGAAGCAGTTTTGGTGTATAGAACATGCCCCTGCAGCCTCACTGCTCAATCCTCTGCCATTTAGGAGTTAAATCCCTTTGTTTATGAACCCTAGTCACACCTCCCTGCATGTGACTTGCACAGCCTTCCATAAACACTTCCTGTAAAGAGAGCTCTATTTAGGCTTTCTTTATTGCAAGTTCTGTTTAATTAAGATTTTCTTATCCCCTGCTATGTTAATAGCTTGCTAGACCCTGCAAGAGCCTCCTGTATGTGATTAAAGTTCAATTTAGAGATTGAGCTACAATTATTTAAGGTAAATTACATCTGTTTGGAAGTGAAACCAGTTGTTTTTTTTCATGCAGGCTCTGTCAATCATAGCCAGGGGAGGTGTGGCTAGGGCTGCATAAACAGAAACAAAGTGATTTAACCCCTTAAGACCGCAGCCAAATGTACAAGTTGTGATCCAAAAAAAACGTAAACAAAACCTGGCATTTGCGCTATATGTCTGTCCAACCGTAATTCACCTCTTTCATATAAAATGCACCCACACTTATTATATATCATTTTATTCAGGGGAAACAGGGCTTTCATTTAACATCAAATATTTAGCTATGGAACATAACTTAATATGAATACAATATAAAAAAATGAGAGAAAATAAGATTTTTTTAAATTTTCTTAGTTGTGAATGTCATAATACTGTTTGCTTTTACTGCAATAAAATACACATATTTGTGTTCAGCGATGTCTCACGTGTAAAACAGTACCCCCTATGTACAGGTTTTATGGTGTTTTGGGAAGTTACAGGGTCAAATAAAGCATGTTACACTTTTCAGTTTTTTCACATTGAAATTTGCCAGTTTGGTTACGTTGCCTTTGAGACTGTATGGTAGCCCAGGAATGAGAATTACCCCCATGATTGCATACCATTTGCAAAAGTAGACAACCCAAGGTATTGCAAATGGGGTATGTCCAGTCTTTTTTAGTAGCCACTTGGTCACAAACACTAGCCAAAGTTAACGTTAATATTTGTTTGTGTGTGAAAAATGCAAAAAACTAATTTGAAAGCCAATTTTGGCCAGTGTTTGTGACTAAGTGGCTACTAAAAAAGACTGAACATACCCCATTTGCAATACCTTGGGTTGTCTACTTTTGCAAATGGTATGCCATTATGGAGGTAATTCTTATTTAATTAAACAAATATTTGTGTTTCAAAACAGTAAAAAGTATTACAGCAAAAATATCGTCGGTGTAATTGCCGTTTGTGTGCGAAAAATGCAATAAATTTCACTTTCCCTGACGATATCATTGTTGTAATACATTTTACGGTTTTGAAACACAAATATTTGTGTTCAGCGATGTCTCCCGAGTAAAACAGTACCCCCCATGTACAGGTTTTATAGTGTCTTGGAAAGTTATAGGGTTAAATATAGTGCTAGCAAATTAAATTCCCTATACTTTCGGCCTGGGTTGTTAGGCAGGTCCCGCTAATTGTAATTAATTAGGATACCTAATTATGTAAAATTATTACATAAATATATATGTAAAATTATTATATATACACGTGTGTGGATATATATATGTGTGTATATATATATATATATATATATATATATATATATGTATATAATTTTTTTACAATTATTTTTATTTATATATAGGTATACATATAGTGATGTATACGTATATACTTAGGTATATACATATATATTATTTCGTTCTACATGTATTTTGATATCAATATATATATATTAATATCAAAATACAGTTAGAACGAAATTACACACATATATATATTTTTAATTATTTTTTTTTAATTTTTTAATTTATTTTTTTTAACGTTTTATATTTTTTTATTATAAAATATATATATATAATTATAATTATGTATATATTTAATCAATATCCTTCTACGTGTATTTTGATATTAACCCCTTAAGGACCAAACTTCTGGAATAAAAGGGAATCATGACATGTCACACATGTCATGTGTCCTTAAGGGGTTAATATATATATATATAATTATATATATAAATATTAAAATACACTTAGTGTATGTGTAAATGTGTGGGTCTATATATATATATATATATATATATATATATATATATATATATACTTAGATCATATATATAATATATATATAAATGATCTATGTATATTTGATGTGTAGCTGTAATTTATTTTATTTTGTAACATTAAGGGGTTAAGAGGGGAGCAGAGGGGCAGAGACAGTGTCAGCCAGTGATTTTACATCACTGGCTGACACACAGGATCAGTGATCACAGTGACAGGCTGTCACTGTGATCACCTCCTGCAGATCACGGTAATTGGGCACAGGGGGAGTGCCTCGGTGGCCAGGCATGCCCCCCACCGTGATCTGCAGGGGGATCCTGCCTGCAGTTACTATGGGTCAGCCAATAGGCTGACACATAGTAACCTCTGATCGCAGTGACAGGCTGTCACTGCGATCAGATCGCAGGGAGAGGCTGTCTCTGCATTCAGATCGCAGTGAGAGGCTGTCTCTGCATTCAGATCGCAGTGAGAGGCTGTCTCTGCATTCAGATCGCAGTGACAGCCTCTCACTGCGATCAGACTCTGCAGATCGCGGTCACTGACCGCAGGGGGACTGCCTGGGGGGCCAGGCATGTCCCCCGACCGCGATCTGCAGATTGAAAATGCGGCCGGCTCCATGTGTCAGCCGATTTTAAAATCGGCTGACACATGGTAAATACCGATCGCAGTGACAGCCTGTCACTGCGATCGGAAGCTGCAGACCGCGGTCCCCAGGCACAGGGGGGCTGCCTGGGGGGCCAGGCATGCCCCCCGACCGCGATCTGCAGCGGCCATGTGCCGCCGGCCACGTGGGGGGTAAGACCGCCCAGGACGTACTATGCCGTCCTGCGGCGTTTAGAGCCGCCCAAATAAGGACGGCATAGTACGTCCTGCGGTCTTAAGGGGTTAACTCCTAAATGACAGTGAATTGAGCAGTGAAATTGCAGGGGAATGATCTATACACTAAAACTGCTTTATTTAGCTAATGTAATTTAGGGGACTATAGTGTTCCTTTAAGGTTTGATGCATAAACATTGAATATGATTTTGTTCTTCTGATCCTCAATAAATTATCACTTTTGGCACCACACTGAGAAGCCTGTGGATTCTGACTTTTAATAATTCTAAGAGACTGTGGATCACTGCCTGTGGTGCTCCAGTAAGGGTAGCAGATATTACTTGGTTACCAAAAGTGCAACAGTACGTTTGGATTAGGACAGATCTCCTATGGCAAAGAGTAAGGAAGAATTTTGCTTTGATGTCTGGGAGATGCAAAGGAAGCTCATAAATCGCAGTATATTATGCAAATCACTGCAGGAAAAAAATAAAGGGTTCGGAGTACTCTACGTACCATGACCTCTGCAATGATACAAAATTGCTACGTGCTTAAAGGGACCTTTCAGAGATTGTGTGTACATGTTGGATAGGTGTTGTTCTAAAGCAAGGATGCAGAGATATATTATGTATCTTTGTCACAAATCCCAGCCTCTTTTAAAAAGAACAAATCACTCTCTCATCAAGTTGAGAAGATTTTGTTTTACAATGTGATACTTTTATAGTTGTTAAAGCAAGTTATCCTTTTCCTCAGCAGTGAAGTACATTACTATATTTATCTAATTACAAAGTCCAACATAGTCCATGTGGATAAACCAAGTTTTTATTATCTATGTACATGGAACTTTTTCATTTCTACATATACCATCTGAAGAGCATGGAAAGTTGAAACCTGTATGACTGGGACAGGTTTAACAACATGCCATAAATGTTTGAATTGATTAGCTCACTAAGTTCACCTCTCACAGCTCAACATGCAGATTACTTTCTCTGCTCTAGTTACAAATACAAGTGGCTCATTTCCATAAGCTTTTCGGGCTACCCATTACTTGCAAAAGTCGCGGTCACTAGTGTGTTTTCCAAATGCAAATTCTCCCCATTAGCAACTAGTAATTATGATATGACACTATGGTTATACTCTGTTGAAGCCGTTAGTCGCTAGTTTCTGGCTGGTTTCTAAGCTTGTAGTGAAGTTTTACTTGGTGCCACTTTCAATCACGCTAATAATAGTGAGAAGGGGTTCCGAATAATCTAAAATAAATAATTAAGTTAATATATATATATATATATAAAACCTGATAACATAGTATAAAATAAAAAAAAAATGTAAATAAAGGAAAATAATCTTTGTCAGTCCATCGAGGGTTCTGTGCCATGTGTATTCATGGCAGAAAAGCCTTCATCAGGGTCTTCTCATGCATTGAGTTCTCAGTAAAAGCACTGTGAATGAATGACTTGGAAGTCAACTAATCACAGCAGTCTGACAAGCATGTTTCCGAAGAAAAGACTTGCCTCATAAGATGCACAGATGTTACATTAATGGACAAGTCTTGCGACAGGGATGGACACATTTACAGGTTTAGGAGACTGGACATCTCCTGGGCACTTTGGTGTGCAGGAAGTTGGGTCATAATCAGTGGGGCTCTTTGTGTGCTGGGCTTCGGTATGCTGTCCTTAGTTGCTCATGCAAATGTTAATTGTATTGATTAAACTGCTACAAAAACAAATGAAGTTCTTTAATTGAGCATGGTCAAATAAGGAACGGAAGAGGCAAGTTATTTACATAAGAGCTGCAGGAATTTGTTGTCAATAATTGACTATTTGATTAAAAATACCAATATGTCAGGTTATCTAATTAACACAAAACTTCTATAAGAAGATACCCGTTCTTGCATTGTTAGGCTAAAGTTGTTTTGGCAAGCAAGCTGGTTAAGTAAATAAATAAAGCCAGGGTTTAAAATTTGAATAAAATCAAAGAATATGAAAATATGACACCAGACAAAAATTCAAAGACACGTCAATAGCTAAATCCTAAATCCTTGCTCAAGTATGAAAAAAAAAATGTTTCGCTCATTTGTGCCATTACAGAAAGAACCTATACCATTTGCAAATAAGACTGCAAAAGAAACTTCCTGTATGTGATTAATGTTCAATTAACAGACAGAAGATAAAAACTTCTAAAGTATACACCTTGTACTGCCAGATGTGATTAAAATTGAAACCATTTTTTCATGTTGGCTGTAAGAGTAATAGCCAGGGCAGAAGTGGCTATGGCTGCATAAACAGAAGAAAAGGTGATTTAAATCCTACACCAAAACTGCTTCATTAAAGGGACACTATAGGCACCAAGAACACTTCATCTCATTGAAGTGGTCTGGGTGCAGTGCCTATGTATGTTAAGTCCACCTGTAGTGGTTGTTGTCTATAACAGTCACTATAAACTCTTACTAACAAAGTTTTACTCCTTGAATAGACGTACGACGTCCTCACACACTTTGCATTGGGACGAGAGAGAGGGAGGGAGAGGGGGAGAGAGAGAAAACGTGTGTGTGTGTGTGTGTGTGTATATATATAAATACAAAAATGCTCTTGCACTCACGCTTTAGTGTCCCTTTGTGACCGGGTGCTAGCAAACCAAGGCTGTATTATCCATTCTTCCAAATAGGTAGCTGCACTCACGGATTTGAAAAGTCCAAAATGTATTAATAAATGTTAAAAAGACGATCAACGTTTCAGTCCTGCATAGTGGACTTTCATCAGGGTCAAATACACATGTGTATTTGATCCTGATGAAAGTCCTCCATTCAGGACTGAAACGTTGATCGTCTTTTTAACATTTATTAATAAATTTTGGACTTTTAAAATTCTTTTAATTTCAATGCTTTCCTATGGGGAAATGAGCAACACTGGAGGTCCTCACACAGCGTGAGGACGTCCAGCGATGCTCTAGCACAGGTTTCCTGTGCTATGAAGGAGGAAGTGACCTCTAGTGGCTGTCTAGTAGACAGCCACTAGAGGTGGAGTTAACCCTGCAAGGTAATTATTGCAGTTTATAAAAAACTGCAATAATTACACTTGCAGGGTTAGGAGTAGTGGGAGTTGGCACCCAGACCACTCCAATGGGCAGAAGTGGTCTGGGTGTCTGGAGTGTACCTTTACCGTGTAGGGATTGCTGGTCCTGTTCAGGAGCACCGGTGGCTGCTGGGATTGAGTGCGGTTCCTATAATCATCTTTGTGTGTGTGTGTGTGTGTGTATGTGTCACTGTCAACAGTATCCACAAAACCACACAAAAACCATAAGAATATAGATATGAAGCTGACGATGTGGTTAAGGCAATACAAGTATGGAAATAACGTGGGGTAAACCACAATCTGACAAAAGCAACAGACAATACAGGTAAATGTTACAAAACAACAGAAAAAAACAAATGTGAACACATTTAACCCACACAATAAGAATAAATTCTACTTAAGAGTGAAGCAGAATGAAATACTACCTTTAATCAAACAATAATGTCATTACTTACATAAATATCCAGCCGCAGAGAGGGAACAGCTGGAGCTTCGCATACTGAGAGCAGCAACAGCAGAAGGCCTGTGCCGAGTTCCACTAAATAAAAAAAATGATTGTGTGCGAAGAGATATGCAGAAAGCGCCTTGGCATCACGGGGATGTGTGTAAAATTTGTCATTATTCTTTCCCTCCTGTAAAATGTAAGATAAATCCATTACACATATCAGGCCACTCATAAAAGAGAGAAGATCTTACGTTTGTAAAACTAACCTCTTTGATGCACAGTTAATTGTTACAAATACTTCTATACTACTCATCAATGGTGAGTACAGAGCACTATCATGCCTGGATTTATTTTAGCTCTCCCTTTTTATAAATAGGTTGTTGCTTGAATCATGTTAAGGACAGTGACACCTGAACTCTGGCACTCCATCTCTTATGAACTTAGGTTCCCATTATCCTCACTGGTAGGTGGATTAATATCATGAAGCTATTAGCCCACAGCAGATGGAGTGTCAAATGTTCTGCCAGTATCCACAAAGTGGGGATTTGTACCTGAAAATTAGTTGCAAAAAAAATTAAAAATAAAAATACTCAGATTTGCTGATTCTTCTCCCCCAGATCGGCTACTTTAACCTAAATTTCATGCATCAGTTATCATCTTGCCTTAACTTTTCTCAGAACTATTAGTCCTTGAGTTAATAAACCATATCCTAAATCTTTGGAATTTAGTACACTTTGGAGAGCAATTGAAGCATGTGATGTACTTTAATCACCCTGTGTATAATTTACGTTTAATGATATAACCTAACATTACATAAGTTATTTGGTTCAGTAAATATGTACTTTTCTACATCCTGTAAATACTTTAAAAATATATATTTTAACTTTTTGTACTACATTTATAGTGGAGATAAAACAAAACATAGATTAACCGGTTTGCTTTACATATTATAAATATAAAAATATTTGCACAATGAAAATCTTTAGACAGTATACAGTGGCATTTATCTTTTCTCACAGGGTATGAAATGTTCGTGTAAAATTAAAAAAAAAAATTTTTCTCACATACAGTAGGTGTAACATATAAATAAAAAATGGTCAAATAACTTGCTTATAGGTATTTGTAAGGAATTTGAGAAGGCATTACAAGCAGTACAGCTTGCTACAAATAGCAACACAATGTAAAAAGAATGTCTGCATTTAAACAAAAAGCCCACATACAGTAGATGCAGTTAAATTATATATTTCTAAAGTAAAGGTATTTAAAACTGCTGTGGCAAACTATCGATTTCTGGAATGCTAACATTAGCTCCTTGGTGGTCCAGCAGGGGTTAACTCTGCCTGTGGGTTCTGAGTACCTGATGGTCTAGCGGAGGAGCTTGAGGTTAACACCACCGGCAGATGCAGACCTCAGTAAGTGCTCCTTCACAGATCTATTCTTAGCTAGTCAGATTGCGAGCTGCATCAGGAGACTGCACCCTGACTCACTAGCGATCACTGGACCGCAACAAACCCATTACTGTACCTCTTGATGAGTGTGCAAACCTCAAACTGCCATTTTTGATCTCCACACAAAAGCAAACCTGCCAATTGCCTGCAGCAGGACTAAAAGAATGAAACAATACAGGACAGGCCAGTGCTCGGTAGTGCCTCCTTCAAGTGACACCCAGGGCATGTGCTATACCCTATTTACGCCGCTGTCATCAGCATCGATTTGATGACATATGGTATGTATGGGTACTCTACGTTATGTTAGAGGTCTCACAGAACATTTCAGACCTTTGTGAAAGGTTATTAGTGAGCACACAGTATACAATTAGGAGTGTAAAAAAATTAACAAAGCCCAGAGCTCACAGATTAGTGGGGACAAGTAAACGTTAGAGAGCATACAGGAGTAGAGGTATTGTGTGAAATGAGTGGGGAGAGGTAGGTAGGAGTAATGTTGTGAAGTGATTTGTACTGGTGAATCTGAAAACAATGAGTTGTTTTATCAGAAGTTAGTGGAGTGTTTAATAAATGTAGAGACACAAGCAGACAAAGGCATGCTGAGGCGGCTATAGAAGTAGCTTTTGGATTATTTTTGTTTTGGTTTATGTGGGATAATAGAATTTTGCAGAAGACCAAGGAGGATGGAAAGTCTATAGTCAAGCCAGGTAAAGACAAGGAAGTAGATAAGAATTTTACAGCTGAGACAGTGAATAGCATTAGGGCTTTTTAGAGGTTGAAAGCAAAAAGAGCAGAGCATAGTGGGTGTGTTTGTTAAAGAAAAGTGAAAAGAAATGATTCATGGATAACACATTAACAAACTGGGGTGAAGGGGAGACAGTGAAAGGAGGGAAAGAAATAATGGAATGAGAAAGCGGAGGTAATGGAAACGTTGCAGAACAGAAAAGATTTATAGTTCAGGCTGATTTTATTTGGTGAACGTAAAGGACACTGTAGAAAAAGGGAAGCCAGTGTGAAAAATATATGGTTACTGAAGTCATGATAAAAGCGAAAGTCAACACATGGAGTGGTATAGATAAAGAATGGGATGATATCAAGAATTAAGCCTTGAGATGGCTTTACAACAGCAAAGGGATCATTATCAGAGACAACTGGAGGCTAGATGTGCAAGGAATGGTAGAAGACGGGAAGAGGCAGAAGACGGGATGGGGAAAAAAGACAGAAAAAACAGAGAATAATAGTTGACATGGATGATGGGAAAAATTACAATGTTTAAACCCTCTGCAGAATGAAAGTCATTAAAAAAAATATATAAAAAAAAAAAGTTTTCCAACACATGTTTAACCCCTTAAGGACCAAACTTCTGGAATAAAAGGGAATCATGACATGTCACACATGTCATGTGTCCTTAAGGGGTTAAACACAAGTCAAAATGTTAAAAATATATATGTCTAAATGTCTATGAAGAAAACACTATGTCGCTTTAAAAGTACATTTCCTAGAAGCCAAAATTAAGTCATTTACAAATGGGCAGATAATATGTAATTTCCCCACGGGCATTCATTCTGTTCTAAACCTTAAGATTTTTTTAGCATTTTCTTGGACGGTGCCTTGTTCTGACCTGGAGGTAGATGGCAGCTTCTTGGTATCGTGTCTCCCAGCTTGTGGCTGAATTGTCTGATATATGGCCTTGCTCCGAGATATCTGCAAGCTGATCATACTCTAATCGCACTGCAGGAGGAGATTGGGAAGGATTAGATAACTGTTGAATCCAACAAGAAAACAATATTGCATATTATCTGTTAAACTCAATAATTCTCAGTGATATAAGGCACAATGATATATGTAGAGGCAAGCAATCTGGCCAAGCTTTAGGGTTCTTCCATTAAACTGTGTAATGAATGGAACACTTCTTAGTAGATAGCCCTCAATTAAAAACATACATGAGCTTAAACATCAATTTACAAGTTTGAATCTTTACAAGTTTGAATCTTAAAGTTCCATAGGAAGTAGGCATTAAAATCACTTAGGAGAGCATGTAATTCCCTTCAGTTTAAGTGCTAATAGGGTTAAATCACTGCTTACAAGGAGGAGATACTGATAGAGCTCCTTTTGGTCAGCGGTTACCAGATTTAGTGCTCCCAATCTTATTGATCAGATAGAACAAGTGCTCAAAGTGAAACCAGTTACATAGTACAGTATGGCCGAACCTCCAAGTCATCAATGGCTTTGGGGTGTGCTGGGATTGTCATGGGGCACCCACAGGTTCCAAAAAAAAGCCTGACAGAATTCCTCAGTAACCCCATGTTTGGCTGATTCTCACTCCTTTTATGAACTGACATATGGAGACTTGCAGGAGCTGTGATCAGTCACACAACTCAGCTCTACAGCACAGGGGAAAACAGTTGGTTTATTTTCCTGACGCTCAGATTTTAAAGTATACACAATCAGATTTGACAAAGTAATGTCCACATTTGTCATTTTCATCCCAAATTCATAGCTGTGATTTTTGTAAAAGCTATGAAATGTTAAAAAAAAAAATACTTATTCATCTATCTACTGGCTACTAAAATATACCCAAAACAAACCAATATTTCCTTGAAAATGTACCTATATATAATATGTGTGGGGTGGGTGTACGTAACATGAAAAATGAAAGTTAAACAAAAGTATCAAAATCTAGTTGTTGTTTGTTTGTTTTTCTACTTAGAAATTTCTCACTGTCCTTTGGCATTAACAAGGTAAATAGCAAATTCAGAGACCCAAGACAGCAACAGGGCATAAGCACACAGCCAAGGGTGAGCTATACAGCTGACTTAGACAATTAACTGCTATTTTAGGTAAATGTTTGCACTTTGTATGTTACAACCACGTAGAAAAATATATCAGTAACATCAATGTCCATAGCAAACATAAATGGCTTATAGTTACAAAGCCACACTTTTTGGAAAGGGCGAGCTATAGTGCAGATGTCAGTTGACAGATTGAGGTTGGTTAAAACATACACACACCAACAATAATCTTTAATACAGTTGATTACCAAAGATTTACTGGCAATCTTCCTTGATCATGCTGACGTGAAATCCAAACTCCATTACTGCAAAACAAATACCTCTAGGACAGGATGGTCCCAATATCGAGCAGGTTTCAGTGTAAAACATGCAATGAGTCGGACATGCATGGGCAATAAACAAGTATTAAGACAAACTTGATAACATTATTTTTATGAATAGCCCCTTAAGGACGCTGGACGGAAATTTTCCGCCATTGCAGTCCTCCCCTTAAGGACGCAGTACCGAAAATTTCCGTCCAATACTAAAATTAACCCCAGATTGCCACAATCGCAGCAATCGTGGGGTTAATGTTCCTGTAGTGTGTCTCCGTGTTAGAGGCACACTTCAGCAAGCAGTTTCACTGATTCAGCCAATGTGATCGCTCTGACCGGGAGTCAGAGCGATCACACATGTTGCAGTGAAACCTGATCTGTCTCCATGCAGCTCCGTGTGAGTTCTGAAGTGCAGAGAGACAGATCGGTGCGGATCTGTCTCTCGCCATAAAAAAACCTGTTCGTTATAAAATCCCACGGTCGGTCTAGTTCGGTAGTTTGAAAACTAACAAACTACTGAACAGAGTCAATAGTCTTACCCTAGAGCTTGTTCCCCTCACCCAGATGAATGATTTCACCGAACAGTGCCCTTCTAAATTGTATAGAACCGAACACAGGTGATGATGGAAGACCAGCGGTGTTCGGGAGTTTCTGTGTCCGATTTTAGTTCCATGAGCTTCATGCCCAAACACCGCTGCCTGCGTTCATGCGAACAAGATGGCCCGCACCTCGTGGTTGTCCACAGGAATTGCGGCCACCCAGACAAACAATTAGAACACTGTGGTGAGAAACGTTCCAAGTTGTTAATAGGTGTTAACAAGCTCCGGGGGGGTCTCTGGTTTGTGCGGTTGTTCGGTACCGAACCATATAATCCCAATTGCACGAATGTAGACTTTTATATCACATTTATTAAGGTCCATAGTCTGTGGGCAGCTGGCTGGCAAGCAGGCTTCTCCAGGAACTCGTGGCAAGCTCACTTGGACAGGGGTATATATATACTACCTAGGAATTTGTTTTGACTTAGGGTGCCTTGGAAAAATATAAAAATATTAAGGGCTAAAAAGTTTATGAACCACTAGTCTAGAGTGTTCCTTTAACCCCTTAAGGACCAAACTTCTGGAATAAAAGGGAATCATGACATGTCACACATTAAAGGCTGACCATGAAAATAGGAACTGTGTGTTATTAGATATGGATTGTTGGAACGGTTATTATAATACACCTTTATGAACCAGCACAGCTCAACGGCTGATCAGTCTCACCTGAAGTCGTATCATTGTTTGTTCCATCTGCAGCGTGATCAGCACAATCACCATTTTCTTCCAAAGTAAGAATAAGAGGTTCATCATCCTCCTGGTTTTCAGCCATTCTTATGAGATTTCACCCACTTCTAACTTAAAGCTTCAGCTCACACTCTCTGTTCTGAACTGCTATATCATCCATTTGGGAAATTCAGCCTTAAAAGCAGTTTAATCATACACCAAAAAGGATTTCACTACATCGACAAGTTTCTTGAGCTAGGAGTGTCATCGTTCCATGCCGTTATAGTAAAAGCAGATATAACTTTGAAGGTCTGACTGCAAGAAACAAAATCACAGACAAGCAATTTTTCCATAAGTGGTATGAAGAAAACACACCATAACTATTTCAGTTATGATAATTCACTTTATGACATATTCATTGAATGGAAAAATCTGTGTATGTGGGGATACATAGATAAAGTAGAATGGGTAATATTCACGTAATATCACTGATTCGGGATATACTTCTAAAAGCATTCCCAGCGAACATACGTCCATTAAAGGGACACTATAGTCACCTGAACAACTTTAGCTTAATGAAGCAGTTTTGGTGTATAGAACATGCCCCTGCAGCCTCACTGCACAATCCTCTGTCATTTAGGAGTTAAATCCCTCTGTTTATGAACCCTAGTCACACCTCCCTGCATGTGACTTGCACAGCCTTCCATAAACACTTCCTGTAAAGAGATCCCTATTTAGGCTTTCTTTATTGCAAGTTCTGTTTAATTAAGATTTTCTTATCCCCTGCTATGTTAATAGTTTGGTAGACCCTGTAAGAGCCTCCTGTATGTGATCAAAGTTCAATTTAGAGATTGAGATACAATTATTTAAGGTAAATTACATCTGTTTGAAAGTGAAACCAGTTTTATTTTCATGCAGGCTCTGTCAATCATAGCAAGGGGAGGTGTAGCTAGGGCTGCATAAACAGAAACAAAGTGATTTAACTCCTAAATGACAGTGAATTGAGCAGTGAAATTGCAGGGGAATGATCTATACACTAAAACTGCTTTATTTAGCTAAAGTAATTTAGGTGACTATAGTGTTCCTTTAAAAAAAAAACAACTGTTGGTTTATTGTAATGGCTACACCAAAGCAACATTGTTATTAAAAGAACACTCCAAGCACTTTAACTACTACTACATCACACTGTAGTGGTAATGGAGACAGGAGTACACTTGCATCCCTCCCAATGAAAAATATCAAACCATTTGATAACAGTTTACATTTCTTATTTGGAGTTTGCCAAGTGTAGTACAGAGCTTCCACCTCCCACTGAAGTAAGGAGTAAGTAACCATTAGTAAAACAGTTTAAAAATTTACATTGGAGGTGCAAGGGAGTTCCTGGTATTATAACCACTGCAATGTGCCGTAGTAGTTATGGTTCTCGGAGTGTACTTTCAACCAGGCAAATTTAAATCATTCTCAACATATGAAGCATAGCATTTGTTTAAACATTCCTTAGCACTAGATTAAAATTTATATTTGCACATGTGGCATGGCGTGGCTAGGCTAGGAACCACCTAGAAGCGACTCTAGTGGCTGGCTGGTAGACAGTCACTAGAGGTGGAGTTAACCCTGCAATTTAATTATTTTCCCTTTTTAAAGCCAAGTAGTCTTTTCTATCTTTATGATGCCTTTTATTGCAATGATTCTGGAAATATATTTATGAATACATTTGTGAAGGAGCCCACAGTCATGTAATTTTCCATAGACTTTTGAGATTTTATTATTTATATAGCGCTGTACAATGTACATAATCTCTGATATGCACATGTCCTAACAGTTACGGACGGAAAATGGTGGTGATGAGGGAAAATATTAGTTAAGTATACATTTAACCTCCCTTTAAGCCACACATGGACCATCCTGGAGGGGTCTTTGGGTAAAAATATTTTTTTTTTTTTTAAACTGACAGGTCAGCTTTAACTATAACATGTAGTATAGAGTTAAATTATTAAGCAATGTTGCTTTAAAACAATTCATTTGAAATTTTAGGTCAAAAGTAGCTGTACTTGATGCATAGGTAACAGATTTTTTTCAGTTCAGCTATTTTGGCCTTAAATTTACTTTTAATGGTCACTTTAGTAAATAACTCTATTGGCTTATTCTACCCTGCTCAACAGTCCTTCTTCCCAGCTTCAAGGCAGGGGTGTATGTTAGAGTTGATGTATGTGAATACAGGGGTTTATTAGATAAGTGTGCGAATGCAGGACTTTACATGTGCAGTGTCAGTTTGTGTGAATGCCAGGGTGCATTTGTAGTGTCAGTTCATGTGAAGGCAGATATTTACTAGTGCAGTGTAAATGCAGGGGTGTATTGTGAAGGGTGTCTACCAAAGCAAGGAAGAATTTGTGTGGAATTAAAATGTGTTTGTGTTTCTTGCACTTCCTGTGCAGTGAATACAGGGATTGTTATTATTGTGTATTGCAAGCTGATCTCTTTCCTTCTACCCCAGCCCCTATGCCTTATCCTCTGTAAGTTTTTGTTTCCGACTATCCCAGTCCCCATTCCGATCTCTCGTTATTCCCTCACATCTCCTTCTTCATTATTATTATTATCCTCCTATGTCCCTCCATCTCCTCCATTTGAGGTTGGTCTCACCCTGTGCCCAGGTTTGCTGACACACACAGTGAGCCCTTCATGCAGACTATCAGCCCACGTGTGTCACCCCTCCTACCGGTGGCACGGCAGAGCGGGCTCCTGGTACAGACCTGGCTCTCCCCTCTGCCAGGCCTTGCCACTGGGAGCTCTGGCGGCGGCTGGGTTGTGCGTGGAAAGGGGCGTGGCCTCCGCTTCGCCCCCCTCCCCCACAACTCCCAGGCGCATTGCAACCGTGGGAGGTGTCCCGGGCTGCGCCCTCCCTCTACTTAGGAGAAACGGTCTCGGTAAATGGCGATCGGGCCGGTTGGGCAGCTCATCTAAGCTACTCAGTCGGCTCGTGCCAACATTTGTGCCCGAGGCCGCACAGAGTGCAAATGTTTAGCTCTAGTGTGTACAACTCAAGGTAACAGCGCTGCATTCTGCGCATGCGCTCCATCCGCCATGTGAACAGAATCGGACGCTGTGATTGGCTGGGCGGGAGAGCAGTGCAGCCTATTAGTGAGGTTTCGGTTGCCTAGCAATAGGAGGTAAACGGAATGAGCCCATAGCGGAGCTGGCACTGCCGGTGGGTAAGACTATTTCTATCGGTTTTATTTTATAATGAGGGCCAGCCATGGGACTGCAGGCGAGGTGTGACAGTTACAGAGTTACAAACAATGTAATAACCCCAGTGACAAATCGCTGCGGAATTTGTTGGCGCTATATAAATAATAATAATAATAACTTATCACCAGCCAATAGCTGTGGGTGATGGGAGTTGTCCCAGTTAATTGAAAACTCCAAGCCGATGAATGAGAGCAATGGAAGTTACTCTTACAGATATCCCCTAACTGATGGCTGAGAGTTAAAGGGACTTTTTAGACATCAAAACAACTTTAGCTCAATTTCCGGCCATTTGGGAGTTAAATCACTTTTGTTTGTGACTGACACAGCCTGCATAAAACAAATTGGTTTTATTTTCAATCAGATGTTAACTTACTTTAGAAGTTTATATCTCCTGCTCTGTAAATTGAGCTTTCCTCGTTCACAGGAGGCTCCTGCAAGGTCTAGCAGGCAATTAACAGAACAGGCTATCAGAAATTCTAAATTAAACAGACTGTGCAGTAAAGTAAGTTTAAACATTAAATCTCACTTTACAGGAAGTGTTTACGATGGCTGTGTAAGGGAGGTGTGACTAGCAACAATGTATTTACAGCGAGGATCACAAGACATTTCTGGCAGATGTCTTATAGCCTTGTGTCATGGGGAGCCAACGAGCTAGCCAGCTGTCCGCCTTAGAGCCCATCCAAGTCAGGCAGCTGCTCATATTGTAAATTGGCAGCGAGGGAGCGCTGATCTCTGTGCTCTTCTTGTTCTGCTCCCTCGGACGAAATGCTGTGATGCCGGGAGCCAGAATATTACATCACTCCAGGCCCCAGCATCACTAAGCGTTTGTGCACCCAGGGGCCGAACAGCCACACTGGATCCCAGTAAAATAATGTGCTCCAGCTCTCCCAAAGGTAGGGAAGCTGGGAGGATTTAAATTACAATAAAAAAAATAATAATTTGTGAGTGTATGAGTGTGTGTCAGTCTGTCAATGAGTGTGTGTCTGTCAGTGAATATGTGTGTAACTGTCAGTGTGTGTCTCTGAAGGAGTGTAAATTTGTGTCTATCATAGTGTGTCAAATCAGATCTCATCACTCCAGGGGGCCCGGCAGCCCTGCCGACCCCTGCGACCAGGTGCCCGCCGTCATGTTTTGTGGCCCTGGCCCGTGCGTCAAACCGCCGGTGCCGCCATTCATGGGGTCGATGGACCCATGCTGTTAGGGCCACCCGATGGGTATGGATTTTCAAAGGGCCCGGTCAGCGCTGCAGCGCTTTAACAGCGCGACCAGCCCCCCTGTGACTGCCCCAGTCACTCCCCCCAGCATACACAGAGCCCACGCGGGAGGAAGCAGAGGAGGGAGTCAGAGTGGGAACTCTAACTCCCATCAACCTGAGCCACCACTAGACCCCAGGGAAACTCACCCCTCTGCACCTAAATGGTAGGAAACAGGAGGGTGACCTAAACATTTTATATGTGTGTCTTATGTGTGTGTGTGTGTCTGTATGTCTGTTTGTGTGTGTCTGTCTATATATCTGTATGTATGTGTGCCTGTCTGTTTGTATGTATGTGTCTGTATGTGTGTGTGTCTGTCTATGTATGTGTGTGTCTGAGTATGTATGTATGTGCCTGTGTATGTGTCTGTCTGTATGTGTGTGTGTGTCTTTTGGAGGGGGGGAGAAGAGGGAGGTGGTGGGGCATGGATCTGTTTTGCACCAGGGCTCCATGGATTGTGTGTCAGTCTGTTAATGTCTGTGTATGTGTATCTGAGAGTGTGTGCCTGCCAGTGAGTGGGTGTGTCAGTGTGTGTCTGTCAGTGAAAGTGTGTGTTGGTTAAATAGTGTGTGTGCCAATGACTGTCAGCCAATTAGCAGTGCCACTTCCCGATTCTGCAAGAGCCTTTCAGTTTCCCGATTTTGAGAAAACTGAAGGAGAGAGAGGCATGGTGATTCGGCGCTGGAACACAGTTTTTGGGGTTTTTGGTGAGCTGCAGGTAAGAGCTTCCCAGGTGCTCTCTATCTCTCCCCTGCCCATTGTGCCTGTGTGGGCACTGATCTCCCCTCCGGTCCTTTAAGGCAAACAACAGGGCTGGCTTGGGCCGGCAGGGGAGACCCTCAGCCAGCACTATTTTCTCGGGGGGAGGGAGGGGTGGCAATTGCCCCCCCTTGGATCCGCCAGTGGTGCTAACGGTCTGTCAAGTTCGGTAGTCTTTTACAGGTTTCTCTGCAGGGCTCATAGTCTGTGGGCAGGAGGCTGGCAAGCAAGCTCCTCCAGGAGCACATGGCAGAGGCATTTCTGCCGCACATATCAGACAAAGCCTTATCTGTCCTTTAAATAAATATTAGGGTTCATACTTTTATTTTATTATGCTTTAGTTTTATTGATTTACACATGGTATTCTTGTGGATTTTTTAAGCAATGGTGGGGTCATTCCAAACAAAAATCCATGTTGAGCAAGGGGAGTTAAGTTTTATATCACTAGGTCCTTGCAATGTATTTAGAATAATCATATTTCCATTATTCCCTATTTTTGTTGACCTATTCTAATACTCCTAACCTTCTCACCTTTTCTTTTGACAATACAAACTGCTGAACTACATTAATGTAATTATTAATATTTATATCTGTGTAAAGAATTATATTAAAGATGGCCCTGGGTGTCTTCAAAAAAGCACAAATTGCTTATATTTGGTTTTTGTAATGTGCACTACAAACCACAATGAAAGTAAGTTAAAATATATATATAAAAAAAATTAGAGCACTGTGCAGCACCTTGGTTGAATTATCTGTGAGTGATTTTTAGGTAGAGTGCCAGATTATTGTGTCTGTGTGTGTGTATATGTGTATATATTATATATTTTTATTTTTTTTTAAACTTATTGTGGTTTGTGGGTATTACATTGAAACAAACATAACACATTAAAAAAAAAGGGGGGGGGGAGGAAAGGGCATTGGTCCCAAACACAAGGAATCTCTGAAAAATCTCCTTCACTACAGAGTTAATGCAGTATCTATAGAATACATTTTAAAAATGGGGATTACTTCCAGCCTGGAGTATCCTTTTAACTAACATTTTTATGGGAACCAACATGTCTACTTAAAATGTGATTGAGTTTGTGTTAATTAACCATGAAGTACACTAACTCATAAAGTATGTTTGTTCTTTTAATGCAAAAATAATAAAACAAAATATAATGTAGAATTATGTAAGCTTAGGTTATGTTTAACTATTTATATATATATATATATATATATTTTTAGAGGTCTCAGAAAAAAAGATGGATAAAGCCACCAAAGTGCTTCCCCCTTCCCGAGGAGTAACGATGCTTTCGCCTCAACCTCTGGCATCTCCCATCGAGAGCTACAAGAAAAAGCAGAGTAAAATGAGCAAGAAGATGCTGGACCCAGGTCGAAAGAAGTTAAAATCAGTAGAGACACAGCGAGTTATTGCAGTGCTCGATGAGACAATTAAAAGGTTGGAATTGGTCAGCCTTTTCCAGTATGCAGCCAATAACCTGGATCAATTCAGTTTCATTTTTGGTTCAAAGTTGACAGGGGCCATTCGTGAGTATCAGAGGCTGCAGGAGAGACTGCAGATGCAACTTAGACGCCTGAGTACAGAAAGTGAAGGAAAAGAAGATGATTGTATCCTACTGGAAGGGAAATTTCCAACTGAAAGCACAGAGTCGAAGCTCTCTGTACTTCATGAAGGCATTAGGAGCAATATAAGAAACATATTGAGAATTTTCCGCGATAATCCGGCAGCCAGTGAAACCTTGAGATCAAAAGGCAATGCACGTGATCCAACATCTCAGAATCTGATACAGACATTCTCAGATCTCAGAAGTTGCATATATGAGATGCTCTTGAATAATCCTTTTGAGCAGGAAGAACAAATGCGTTACTTCCATAAAATTGCTTCACGTGACCAGAAAAACAAGGTCATTCTGGCATCTTTGGAAGAAGAGGTTAATGCAGCCATTCTTGATCGGGATGCTGAGGTATTGAAGTTTACAAGTTGCATGGCTGGGCTGGGTAGAAATGAGCAGATTTGTAAGTAATGAACCATAGGATCTTTTCCAGCATGTGCTTTTAAATGAAATTTCCCAGGTTGAGTTGAACCATGTTTTTTAATGCATTATGTAGATAATACATTAAAATATCTACAAAATATATTTTAAAAAAAAGTAAAAAAATACAAAAGACGTTCTTGCATTTGCTACAAATCCTCAGGGTTTGCAACACATTGAAAAGGTCATACCAGTAAAATGTGTTAGTAAGTGTTAATTATGTCTGTGTGCACTGCCATAGTGCTGTTACATACCTGCCAACATTGGAAGGTATGAAATTGGGACTGTGGTGTGTGGGCTGGCAGGGTTGCGTGTCACTGATGTCATAAGGTGCAGGTCCTGTCCAAAAAAAGGTTTGGGCCCACCAGGAAAGGGGTGTCCAAACAAAAGGTGGAGTCAGCCTGGCCTAAATATATACCAGGTTGACAGTCCATTGCTCTGGCTCTAAGCTGGAACACCTTAGTAAAACCTGTCAATCCCTTTACTGAGACAGAGGTCAGAGACCTATGGCACATGTGCCATGCTTGGCATGCAAGGATTCCAAATGCAAACAGATTGGGAAGATCTTAGGATCTCCTCTGAAACTGGCCAAAAAGGGTTCCAATAGGACACCTGCAGAACTTTCGTCACTAGCCATGATTGCAGGAAGTGGTGTGGGGCAGGCCTAAAATCACCCATTGTAGTGCCTGGAGGATCATTTTCTACCAGTGCTTCTGAAGGGGAATCCAGTTTGTGATCTGTATTATTTAATAATACTGTGCACAAATGAACAGAGACCGGTTTCAACAATAAAAACTTAATATACTAGCCACTAAGAGGACATGAGGCAGCTTGACCAGGAGGGTCTATCAGTATTTTGTACTGCAGACATGTCCCTGAGCTGGGACCACACTTGACCACACTTGACCACTATGTTTGCCAAAGTTGGCAAGTATATAAAAAAAAACATTTTCAGCCACTTGAGTGAAACAGCACTGATCTTTAATGTTACTTGATGTGCTAATGTTGTCTTATTTTCTACCTGTTTACTCTTTACTTTCCTTGAAGATTTCCAGGACAAATGAAATTATTCGACAGCTTAAGATAAACCTGCATCATATGGAAATATCGTCAGAGAATCAGGTGAAGAACATAACGCAAGAATCAGAGACGCAACAGAAAGCAGACCGTCGCGCTTCTGAAATAAAGTGTGCTAAGCTTCAGCAAGACCTCAAGCAACTAAGATCCCAGCTTAGTGCCACTATTGCTGAAAACCAAGAGATAGAGATAAAACTAAGAAAGGTATGTGACTTAATACCAGATATAAACAACCTTTTCCATTCTAGCTGGCATAAACAGCCATGACATGAGTTTAGAGTCATGGGGATCAAATTCCACAACAGCAGGTAAGGTTACATGGGCAGAATATTCGTACATTATGTTAGAGTAAAGTATCTATGTTTTTTATTGCCAGTTTGAGCATTGTAAAGTGTATTGGGTTTATTCACAAGAAAATGATTTGTAGTGAATTTAAAAACAAAATTTCACAATTTAGAACAAATTAGTGGTTTGAAAAAATTCTCTAACTCGGCTATAGTCAAAACTTGTCTATTTTATCCTGAACATTGAATTATTTACTATACCCATACTGTCCACCTGAACACAGGCTTTTAGGATCAACCTATGAACAACCTCCTCAAAACTGTCTATAACCAGTTATTTTGTAAACTTAACCTGTGGGCCACATGGTGAAAGAGAGCACATGTCAAGGAAAAATATTGCTGTTGATGAGTAACAACATGTAGCATTTGCTGCTGGCAGTTATTGCATATAAACTGCTACTTCGTACATCTTATACAGCCATTTAATTGGATTCTATACTGTTAGTACTTCAAATCTGTATTCTTAACACTATAGCGCCCTCTTGTGCCGCCCCCCAGAGGATGAGCAGAGCATGAAAACGTCCAGCGTCTTTTAAGGGACTCAGAGTTCGTTAGAATCCCAGAAGCGCCTCTTATGGCTGTCTGGTAGATGGCCACTGGAGGCAGTCTTAGTGCTGCACAGTAATCATTGCTGTTTCAAAACTGCAATGTTTTACAATGCAAGACAAAGTTATACAGGGACACTGCACTCAGACTACTTCAATGAGATAAAGTGGTCTGGGATCCTATAGTGTCCCTTTAATATATTTTAGATTTTAGACTCATATAAGGAACTGTGGTACTGTACAGTGATGTTGGTAAGTAAAATGGTTTTCCAGAAACTAAACTGTCTCATCAAAACGTAGATCTGTTAATACAGGCTTCCCCAAACTCCAGCCCTCAAGATGTCGCTGAACTACAACTCCCATGATTCTGAGCCTATCTATTTCATTCATAGAATCATGGGAGTTGTAGTTCAGCAACATCTGGAGGGCCAGAGTTTGGGAAAGCCTGTAATTAATACATAGTTTCTAGTAATAATTCTATGTACACAGAAAAGTTGACAATGTCTAAGAAAAACATGTACTTTAGTACTGATTTTGTTTCACTGCAAATTGCTCAGTTATTTTAGGATACCCACATAATGTAATGAATTATATGTTTATTTTTACAGAAAGAATATAGGCTGGAAGCAGAACTGGAGCACTGGATAGAGAAATATGATGCGGATATGGGAAAGAAGCAGGTATGGTCAAGTATTAGAATGCTATTTCCGTACTGCCAGGTTTACATTTGGCAAATTGCTTGGCAATAAACAATATTAATGGTTTATATAACATATTTAGTTATATAAGAGAGACTCGCTGGTTACCTCCTAATAGGCAGACATGTACCTACAGAACTATTGGTATGCTTTACCTTTTATAATGGGAACTAGGAAATAATCACCTGTTTGTAAATCTTATTTGTGGTTGGTATCAATAAGTCAAATGTATGTAGTAGAGGTAAAGGGTAGTAAAAGTCACTGATGATTTACCAATGTGATCTCTGTGCTTGACAGACAGCTAATCTTGGCAAACATATGTTTGAAAAAACATGTTAATCAGTGGTAGACATGGTAGGTTAACTGACCAGTGAGTTTTGGACAAAGAGATCATCAGTTTTTATATTCTTAGGCACTCTCACAATTACAGCCTAATTAGCATCCCAATCCAAAGTTTCCGAATGAAACTCTGCACATACAGAGATATTTAATGTTGCTTCCAGATCCCACCTCTAATGTGGGATCCTCAGTTCCAGGCAGGACTATAGTAGGGGAAGGGGGAAAAGGCACACAAAGGTGCTGAGGGAATAGACTAGGTGCTGGGGGGAAGAGACACACAGAAGAGCTGAGGGGGAAACATGACAGAAAAAGGGACATGGAAAGTGGAAAAAGAGACACACAAAGGTGCATGCGAAGGGTAAAAAGATACACACAAAGGGGCTGTGGGTAAAAAGATACACACAAAGGGGCTGTGGGTAAAAAGAGACACACAAAGGGGCTGTGGGTAAAAAGAGACAGACATAGGGGCTAGGTGAAAGTAAGCGACTCACAAGTGGGTGTAAGACACAAAGGGTAAAATGGAGAATAAGATGCACTAAAACAGGTAAGACATTTAAAAAGGTAATAAGAAACACAAAGGGGGGAATTAAGAGACTACAGGTGAAGATGCTTTATTTGTTTTTTTGAGGGGCTAGGGAGCAAAATGCATTTTCGCCTGTGTAGTCAAAAAAGCTTAAACTGTGACTTCATAAGAGGCCAAAAAATCCTTATTTATTTGTATTTTTTCACAAGTGTGTGTATGTGTACATACATTGGACATACAGCCACTAGTTTTATTCATTATGAAAGAGCTATAGAATAGTCAAGTAATTTTGACTTTTCAGCGATTTATTTATTACATATAGCCCCATTAATATTAAAGAGATACTCTAGGCACCAAAACAACTTTAGATTGTCAATCTTAGTGTATGGATCATGCCCCTGCAGTCTCACTTCTCAGTTCTCTGCCATTTAGGAGTTAAATGACTTTGTTTATGCAACCTTATTTACACCTCCCTGCATGTGATTTACACAGCCTTCCTAAACACATCAATTACTTCATTAGGCTAAACTGGTTTTGGTGCCTACAATGTCCCTTTAAGGAAACACAAAGTAGAATGCAGAATAAAATATTGCAGTTTTTTTGTATATGAATAAAGTAACTAACCCTGGAAACATTGTTTCTTTCTGTGCATAAGACACTTTTCTACAGTTTACTTTCTCTTACATTCTAACTCCCTCTAGTGTCAAAAAACATAATTACACTAACAGGATTATTCACTAAAGTAAGAATTAAAGGAACACTATAGCGTTAGTAATACAAACCTGTATTCTTAACACTGTAGTGTTTTCCTATTTATTAAGGTTTAGCCCCGCAACCAAATCTAAATAAAAATTGGAAAAAAGGTTTTACTAGAGATGAGTCCCTGCTGCCCCACGACCTGTACCCCATGACCTGTACCCCATCACGTCACACCAGTGTTTCTAAAAGTTGAATCCAGTGAGCACTGGGGAATAAGAGCACATGTGAGGCAGAGCAGCGCTCCTATTGGAGGTTAGCTGTTACAACCATGCTTGACATGGTTCACACTGCGGAAGTTCCTTCAACAGCTGTCAGGTTAACTACCACAAGAGACATTATTTGACCCATTAATGTAAGTATTACAATATCTACTAAACTGCATTTGTTTACATTGCAGGGTTAAAGCATCCAGACCACTTGAT
Source organism: Pelobates fuscus (assembly GCF_036172605.1). Classification (NCBI taxonomy): domain Eukaryota; kingdom Metazoa; phylum Chordata; class Amphibia; order Anura; family Pelobatidae; genus Pelobates; species Pelobates fuscus. The sequence continues at coordinate 174,627,496 of NC_086321.1, forward strand.
TGAGATGGTAGAGTCTGGGTGTCTTTAGTGGTCGTTTAGAGATGATTTTTTTTTGTGTTGTATTCTTACTTTAGAAAACAACCTTGGGTTCACTATAATTATTTCGGTTTTTTTGTGTCTCTGTTCTTTAAAGGAATAATATAGTCACCAAAACAACTTTAGCTTAATGAAGCGGTTTTGGTATATAGATTAGCCCATGTCACAGAGATTTTCTTTTCACTGTTTGTCTGCTGGCTACTGCTGCCAGTGGGCAAATAGAAAACTCTTAGTCACAAAACAAATGAAACGGGTTGTCCATTGACCATTTCATGTTTTATTATTCAGCCACAGGTCAATTCAGAATTTTTGGACAAATTACTGATCAATAGAAATTCAGTTGAATCGTAATACATTCCAAACCAAATGTATATCATTCATTCATTTTTACTTGTTAATATATAATATAATAATGAATACTTTTTTGATGTAATTCTGTACGCTACTTTTACCGCACCAAACACCTGGCGGTGATATAGCTTTGGTTACTGTGTGTGTTTGGGAATATACTTGATGGTTTGTAATGTAATCCATTGGAACACTGCCTCCATTTATCTCTAAATGTAACATTTACTCACTCGTGTTTTTTCAACCTATAAAAAATATTAAGGAGCGTAGGTTCCTAAATAATGTCTCTAATAGTTTAACATATAAAAAATATTAAGGAGTGGAGATTTCTTCATAATCTTTATAATAGATCAACATATAAGAAGTATTAAGGAGTGGAGATTCCTTATTTTATTTGTGCTTTCTTTCTCGTCAGGCGGAGCTGGAAGAGATTGAAGGTCCTTACACAGAGGAGAAAGCCCAACTGGAGGAGTTAACAGAGAAGCTGTCTGTGATGGAGGTTGAATACCTTCAGATTATAGAGGAGAGGCGACTTGCACAGCTAGAGAAGGAGGCAGCAGAAAAGGAATTGGCCAATAGAAACAGAGCTGCCACTGTAATTCAGGCCCATTGGAAAGGCTTCCAAGTGCGCAGAAAAATAAAACCGAAGAAGAAGAAAAAGAAGAAAGGGAAGGGAAAAGGGAAAGGAAAGGGAAAGGGTAAAAAAAAATAAGAATAAAAAGAGGCTACACTGATGACCGATATTAATGCATCTTTATCCAATATCCATTTAATTGAGTGGATGATTCCTTTCTGTACTAATTTTCAATCTTTTTTTAATCTTTTGTTTTCTAGGTTTTTGGAATTGGGGTGCCATAATTAATTCAATAAATGCTTCAATAAATGTACAGTCTACATGTCCTATCATAATACGATATAGATAAAAAACAAACACCAAAGAAAGTAACAGCTATATTGGCATAAGATGAGAGAAATATATAAAAGTGCAAGCAAACTGGTAAATGCAGGCACTCTCAGGATAATTCCCAAAATATCCCCAACCAATAAATAACTCACATTTATAACAGAGGGTGCCAAATCACAGCTATTCAATTAATACATATCACATAAAATACTCATCAATAAGGAAGGACATATGGAAGGAATAAACAAAGAAAAAGATCATGGCAAAATAAATGTACCAGCACGTAGAATTGTATCACACCTAGGGCTAGAAGGTAACGTCTTACCGGGCCTTAGAATGGCTGGACTTAACGTACCAAAGAATAGTCAGAATACTTGCTGAAGTCAGGGACACAGAATGGGACACAACGATAAGGGAAAGCCAAAAGTCAAGGATACCAGAATACAGGGAAGTCAAAATGAAGCCAAAGTCAATAAGTCACACTCTCGGACAACCACTAAGGGAAACCACGACAGGGCAATGAGGAAAAAAATATATATATTTTTTTGTAAATATGCTTTTATTTAATTGTGCAATCGTTCAATTTGTCAAATAACTATGAGTATGCGTCAGTTAGGACACGCAGGTCCCGTCAGCATAAAACAGTGACAATCATATTAGGAAGTGGTGTTCGATCAATCATACATTGGTGACACGCAGGCCACAGCATAGCATGTATTTTCTTGTAAATAGTGCATTTATGAGCAGTTCGTACAATAGCAGGTAGTAATGCGTGAGATTTTAGTGAGACTCACAGGTCTCAGTCTGCATCTTAACAATGACGACATGAGCACAGCATGTGCCTAACGTTAGTTTATGCAACATTGCCGTAGTCGTAAGTATGCTGGCCTACAACCTTGATGTCTTCCTTACAATCTCCTACCGGTCGTTAGATAGTGAGGCTAATCCCTAGTTAATATCCACCAGTGTGGGGGGCACAGTGCGAGTCAGTCTTACAGATCAGAGTCCTGTAGTCTAGTAACGGGTCTCGGTCTCCCTCGTCCGTCTGCCCTAACACTAGTGTCTTCCGCTCTGTGGTGGTTACTTAGGTCTATCTGGGAGTATCTACTGTCCGGGGCTGAATCCTCATCTGGTTCTCATGAACGAGGCGAAGGGAAAAAGTAAAATTGCGTTTAAATAAGCTCTTTACAAATCTGATTGGCCAAAAATCGGCATTTGACCCCAGAACATGCGCGTTCGTCTCCCGCGTGACGTCACGGATGCTGACGTCGTAATCAATGTGGGGCTATAATTTGACATGGATCCGCTGCAGCCGGCGTCCATCAACCTGTTGCAGGAGTCAGGTATACAGACGCATGGCCGCTGAGCGCAAATACCGCAAGGTGAGGATGAATTTGTTACATTACCCCCCACCTGAAGACTGCCCACTGGGCAGGCAGGACCAGGCTTGAGAGGAAATTTGGTGTGGAAAGAACGAATCTTGCGGCCAGCATGGATGTCAGAGGCCGGAACCCAAGCATGTACGGCAGGCCCATACCCCTTCCAATCAAATAAATACTGTAAAGTGCCACGAGAAAACCTGAAATCCATTACAGAGGAGACCTCATACTCCTTCTGTCCAGAAAAAAAACAATGGAGGAGGGGGAGCACTTGGGACAGTATATCTATTGCAAACAAGTGGTTTGAGCAAAGAAACATGAAATGTATTTGGAATACACAAGGAGAGGGGGAGAGCCAGAGAATATGAAACAGGCATAATTTTACAAAGGTTACGAAATGGACCAAGGAATCTGGGAGCACACTTCATGCTAAGAACACGATGATAACCACACCCTCTCACCCACTTGGTAAACAGGGTTGGCACCCCGCCGTTTATCAGCATAAAATTTGAAACGATCAGCCGCAGTTTTTAGAGCGGAGTGAACTTTGATCCAAGTATCACAAATAGAAGCAAGGTGGTCATCCAAAGCAGGGATAGCTGTGTCAGAAAAAACAGCCGGCAGAACAGTAGGATGATGTCCAGAAGAGTCATGGTCAGCATTATTCTTAGCAAACTCGGCCTAGGGTAGTAATTCGGACCAATTATCCTGAGTGCTATTAACAAAACAACGCAAATACAATTCCAATGACTGGTTAGCCCTCTCAGCTGTGTTATTGGTTTGGGGGTTATAAGAGGAAGAAAAAGACAATTCAATGCCTAACTGATTATTGAAAGCCCTCCAAAACCGAGAGACAAACTGAGAACCCCTGTCAGAAACAATATTGTGAGGAATGCCATGCAGTCGGACAATTTCTCATATAAAGATGAGAACCAGGTCTTGTGAGGATGGCAATTTTTTGAGGGGAACGAAATGGGCCATCTTAGAAAAGCAGTCAACCGTATAGCCATTAGAATTAGGAAGTTCTACAATGAAATCCATAGACAAATGGGACTACGGAACATTAGGAATGGGAATTGGATGTAACAATCCACATGGAAGCTTATGAGGTACTTTAGAAACAGCACAAACAGAACAGGCCTGCACATATTCTTTAACATAATTTCTGAGAGAATCCCACCAAATGATCTTGTGATCGCAGATATGGCTTTATTAACGCCCGGGTGTCCAGCAGTCACGTTGTTGTGGAACACCTTCATGACATTTTCCCTTTCACCCAATGGAACAAACAATCTATTCCTTGGTTTATTGCATGGCACCTGAGACTGAGCTTCCATGATGGCGCCAAGCAGAGGAGATGATAAGGAAAGGACAGTGGAAGCGATGATACACACACATCAGTTCCTGTACTGATTCCGTATCAAATTGCCTAGATAAGGCATCTGGGACCAGGCCTGCAAGTTATCATAAAGCTAAAGCGAGGAAGGAACAAAGACCATCTAGCCTGTTTAGAGGATAGTCGTTTAGCATCCCCTATATAAGTTTTTGCTGGTGTCGGGATGGATCAATATGTCAGCAGAAGCAAAACTTTGTTTGAGAAGTTCAAAAGCTACTCTAGCCTCTTTAGACCATATCGTACTGCTAGCCCCCTTACGTGTCATATTGGTGATGGGGGCTATCACAGAAGAGAACCCTTTGATAAATCTCCTGTAATAATTGGCCAACCCAATAAACCTGTGAATGGCTTTTAGTCCATTGAGCAATGGCCAATGTAGAACAGCTTCTAGTTTATGAGGGTGCATCCGAAAACCAGAGGCAGAAATGTTATACCCTAAAAACTGTACTTCAGTCTGATCAAAGATGCGTTTTTGCAATTTACAATAAAGTTGATTCTTAAGTAAAGTTTGCAATACTTGTTTAACATGTTTGCGGTGAGTCTGAAAGTCAGGGGAATAAATAAGGATATCATTCAGATATACCAGGAAAAATTAATAAATATAGTCCTGAGTACATCATTAATAAAGTCATGAAACACGGCCGGAGCATTGCACAACCCTAAGGGCATTACAAGGTACTCATTGTGCCCACTTCTAGTGTTAAATGCCATTTTCCACTCATGATTTTCTTTAATCCTTACCAAATTGTGTGCACTCCTGAGGTCAAATTTAGTAAAGACTTTAGCCCCCTGGAGTCTATCAAACAATTTAGAAATGAGGGAAATGGGGTAGGCATTTTTAATGGTGATTTTGTTTAATGCCCTGTAGTCAATGCATGGACGTAATTCACCATCTTTTTTAGATACAAAAAAGAACCCTGCACCAGCAGACGAGAATGATTTACGTATGTGGCCCTTCCTTAGGGAATCTGCAATGTATTCTTCCATTATTCTACTCTCCTGTGGATATAAGGCATACACTGCCCCCTTAGGAGGCATAGCGTGGGTAGCAGATTTATGGATGAGTCATATGGTCTGTGAGGAGGTAGAATATTGGTCTGATTCTTACTGAATACCTCCTTTACCTTCCAGTACTGTATGGGAATCACAGGAGTCTGAGGCGTAGTAATGGGTAAAGTAACGATACCCACTCTTTTGGTAATGGGTAGCACACATCTCTCTGTACATTCTTTACGCCATTCCAGTATTTCTCCCTTTGCCCAGTCAATATGAGGATTATGCTTAGTGAGCCAAGGAAATCCTAATATGATGGGACAAGAAGGAGAAGCAATTATCTGGAATGTAATGTCTTCCTTGTGTAGAGGTCCAATAGTAATGTTGTGGGGATATTTATGGGATGATAATATTAAACAGTCGAGAAATGCCCACTATTTCAATTCTCTTAGATCTTAGAGATCGTTATCATGTAAGTGAAATGTATTCCATACAAATAAAATCACAATTTGTTATAAAAATAGATATAATTTATTGTGACAAATAAAATAATAATAATATTAGGCAGCATGCATGATAATAATCAGTGAATATTTTAATATAACATAAGTATGCAATACAATGGCAATACACAGTAAAAATCTACAGCATCAACTGTCAAGACAAAATTTATGAGGGTACTTCACAGACAGAAAGTAAAACTTCACACAGCCCAGCGAAAAGCCATAAAACCTTGGCTAACAGTTCAACTGAGTAACCCTTTCAATGCTGGCTAGATCCTCCTAGGCATTTAATATCCTATTTTCATGTAATTTTCAATTGAACTAACATTTAAACCAGCTCATTAATCATTTCCTGGAACCATCCAATAAAAATAATCTACTAGATTATATAAGCCGAATTTTAATTTGCCTAAAAAGATATCTTAATTAGAGCAAATCAATACACCTGGATAAAAACATTGGTATGCTAACACGTGATAATATCACATTAACATATAATTATTCTTAATTCCACCTGCAGAATGGAATGTTTATAACTATATATTCTTTAGTTAAAGGAACACTATAGTCACCTAAATTACTTTAGCTAAATAAAGCAGTTTTAGTGTATAGATCATTCCCCTGCAATTTCACTGCTCAATTCACTGTCATTTAGGAGTTAAATCACTTTGTTTCTGTTTATGCAGCCCTAGCCACACCTCCCCTGGCTATGATTGACAGAGCCTGCATGAAAAAAAAACTGGTTTCACTTTCAAACAGATGTAATTTACCTTAAATAATTGTAGCTCAATCTCTAAATTGAACTTTAATCACATGCAGGAGGCTCTTGCGGGGTCTAGCAAGTTATTAACATAGCAGGGGATAAGAAAAGCTTAATTAAACAGAACTTGCAATAAGGAAAGCCTAAATAGGGCTCTCTTTACAGGAAGTGCTTATGGAAGGCTGTGCAAGTCACATGCAGGGAGGTGTGACTAGGGTTCATAAACAAAGGGATTTAACTCCTAAATGGCAGAGGATTGAGCAGTGAGGCTGCAGGGGCATGTTCTATACACCAAAACTGCTTCATTAAGCTAAAGTTGTTCAGGTGACTATAGTGTCCCTTTAACTAAGATTTCTAAATATTGAAATCTGACCGTGATTTATCCAGTCATATATCATGCTATTAGATTTTTAATTAATTTAGATTAATTAAATAAAACCAGCATAATTACCAGTTAAGTAGATATTCTCATCAGATGCTCTTAGGTAGTCCCAGGAACTTGTGTATGGGTCCAAGAGAGTTTGAATGTTGAGTTAGTCCCAGAGTGAATATCTGTCATGGATCTCTCTGCATGTCCGAATCTGAAAGCCCAAACTCCACTCCAACTCCCTCTCTCTTCCCTTTGTCCTAACTTTTAAAGGGAAAGATTCTCTGTACGTCATCAGTTGATAAGGCCAATAGGAAACTGAAGGTGTGGTCAACCTGCAGATCACAATTTAGGTATTTGGTCCATAGAGGGCACTCTCGCCTCACTAAAACTGACAGTTCTAAACTCAATTTCAACCCTTACTTACAATGGGACCTTGTAAAATTTAGAAAGTAAAATTAATTACTAGTCTTCTCTGTCACTAATGTCTGTGTTTAAAATTATTTCTATTCTATTAACATTTAAACAGAGCATTCCATCCCCCTGCTTCATTGCTTATCACTTGACTTATTTATATAATGCATTCCTTAGCTCAGGCTCAGTGGTTAGTTACAGAAAGGATAGAAATGATGTATCTTTGTTAGCCTGAAGATAGCAAAATGGAGTCTGCTCTGTTCTGAGTGACTCTGACAATATACAGTTTTAATTTCTATTTTAGCACATATTTTAGCACAAAATGTCTGCCGATATAAATATCCTGACAATATTAATAGGCAAGGTTTTATGAGTAATCAAGGGTTGACAGAGAGGTCTCCCGTCAATAGCCTCAACAGCGAGAGGTGATGATCTCTCAGTGAAAGGTTATAACTGTTTCTTAACAAAATGTATGTCAATGAAGAGTCCATCAGAGCTTTGCATGAAAAGTTATTTTTGTCACACAGGACCATAATATCAAACAGAAACCTATTTTGCTTGTTACCAGAGGACGTATCCATCACACCTAAGACCTGTCCTCTTAAGGTTCTTAGGTGCGGAGGTTTTCCGGACGTATGGGACAAGCACTCCTCATATGTCCTTTTCTACCGCAGTATAGGCATAGACCCTTTTTTCTCCTATATTGTCTTTCTGCCTCTGACATCTAGTGACCCCTAACTGCATAGGTTTGGTTTCGAACTGTGTAGGGAGTTCAGGAACAACAGGTCTGGAGAGACGAGGTGCCAATGACATAGTCATACATCTAGTTCTGTTTCTGGTAATTTCTCTGGTTCTTAATCTATTATCAATTTGCATAACAAATGTGATAAACTTGCAGAGATGCAGAGATTAGCCCGCTATTAGTCCAATCTACCTCAGAAGCGAAGGTGCGAAATTCTATGGCATAATCTGAGATAGACCGGTTCCCTTGTTTGATATGCATTAGGGCAGTGGAGGCATCATCCTCCCTGCCTAATGGTTTGAATGTTAATTTGAATTCCGCAATGAATTCCTGGTAATTATGTGCAATACTCCTATTACTCTCCCATAACAGATTGGCCCAAGCTAAGGCTTTACCTTTAAGTTGGTTCATTAGGTAACCAATATTAGCTCTTTCTGAGGGAAAAGATCCCGGTGAGGCCTCAAAATGATTCTCAATTTGATTGAGAAATCACCGGCATTCTTGTATATTACCATCAAATTGCAGGGGAGGAGATAGGGAGATAGTAGGTGCCTTATGTACTATAGGTGGAGGTACATTAGGCGGAGGAGACATAGTCGGAGAAGCCTCAGGTTGTAGATGTGTTGTTCGGGTAAGAAACGTACTAAAAGCCTGGCCAAATTGATCCATATGATGATCATTCTCCTCTAGCTTTCTCTTGCAAGCTGCTATGTGCTGACACAATTCTACAGGATCTATGGCCATGTCGTAATGTCAGGTTTACTAATTGATCCAGCACGTAGAATTGTATCACACCTAGGACTAGAAGATGTCTTACCGGGCCTTAGAATGGCCGGACTTAATGTACCAAAGTATAGTCAGAATACTTGCCAAGGTCAGGGACACAGAATGGGACACAACGATAATGAAAAGCCAAAAGTCAGGGATTCCAGAATACAGGGAAGTCAAAACGAAGCCAAAGTCAATAACCAGAAGGAAACGCTCAGGAACACACTCTCAGACAACCACTAAGGAAACCACGACAAGGCAATGAGGAAAAGTAAAAGTATGTTTAAATAAGCCCTTTACAAATCTGATTGGTCGAAAATCGGCCTTTGACCCCAGAACGTGAACGCGCATCTCCTGCGTGATGTGACATGCATGCTGACATCGTAATCAACGTGGGCAGATGTGGGGCTATAATTTGGCGTGGATCCGCAGCAGCCAGCGGCCATCAACATGTTGCTGGAGTCAGATATACAGACACATGGCCGCTGAACGCAAATAACGCAAGGTGAGTTACACACATAGATTATAAAAAAATTGCACTCACAAACACAAATGCACATAAAATAGAACTATGTGCAAAGAGAGCATTAGAGCCTGGATAGGTTAAAAATAACAACCTCTCAGTCCACCTGGTACAGCTAAGAATGGAACCTGCAGATCCAATGGTTGGAAACTCAAAAATCTGGTCTCCAACGCTGAGCTTCACAGGGGTTGTGTGTGGATGTGGGAGGGTGCATGATTATGGTCTGCTTATTGTGTTATGTTTGTTTCTGCAATGCTTGTGGTATTTCTGTGTGGGGACTGTTTGTGGTATTGTTAATAGATGTGGGCTGCTTGTTGTGTTATGTATGTGCAGTATGTGGTCTTGTATGCATAGAGACTGTCTGTGATGTAACGTGTGTGTTTGTGTGCGGATTGTACTATTTGTGCCTCTTTGATGGATGCTATTGTCATGAACTCACCCTACTTCACAAGTGTACGTAACGTAGTTGTGGTGAAAGGGTTAAAGTTCACTATTTGTCTGCAATAGGCCGGAAATAATGATAAAATCCCCCATAACACCACCCACACCTAAGCATAATAATATAAATATTACTATTTTTATGCTGCCACCACCAAGAGAATTTATAAATGGGGTGCCTTGGTCCCTCAGGTAACGTAATAATAAAAACCCACCAAGTACAACTTAGCACAATATCCAAGCAATTGCAAAACACTAATTAGTCTCTTCAGGTAATGTGATTCTTTACCAGACAAAGGCAGAACTTAATAAAGGAATATTTATTATGAGCAGAAAATAGTCACAGTGCATACAAAAATATAAAAAAGTAGATAAATGTCAGCGCTGTGCAATATCTACTTTTGGACATTCTATCACATAGGTTTGCGGAATAACCTTTTATGTCTGACAGCTAAAAAGATTTTTATCTTTGGACTTTTAATATTTGGTGTCATACAGACGATTTAATTTTATATTGCGCCTTTTTGTTCTATTTTTTGTTCATACAAAAATATAGATGACAATCAAATTACTCACACCAGCAACAGATAAAAACAAAAGGGATAAAATAACAGAAGTCCTAATCACTTACTCAGGTTTACCATTTTTCCAATCCATAGATATGTCACACTTTTTACTTGTGACCCAATATAGTGGACATCACAATCCCTTCCCCTATGGTTACACAAATCATGTTTGGGCTTGATTAGAAGATTGTGCTGGTCACATTACAAATATAACAAAAATGAGGCTTAATTATTATTCTGTGGGTAAATATTAATGTTTCTTTCTTTTGGATATGATACTGGAACACAAGGCTTGTTTTTTCTCTTTTCTTGAAAGCTAGTGATCATTTATATATATCAAAGAAATCCACTCAATTAAGAGGTAGATGCCATATAGCTGGTCAGCTAGTTTGCATTGGAGCTAGACTTCCAGGCCACTTATGTGTGACTTCTCACACCTTACAGACCTTTTGATTAATCAAAGGATCAATGCATATGGTAAACCATCTGCTCCCTTTTACATTCCTATGTAATTCACACTATCCCTTCTGTCATCTGATCTTTACCAAGTGGTCAATTCATGTATGCACTACACAAATTACATAAATATTCTATTGTGCAACAATGAATTTTGCACCCTTGGCGTGACAGCTACCTGTGCTTTTGTTTGTATGCGTGTGATGGGTGCTAACTGTTGGTTTGTGTGTATATGGCATTGTGTGTGTGCTGGAAGCACTGTTGTTTGTAGTATTGTGTGTATTTATGTAGGCTCTCTTGGGTAATGCATGAGTGTTGTGTGGTCTGCCTGTGGCATTATGTGTGGTGAGGCTGTTTGCAGGGCTATGTATGTGTGGCTGCCTGTACTGTTGTATGGGGATTATTATTATTTATAAAGCGCCAACAAATTCCACAGCGCTGTGCAATGGGTGGACTAACAGATTGTATGTTTATTTTGTGTGTGTGGGAGGTGTTTATAGAGATCTTTATTTATACAAGAAATATTGCTTTAATAAAAAAAAATAATGTTAAAGTTTTTTTATAAAGTAGTTTTTTGCCAGGGAAGGGGCATGAATCCTTATAGACTCCTGCTATTCCAGTGATTGGAGATTACCATCTGCTTTCATGATTAGGACATTTTAGAAACTTTTGAAGAAGGTAAAGAATTGTGTGGTGTGGACATTGATATGATAAAGATGTTGCTGGTAAATAAAACAATTTTGGCTTGGTTTATTTGTAGGTAAGGTGAGATCATCAAGTGGGCATTGTGGACAAGAGGAAAGAGATCAGGTATAAAAGAGGGGCAAAAGAAAGAAGATCTGCATGTTGTCTTCGAAAGACTGGGTGTTGAGGGTATGGCAAAGAGATGAGGTGTGAGAGGCCATATAGAAAAAAAGAGGTCCAGGAACTGAACGCTGTGTTACACCAACTGGAATAGTTGTCTAGTTGTTGAAGGAGACTTAATTGTAAATACCAGAACTGTAGTATGAGAATCAGGTGAGGGCCATACCAGTGAAGAGGAGTAGAATGGGGAAGTGGTGGAGTGGGATCATTTTAGGTTGTTGTGCAGAACATTTTTTTAAAATGTTCACAAAGAAGGACAGGATGTTGGAGTGATTGGAGGAGGTAAATGGTAAAAGTGAATCCTAGGCAGGGAAGTATGCTCTAATATTTGATTTCAGATAAGTTCAGACAAGATTGGTTACAGTACTTACATGAAAACTGTAGGCACTGAACAGGGTATAGTCTCTAGAGTCCGCTGGCACCATCATTCCATTCAGTGCTGAACCAAAGTTAATATTTTAATAATAAAGGAGAGTCCTCAGCAGCCCATCCAATTTATGCTTCTTGGGCTAAGCATTAGCCCGTTCAGCAATTGACAACTTTGGTTTGCTCGAGCCTTCAGCTTATCAAAGCACCAGTTGCTTGTATGATTTTGTATGACTTAAAGGAAGTGTGTAATCTTTGACTTAGCCATACATCTAGTAGGGACTTGGGTGGCAAGAACCCTTATTTAATGTTAAACTGCTTAAAATGGTTTACATGTAAACACATATGGGTAATTCTGCTAAAGGAAACAAGAAGAGCAGAAGATAGATTGAAACTGACATACTTTTCCAATTGGCCACCCACACTATTTATGCCAAAATCAAGCATTCTGAATAATACGCTAATGAATGAAACTGCCTTCCTGTATTCCAAATCCATGTTCACTCTTTAATGGACCATATATTATGAAAGAGAAAAATGCAAAATAAATATAATTTTTTATTATTTTTAAAACCTTTATTAGAAGGGTGCATTTACATGATCAAACATTGTATTTGGGAAATAAATCACACTATTTCACATTATTTAACACTGTATCTGAGAAAGGATCACCTTGACTAAGATTGCACTTTTATATTTTTAGGAATTAATTGTTTAAATAAATTGTTTGTGTTTTGATCTAATGTTTAATATTGTTTTATTCCCACACCTCTGTTTCCTTAACCCCTTAAGGACACATGATGGAAATATTCCATCATGATTCCCTTTTATTCTAGACGTTGTGTCCTTAAGGGGTTTGTGACGAGACCAATCTTGCCACTGTGCATTGGAGGAGCCTGGTTGCCTGCCTGCTGCCTTTTGACTATGGACCGGCATTTAAATGCAGAAAGGTCTAATTATGTATTTCTGCCCAGGCGTTCGGTAGATTCTCGGATTTACTGACTGAACTCATTTAACCCAGATAGCTATGCCATGGAGCCTATTTGTGTAATAAAATACTTTGGCTCCATGGCAATTGAACTGTATGTGTGTGGTCTGAGCGCAATTCAGTAATAATATGCGCTCAGACCTAAGCTATTTGGGCATATGTTGCATGTCTGTATTTTATGTAATAAATGTAACCTTGTGTATTTTATTGTATTTTACAGTTTTTTTACTGCCATGTGCTTAATGGAGTTTTGCCTCTGTCCTTGGAGATAATTGGATTACTTCCCAATTATCTCCAGGATAGAAGATTCTGTGGAACTGGTTTTGGGCAGAAGAGCCATGCTTCCTTTGGTCACAAAGGACTTCGATCTATCTTTTGAACCAATGGACCAATGTGGATGATTTTGACATATGTTCGTATTTGGAGTATGCTGATGAATATGTAAGTTTTATGTGAATGTGATGCATACTTTTAAAGTTATGAATAATGTGGAAAAACTGTATTTCTCTGCCTGTGATAATTACATTACCCATTGAGAGGATTTTGTGTGGGAGTTTCTGAGTGTATTGTACGTGTTTATTGGTTGTTTTCCAAAACCCTGTGGGTGGTACTAATGTGTATATAAGAACAATAAACCCACAGCTCTGTCTGTTCCCTGCTTGACCCTCAACACGGAGCTTTGTCTCGTTCTTGGGGGGATTTACTGTATGCTGTTCCAGTTTGACTGCTAGGAGTGTAAACCTATTTGTATGGTTTTTCCTATTTGGCTGTTTGCAGCATTCGTATGGTTCCGGCTCAGCTGTTTACGGCATTCATATGCTTCTCCGGTTCGGTGGTTGTGGTGCCTGCTGCAGTGCTTGGAGTCCTCAGGAAGCGCTAGGAGCATCCTTCAACGGAGGTACCCGTGTACCACACTGGGGACATTGATAATAAAATCAGCCTGTAAAGTGCCAACTGGGAAATGAAACGCATTGTGGAATGCATGGAGCCTCCAGATGGGTCGCACTTTGACACACATGACGTCGCCGCGTACACAGAGCTACACCGCCATTGGAGGCCACCCAGAATTAACAAGCGCTCAGGCATGCTGGCAAGTAGAGGCATTACTAGGTGGGGGGTCCTCTTAGAAGAGGAGGCTGTAGGGTAGGATGTTCTTAAAATAGGAGAGAACAAAGATGATCATGTGCCAAGACTACATATGTGACGTTCTGGCATGATCAGGTGCAAGGCTGTTATTCTTTTTTTTTTATTCTTTTTTTTTCTTGTGCTTGTAATTACAACATGCTTGCAGCGCCACAACGGCGTGTACAAGTTATTCAATGTCATACAATGTCATGGCAGAATAACCTGCGCATTTAATTTTATTTTGATAGATATAAAACTTTTGATAAAACTTTTATAGTTGAGCTATACATGCTTAGTTGAGTAGTTATTATACGTTTATACGATTAGTTACAGACTATGTAAAATAACGTCTGGTGTAGATTTCTCCACACTGCTTTAAATTAACCACCAGGGGGCAGCGAGTCACTGAGCTTGCCGGATAAAGCATATATTTAGGCTTAGACATTTTGAAATGATTTCTATGCAGTACTGCAGTGATAAATTCAGCTGTTTTAAAATCATAAATGATATTAAAAGGACAATGCTAAACTAAAGAATTATACGTGGTTAGCAGCCGCTTAGTTACTCCTGCAGCTGCTCTGGGTCGGCTGGCGTCCTGGCCATCAACAGGTCCCTTGTGTTTCCCGCTGGTTGCTTGAGTGCTTTGTGCCTGCTGGCCAGGGGTGTGTGCGCTTTTGTGCTTCTGCCAGCATCAGGCTTGGGTGCAAAATAAAGCCTGCATGCTGTGTCCGCTGCTTCTCTTTGTGTGGGCAGAGTGAGAGTCCTGGTAAAGTCCCCTTAGGTACGCCGGTAACACAGGGAGTTGTAGCTTCCGATTATGTAGATGGGAGCTCGATCTCTGGCTTGTAATGGGCACGGCGGCAATCTTGAATTTTGCCATGCGGTCTTTGTTTAATCATTTCGACACTCAGATGGTAGAAGCGGTCGCTGCCTCTCCGGTGGGGTCGGGGATAACCCCCCGGCCCACAGGGTGGGGAGAACGGGGCCCTCAGTAGGCGTGCGAGAGGTCCTGCCGGACTAAGCACAGGAGATCAGCCGTTTCTCCCACCAGAGCCTCACGACAGGCCTCAATCCCAGCTGCCCAGAAGTCAGCATTTCCGGCAGGACGGGGGCTGATATTGACATCGAGGGTGGTTACTTGTGTCCCCTTTGCCTTCTTGTGGCGGCTGATCGTTAGTGTCGGGGAAAAAAAGGTAATTTTTGCCTGATTGTGATAGTTTCATAGCGGAGCCGAGGTGCCCCATGTCCATCCGGCTCGGCGGTCAGGCCCTGCCCCTGCAAGGTTGTTATTCTTATGATTCTGTCGAGCAGAAATTAACCCTATCAGTGTCCTACAATAACAAGATCGCTTTTGAGGGGAAAAATTGATTATACCATGTTACACAAACACTACAATAGCCAGATTTAGATCTAATGCATCACCAGCCAAAAACACTGCCTGCATGCTTTCCTTCCCATAAAAAAGATAATGCAAAATGAACTTCAAGGTACCAGTGTGTGGCACACAAAGAAAAGTGAGGCATAGACCAAGAGGGTTGCTTCTTTTGCCTGTACTATACCTCACAACTGTAACTCTAGTGGCGTGGCGTGGCTTGGAACTTATAAAACCCATGTAGATCAACTCTTTTTGAGGAGCTTAATATGTGTGTAGCCTTTCGAACTTTGATAATGCAGTATGGGCTGCTTGTTTCGGGTCTCCTCAGTTAGCAAAGTCTTTTGGCCACTGTAGAATCCCAAATTTGTAGTAAATTTAAAATTGCTGGGCAAGTGGTGTGTAGGTTTGGTCTGTGGCCCCTAGTGACTCACATGTGAAATTGAGGGAGCACCGTGGGCAATGAGTCCAAATTGACCAACTGTCTTTGGTCTTTAGGGGAGTGCCATGTGACGGCCTGGGCCAGCTTGGGCTGATAGATAATATAAGTAAAGGTGGGGCTCTCTGCCTGTTCTTGGCCAATAAAGTACTCCTTGGGCTACCCTATGTAATTTATTCTTCCAGAAGAAAGTGTCAATAGCTACCTGTAGATGGGCTAAGTCTTTTCTGGTGAAGAGGATTGTCAGTATCTGGAAAAAGAATGTTAACCTAGGGAGAATATTGATTTTCACCATGTGAATACATTCTAAGAGATTGGTTTCTCGACCCAAGCCTCTAGGTTTTCAATAGTGATAAAAAAGGGGGTTGTAATTCCATTTGTATAGCGCATTAGGGTTAGCTGTTACATTAATAACCAAATATTTGAGTGAGTCCTTAATGAACCGAATAAGGTATGACAAGCCAATGAGTGCCCTGTCCGCAGCCAGTAGATTTAGAGGCATGGCGATAGATTTTGTGAGGTTTACCTTGTAACCTGAAAGTTCGCCAAAAGTGTCATGGTCTTAAGCAGGTCAGATAAAAGACTTTGTCAAAGGTTAATGTTTGGTTCTTTATTGGTAAGTTTAGACATAGTAAAGTAAAAGAAAATCCTGTAAGTGAGTTTATAGGCATAAGGAAAATAGGAGAACCTATAAACGAAATTATAGGCAATGGTATAAGGAAAACATATAAATGGAATTACAGGCAATAGATAGGAGAACCTATAAGCGAAATTATAGGTTAGTAGTATAAGGAGTGATAATAAAATAGAGAGTTAGGCAATATGCCCCAGACAGGTTATTACCAAGATATAATTAGATAGTAAGAAAACCTATAGTTTAACCCCTTAAGGACCAAACTTCTGGAATCAAAGGGAATCATGACATGTCACATGTCATGTGTCCTTAAGGGGTTAAAGTATAGGTTAATTAGAGAGACAAGTAAAACAGAACAGTAAGGTTTCAGAATTGCAAGTAAAATATACTTTAGGGAATCACCCCCCTTGTTTGGAAGGAGCACTGATAATGCAGGTAACAGTCTTTGCAATACTGGTTAGTAGCATAGTTCAGGTTGGTATAATGCAGATTGGTAATATAAAGCAGGTTGGTGGTGTAGATCAGGTTGGAATAAAGTAGGTTGGTAACATAAAGTAGGTTGATAACGTAGATCAGGTAGGTATCAAGCAACTTGGGAAGCTAAAGTAGATTAGTAGTGTTGATCAGGTTGGTATTCAATAGGCTGGTAACAAAGTAGGCAAGATTGTAGGAGCCAGGAACAGAAGTCTTTCAGGTAGACCATCAACTTCAATGCAAAAGCCCTGTATTGAGCAGGGTGTAGCCTTTTGGTAGGATAAGTAATCAGTCCAGGCAGGTGAGGTAGAGAGAAGGAAGATCAGTCCTAGTGGTTAGGGAGGCCACTAGTGGTGGAAAACTGGAACTTGTTGTAAAGAAACAGAATAAAAGAAACGTAATTCTTGAGCACCGAGCTAAAGGGACACCTGGAGGTTAGCAGATTGGTGATAATGAAAAGTAGGTCACCCACATAGGCTGAAACAGTAAAGGAACTTCCAGCTATGTTGGTACCTGTCATGCCTGGGTGATTGCGAATTGTGTGCAATATATGCCCCTGGGAATCCCCATTGAGTCAGTAGATCAAATAGGAATGGACACTTAATCCTATGTAAGGCCTTCTCCGTATCCAAGCAGAGAAGCCTCTCCAGTTTCCACTAACCGCCAGATCAGGTTTTGTAGAGTTGTCTCCCCAGAATAAATCTTACATTGTCAAGATGGACCAAAATGGTAAGGTTTGGGTTTAGTCTATCTGTGGGTATCTGCAGTTCAAAGTTGATTCAAGAAATGGGTCTGTAATTAGTCACCTGTGATTCATCTCACACTGTGTTTGCCAATGCCATGTCAGAGTTAGGGGTGCCTCCATTCATGTAGTCATTAAATGGCGTCTCTAAGTGCGGGACTAGCTGGGGAATTTGAAGGTCAAGGCAACACCTTGAAATCTTTATGTTCCTCAAACAATTTCTGAACAATTTTTGCAGTGTGGCAGAGTGCATTATCCTGCTGAAAGAGGCCACTGCCATCAGGGAGCACCATTGCCATGAAGGAGTGTACATGGTTTGCAACAATCTCTAGGTAGGTGGAACGTGTCAATGTAACATCCACAGGACCCAAGTTTTTCAGCAGAACATTGACCAAACCATAACACCAGCCTACTTACCTCCCATAGAGCATTATGTTGTCATCTCTTCCCCAAGTAAATGACACATCCGGCCACCTGATGTAAACAAAAACGTGATTCACCAGACCAGACAACTTTCTTCCATTGCTCCATTATCCAGTTCTGAGGCTCACATCCCTATTGTAGGCACCTTTGATGGTGGACACAGGTCATCATGGGAACTCCAACCAGTCGCAGCCCAATACGCCTCAATGAGGCTTGGCCACCCATGACCCTGATCCAGTTTACTGGTTGTCCTTCCTTGCACCACTTTTGGTAGGTACTAACCGTTGCATGATGGGAACACCGCACATGACTTGCCGTTTTGGAGATGTTCTAACCATCACTCTTTGTCACTTGTCAAAGTCACTCAGATGTCTTTGCTTACTCATTTTTCCCACATCCAACACATGAAATTCAAGAACTGACTGTTTACTTGCTGCCTAATATATCCCACTTCTTGACAGGTGCCATTGTAAGGATATAATCAATGTTATTCAATTCACCTGTCAGTGGCTTTAATGTTGTGTCTGATCAGTGTATGAATCTATGTTGAGTACTTTTTATTTAGTTACACTGTGTAAAAATTATTACACGTGTGAAAAAACACAATTTTATTCACACGTAATGTTGCAATAGGTATACATACGGAATATTACATGAAAAAAATATATGAGGACACTTAAAGGGACACTCCACTGTCTAAATACAAAGTAAATAATCACTGTTTAGTAGATATACCCCAGATGAAAACATGCATGCATTTAATTATGTATTTTTTCATTGGGGATATATCTAAAATCAGCTTGCAACACCTGCAGTTCTCTTGTCTGCAGCCTTTGCGATCGCTCTCATTCTAACCCCACCCACACTTTCTGTGGCTGTCCAATCACAGACTTCCCAATGCTGCTCAATGAGAAGTCTTTGTAAGTCAGGTGCAGGGGCCAGGGAGAATTGTCTGATAAACATGCAGCAAATGAGGGATATTCTGGCAACTCTTTATTTATTCATTAGCTAAATATGCAACACAATAAATAAAGATGTAATTTATACGTTCCTTGAGATGCAATAAATTTGCCCTTCACAACACTGTAAGTCAACTTTATTACCCAAAAGGAATAACAAGTCAAGTATTTTCTATATTTAATGCAGCAAACATGGTAATTCCATATTATTTCATTAATATTTAATCATATACATTGACTGAAAAGAATCAATTTATTTATGTGAATAAAAATAAGTTTAAATAATGAACTGGCAAAAACTGCCTACCATAGATTCTCACACAGTTTATACAAAGACATTAGCAGTAAACACAGTCAAATTATCATACAGCTCAAAACAGGAAACAAAGCACAACACAATAATTATGTACAGATAAATAGAATGGCGAATGAGAAACGCAAAGTGCATGACATTTTTAAGTAGGTTTTATCACAAAACAAGGGCACAGAATACAAATGATTATTATTGGTAATAAATGGACAGTCATAAAATACAGTATAAAATGAATTTGCCAGATGCACCAGATACAGCATGTAGTTGATTATTTATGTACCAGCTGCAAAAAGCTGTAAAAAAATACATGTATTAAGTAAAAGAAAACATACATGCAAGTGGCTATTTTCTGAGTGAGAAAGAGTGTGGTTTAATCGCTGGCACATATAAAGGTTATATAAATATTTTCTCACCCCTCCTGGGTGGTATGTTTATTTCTCATTCTCGAGTCCTCTACCAGAGGCCTGGGAGTTTGAGGGTTCTGCGCAGTATTTTAGCTGTTCTAAGAACTGCACTCTTCTGGACAGCGATCTCAGATGTCCCACCTGGAATCTGTTGAATCCACTCCCCAAACTTGGGAGTCACAGCCCCGAGTGCTCCTATCATAAGTGTCACAACTGGAAATAAATATATACACATAAAAGTGTGATCATTATATTCTATATTGCTTCCCATAAATTCCCCTTCCCTAGTGACTGGCCATTTCTGTTGTAGTAATGATGCAGTTATAGTCAGTATAGCCAACAGGAATTTCTGGTGGCCATCTGCCTTCAAAACTACAGCCAGCCAAGAAGGTAAATTAAATATTGACGCGTTTAACACATAAGCTAACCCCCACTAAATGGAAAAAGGGGCGTAGCAGTTACAAAGATTTAAAAAAATAAAAAAATACCAGGGTTCTTTAATATATAGTGAGAATTCAGCATGAATTCCAGATTTAAGGGCATAGTAGCGGAACTGAAATCAAATGCTCCAATAACTTGGATCATTTTTTCACTTCAACAATTTTGACCTTAAATTTGAAATTTATTTGGAATTCTCCTTTAGTGAAAAACCTGTAATATTCTAATACTTTAGCACAGTGGCTTTGACATTTGTATAAGTATGCCATGCTAGTGCTTTGTGTGTTGTAATCAATAAAAAAACGCACTCTTATCTTGTAGAATACTCAAGCCAATGTAAGATTCTGTATATATCATTTTATAGCTTGGGAAAAGTTCTTAAAATAATACCTACATAATTAAATTACGTAAAATGCATGGATCTATGCTGTTTCTGAAAAATGTGCGGTGTTTTAGAGGAAAAGTACAGATGCAGAGGAAGACAGGACAAAATAACATTAAACAGAAATCTAGGACAATCACCAGAAAAATGCACACAGATTAGAGTAAACCAATGATATAAATCTCTATAGGTACAGATAGCTAAAAGGACATTGCATCTTTTTTATCAATTTGTACCTATTATATAGGTGTATAAGGGGACACACCTAATAATTCACCTTGCACTTTTTCCTCTTGTAAGAAGCGCCAACACACTTTGCCCTATTTTTATTCCATAAATCTCTATAGGGTGATATTCATGGCAAATATGGTTACGCAACATCTGGAGGGCTGCAGTTAGACATCCCTGAAATGGATCATATGATCATATTGAAGACACGTAAACACTGGGGGCTCTCACACATACCATATAGTGTATTCTCCTTATCTCAAAGGCATTCACTCACTCCTAAATAGGAGCAGTGGTTCCCAGCCCGGTGCTCAAGGTACACCAACAGTTCTGGATTTAGTCATTTACCAGTTCTGCTCCTAGAGATACTGACAAAACCTGGACTGTTGGTATGCCATGAGGACGCACTCAAACTGAGTATATTATAGGCACTTACACACAACTGAACAGAGAATTATAATAGTGTTAAATGCACTCACATACGGATAAGCAGGATGGAAATCAGTTTGTATTTTGGGCAGTAGAACTCCAAATGAAGTGTAACGACCTGGCAATGCAGATACCAGTATATGGCACCTTAAACCATAAAGCACAGTTGTCCATCATACAATCCTTTGTCTATGCTGGTAGGTTGAGCTCTTCCAGCCACAGGACTTAGAATGGAATGGATGACCCACTCATTAACCTCAAGGACACAGCATATACTGCAAAGAGGTGGAGGTTGGCTTGAACGCTGGGAACAGGACCTGATTAAAGCTAGTAGTATAGAGCTGTATTATTTCTTTAAATTATTATTGATATACTGAAGACAGAGGACATTGAGCTTGTACTATTTGAAGAGATTAAAGTAGGACCAATAGGTAGCATCACCAAGTGAACAGCAACACAAGACAGTTAAGCAGGAGTAGATAAGAAGGTTTCAGGAACTTGGGATCACAAGAACTGAAACAGGATAGGTGCACTCAGCTGCTAGTGTTAGTTGATATCCAGAAAGCAACGGTCTGGCTACAAAGTCTTTCATGAATCTTCCTTATGAGCCTGAAGCATTATGTGGGTTTGGCAGCCACATGCACATCAAATAACCCCCAGCAGTGGGAAGTCTGGGGATAATTTATAACTGAGCGTGCCGCAGCTCATTATGGTTTTCTAGTCCTATACGCACATCACTAAGACTCTCAGCAACAAGACTGCCTGAAAAGCAGTACTGGGATCACAGCAAAGGAGATGGTTATAAATATTGAAATTAGACGCTTTGGCAATAAATCTTCTACAAAGAAAACAATGAAGGAAAAGCTGCAGTACTTCTTGCAGTTCACGACACAGTGTGGCATTTTTGTACATCACTCAGGTTTTCTAGAAAATCCGACTGTTCTACTATATAACATAAATGATTAAATATGGCCTGCTCGTAGATTATGCCTCCGGGGGATTGAAAGGCCTCAGTAAAATCAAACAATGCTCTAACAATGGTAATTTTCATAGAATACTATTTATAGTTCCTGTTATTAGCCAAACATTTTAATTCACCTTGACAAAATAAGTACCGGATGTTTTCATCTCAGAAAATAGTCATAGACAAAGGTCTGACTATATCCGATTAGAAAAACAAGTAAAACAAGCTCATTGATAAAATATAAATATGTTAGCCATCACTTTTATGAAGTGCATGATGTGCCTTTTGTATGTGGTCACTTGCAGTTTTCTCATAAAAATAGAAATATATAAGGTCACTATGGAAAATAAATCACTGTCTTACTATTTTAGTCAGTTATAGGTGTGCCCTTAAAGTGGAATAGTTTCCCAAATCTGACTATCCCGTTCTTCTGGGAGCCCTATATTATATATGCATGAATCGGTTATATAGCTTCACAAAAACCTATCTTTAAATTACAATACATGTGTTGAAATTAGTCTGTGCAAATAAAATAATTTAGTTTTGTCATAATTTGTATATTATATAAAATATTGTATGAATTATAGCCTCTGTATATACTATTTTGTAATAAATACATATAGCGAAATAGCTATTTTTAGTGCATTTCCTGGCTTACCTTTGGCTCATGGGGCAGCCCTTTTTATTTTGTATAGGTCATAAAAAACACTTATTCACACATACACCACACTGGTAACCTAAAGGTAGTGAGAAGTGACAAATTTTGATATCACTCAGAAGCGCCAGACTTCTCAAATGGACTCTGCCTGTTTCACCTATTCATTGCTCAGGATAATCTGTCAGATAAGTGATGCTTCTAACCAAAAGCATCTAAAGATGGCTGCATTGGAGTAAAGGAAGACCAGGAGATGCAATAAAGCAAGCATTTACGTATGAATGTATTATAAACTAATACACAGAGGCTAAATGACATGTACTCTTAATTTTATTAATAGAAATACCATTGTTTTTTTCTTTAATTACTCTTCAGTTACATAAATGATTATCAGTAAGTCATATGTTTGCCTAAAATCTCCAAGAATATCCCTGGCCAGACTATCTCTACCCTATATAGTAAGAGTGCCTCTTTGGCCATTTGCAATATTGGGAGGCATGTTGCGGTAGTTTGAGTAAAAATGATATAAATATTAAATAAGCAGTCCTTGTTTCTAGCGTGTTTCGTATGACCTAGAAACAATAAAAATGGCTGCCCCATGAGCCAAAGGTAAGCCAGGAAATGCACTAAAAATAGTTATTTAGCTATATGTATTTACAGGCCTGTCTTGATTTTCTCCTTTTTTTACATGGCCCTATGCAAGATGTTAGAAAGAAAAACGTATTCTGCTATAATGCACGGTTTCATAATTGTTGAATAGATAATATATTTGGCTTTTGCTCATTTCTGAATTTCCAAACCATACATGTATTTGATTGTCTCCATTTTCCTCTTCCTGAGTGTTCCAATGTCATCGACAATGTGAACAATGTGTGAATTGTGCTCTCTAGGATGTTTATATGAGAAGTATGCACATTTCATCTAAAATGTAGGCAGGAATGTGACAGGTTCAGTAGGCATCTATTGACCTGGGAGAGCACTCTACTTACAATCTGACAAGACAGTTTGTGACATGATGCAACTAAAGGCCCCAGGCCATTTGGAGCAGCTCAGTATCACCACTGTCAAAACAAGCAGATAATTAGGTTTTAATACTTACATTGTGAAAAAGCAAATCATCCACATGTTACGGACACCTATTTTTCAATCCTTTGACACCTACTATTGGTTTACTGACTAAATAGTGAGTTTTAGTCAATCTAAAACCAATTTAAGTAAATTATGGTAGCATAGTCAAGATGGAAATATAATCCTCTATTTAATAGGCTTTCCAAATGATTCATTCATGTTATAAAATATTTCCAAATTATTTATCTACAAATATTCCTATAAACTTTTTACACACACATTAGGAATACACATTGATATTTCTATGGTGTTCTTGACCCTACATGCACAAAAATAAAATAACATATTTTACTTACCTGTTTTGAGCATCAAGGCTCCCTCAGTGCCTCATTCCCCCACTGACGTCACCTGCCTCCTCCGAGAGGGTTCTATCCAATGCTCCTTATAGAGGAGCATTGTGGGCCTTAGGCACAGGTGCGGCAAGTGCTGCACTGAACCAATGCTTTCCTGCGGGACTTCCGGAACACATGATCAAGTTTTACTATGTCAGTGTCAGTATGACAGCCACTAGAGGATGCGTTTTGCATTGCAAGGTTAAGGGCACAGGGACACTGCACCAAAACCACTTCATGGAGATGAAGTGGTCTTGGTGTCTAAAGTTTTATTTTAATGGTTATGTCTGTAGATAAATAATTTAAAAAGTTTTTCTAATAGAATTCCCTCATTTGGAAAGTTTGTTAAATCAATGCCTTAATGTCAGAATTTTCCAAGTTAGCTATTTTGGTCTACATTTAGAAAATGTAGCAGAGGCTTGTTAAATGAATAAACCCGTACATTTGTTAATGTATTGACTCTAATCCCGTTTGTTTCCCATTATGTTTTAAAACATTGTTTCAAAATGGAAACACATTTAAGGTCCTACACTGTCAATTTACATGAAGAACACACATTGCTCTCTCTGTTACTTCACTTCCATGGAGGCCTTTGCGGCATTGTACCCGATTCTTTCCTAATTGACCCTCTACCTGACCAGCTTGCTGAACGGGCTGTGTCTCTGCTTGAAGAACGCCTGTGAGATCTGGCACTAATTGAGGGTCCTGTTACAGAAGGAGAACCACCACAATCAGAGTCATTGTCTGGGACTTTCCAGAACTCTCCTTTCCCCTTGTAAGTCCCCAAAATACTTTCTGATCCTTCTGGGGGATGTACAGCTCGGACAGGAAATTTATTTGTAACTGGTTTGGAGATTTGTGGACGTAACACTGGGGTAGGACACCAAAGGAGAGGACGTAGTCTTATGGAATCTTCTTTCTTCACCCATGGTGCCTCCCAACCACAATCGTCTATCCCCTGACCAAACAGAGTCTCATCACAGTAAGAAGGAGTTCGACTCTTCACCCTAAATAGAAAGTTGTAGAGAAGAAGAAGTCATCAAAACCTCACTGTTATTAAAGTGACATTAGAAAGTATTGACCAGCATAATAACATTTCCTAGTTAGACCTCTTGATTCACTATTTTTGGATAAGCTTCACAAATGATAGTAATTTTGTATAAACTTTTAAAATTATTTACTCAAAATATTAAAATGATATTTAAAAGATATATTAACAAATCAAAATATTAAAATATTTTTTAGAATATTAAATAAATGTAAATGTTTATCCAAAAATATTAAATAGTTTGAAACACTTATTCTAATATATTAAATTGAGCTCTTAACTTGCTATTCTTGGTACAAGACACAATATCCCATGCTCCCTACAGAAGGTTGTATATTCACTTCATACCAGGTCCAAACAAGTGCCACTGTGGTCAATGCAGACATCCAGCTGCAGACTGCATGTAATTGTACAAAGCAGCAGTGATTTACTTATATGATGGCTTTTCTACTGACTCTCAGGAGAGGAATTATGGTGTGCACACAAGCAAGTACTTTATTTTTCTTTTTAATTTTCCTGTTTGGCTGCCCCACTACTTTCTGCAAGGATTCATTTAAATAATGTATTTGTATGCCCATTGTAAAGCTGTCTTTCTCTTCCCATGAGATGCTAAACAGGGAGATGGTAAACAGTGAACTGATAGCAGTTGCAGTAATGCTGCTAACAATTTTGCAGATGCAGACAGGCATGGTGATTCAGTGGGGAAATGCTAAGTTAAAGGGTTACTCCTAGTATCATAACCACTACAGCCTAATCTTCTACGTTAAAGGATCACTATGGTGTTAGGGTACATGTTTTAGGTTACTGGCCCCATGTTTAGTTGACCATGTAATGGTTCTGCCCATATCTGAAAGTATTATCTATATAATGTATTAAAAATCCTGGGTCAAAAGTAACATCGACAATGCCTTTATATTATCAATCATGATATAATTTATCTACATTTGACAAGAGTTGCACACTTTAACCCCTTAAGGACCAAACTTCTGGAATAAAATGGAATCATGACATGTCACACACGTCATGTGTCCTTAAGGGGTTAAAGCAACACTGGTACCGTCTGGGGTCTTTGCATAATTTCTAAAGACCCCCGACAGTGACATTGCCGCTAAAGGCTCAGGTGGCCGGTGGGGAGCATGTAACTCTACTTACCTGAACCTGTCCCTCACGGGTGCCGCCATCTACTTCTGGCGGATCCACTTCTGCTCCTCTGGCTTCAGCAACCAGGAGCCAACATAACTGCTTTATTTACAGCAGGGAGGTTTATGGAGCATTCCGCGAGACCCTCCATAGACAGAGCTAATTTCCCTGGAGCTGTTACTGGCAACGGCTGGGGGAATTAATACTTTTTGACAGCGGTAGCTCTGCCTAGTGTCAAGAAGTGTCAGGCATAGGAAGAGTTCTGAGAAATAGTAGTCCCTACTTTATCTCAGTATATCTATTGACTGGAATGGAATTTCAGAGATTCTATCTTTATGAAATACTCATTTTGAAGGGGAGGGTTGGAGAGGTTGACAATGCCGCTGTAATAACAAGTGGCTCAATTACCATCAGTGGACTGTTTAACCAAGTCTTTTCCTTTTGAAATTGCAAGCTTGCACTGCACTATATTAAACACAGATAAACTCTTCTGTACCGCCAGAGTCCTGTCTTGAAACCTCTCCCTAGCAGTACTATATCAGATGCATTTGCCATTTTACTACAAATCATACCTATATTGTGTTTTCTTCCTGGGGCTTCCAGTTGGGGTACGGTTAGTCCTAGAGCTGGTGCTACCTTTGGTCTCTATAGTTTCACTTTGACTCCACACATGTGGGACCTCACTTGGTGGTCCTGGACTCCACTGTAGGACTGGGTCTGCTCTTCCTGGAGTGCTACTAAACAGAGTCTCATCAACATATGAATTTGCAGCTTTGACACGGTACGCGCTGCGCCCTTTGCGCGGAGGAAATGAGGTTTGACGACCAGTAATGGAGAGATCTAGAGACATGTTTGCAGTAGTCAGAGCATTAGGCCTGGAGGACAGAAAACAACTAGTCAAACAAAGTTTATCATTCCAACATACTGTAACTAACAAAGCAAGGTCATGTTCCGGTGTAAACTGTGTAGACTTGTCTAACAGAGCTAGACTGATATGTATTCATTATAGTGGAGGATTTAATTTGCAAATATATCGAAGGATACATTCAATCTCTCTAATTTCCTCTATTGGAAAGCAATTATTGAAAATCTGCAAAAATATACCGTATATACTCGAGTATAAGCCAACCCAAATATAAGCCGAGGTCCCTAATTTTACCCCAAAAAACTGGGAAAACGTATTGACTCGAGTATAAGTCTAGGGTGGGAAATGCAGTAGCTACTGGTAAATTTCTAAATAAAATTAGATCCTAAAAAAAATATATTAATTGAATATTTATTTACAGTGTGTGTATAATGAATGCAGTGTGTGTGTATGAATGCAGTGTGTATGAGTGCAGTGTGTGTATGTATGAATGCAGCGTGTGTGTATGAGTGCAGCGTGTGTATGTATGAATGCAGCGTGTGTGTATGAGTGCAGCGTGTGTGTATGAGTGCAGCGTGTGTGTATGAGTGCAGCGTGTGTGTATGAGTGCAGCGTGTGTGTATGAGTGCAGCGTGTGTGTATGAGTGCAGCGTGTGTGTATGAGTGCAGCGTGTGTGTATGAATGCAGTGTGTGTGTGTGTATGAGTGCAGTGTGTGTATATGAATGCAGTGTGTGTGTGTGTATGAGTGCAGTGTGTGTGTGTGTATGAGTGCAGTGTGTGTGTGTGTGTGTGTTGCAGAGCCTTGGTGGGGGGTGGGCAATTTTATTATTATTATTATTTTTTTTTTTTTTTATTATTATATTTTATTTAATTATTATTTTTTTATTTTTTTTCGTCCCCCCCCTCCCTGCTTGATACATGGCAGGGAGTGGGGCTCTCCTTCCCTGGTGGTCCAGTGGCATTGGCAGTTCAGTGGGGGGGGGAGGGGGCTGGCAGAGCTGTTACTTACCTCTCCTGCAGCTCCTGTCAGCTCCCTTCTCCTCCGCGCCGGTCCGGTCAGCTCCCCTGTCAGCTCACACTGTAAGTCTCGCAAGAACCGCACTATGACCCCGCGGCTCTCGCGAGACTTACACTGGGAGCTGACAGAGGTGCTGAACGGACCGGCGCGGAGGAGAAGGGAGCTGACAGGAGCTGCAGGAGAGGTAAGTAAATGCTCTGCAGCCCCCACAGCCCCCTGTCTGTATTATGGCAATGTAAATTGCCATAATACAGACAGTGACTCGAGTATAGGCAGAGTTGGGGTTTTTCAGCACAAAAAATGTGCTGAAAAACTCGGCTTATACTCGAGTATATACGGTAATATGTGCCTTTATTGTGATATAATGGACACTGTCCTGGTTGGAGATGTTATAAACACCTCCAGCCAGGAATGGTAACTAAACATATCTTCATGAGATATGCCAATTTGATAATTTTATAAGTGAGTGAATAAAGTGGTTTTTATATTTGTATACTATGCACAAGGATGTCTAGGCACCTACACTCTGCCGAAGACCTATGTCTATCCTCTGTTCGTACTCCCACCTCTGATGCTCACCTTAAAAAGACTTCTCTAGGGCTGCACCGTTCCTGTGGAACTCCCTTCCCTTCTCTGTTAGACATACACCCAGTCTCCACTCATTCCAAAAAATCACTTCTTAAGGAAAGCGTATCAGTTAAACTGTTAATACCACCCCCCCTCACCCACACACACACACCTTGATTCCTCTCCTACAACGGTCATCAAAACACTAAATTTCCAGCGAATACTATTCTACCAACCTACTTTTCTACTTCTACCCTTCCGCTCATTGAGCCCTCAACCCCTCTGTTCCTGTTCATCCAACTCGTCTGGTTACAATTAAGTGTTTGTTAGTCACCCCTTTGTACAGCACTGCGGATTTTGTCGGCGCTATATAAATAATAATAATATTAATAATAATAATATACAGTCTATACGAGCTGAGGGGGTGGGGGATGGGGAGGCAACGGGGTAATTGAGTATTCAGGTTTTATTGCCGTGTTGGCACTTTGAGGAAAAAAAAGTTGGTTTGTTTTGCGGTTTGGACACTCAGGCTTAAAAATGATCGCCATCACTGGTCTCAACTATGTTGTATTCTCATTCCATTCACAATATCTCCAACAGTATTAAAAGGGTATTATTCTAAAAAAAAAAAAAATTCTATCCTTTTTTGTGTGTATATTTCTCATTTACCCGTTTGGATTGGAGAAATTACATAAGAAGAGATTAAAGGAAAATCCCCCTCCCTGTGTTCTCCTCACTCCCCCCCTCCCTGTGTTCTCCTCACTCCCCCCCCCCTCCCTGTGTTCTCCTCACTCCCCCCCTCCCTGTGTTCTCCTCACTTCCCCTCTCCCTGTGTTCTCCTCACTCCCCCCCTCCCGGTATTCTCCTCACTTCTCTCCCCCCCCCCCCCCCGCATGTTCCTGTACTGCGGAGAGGAGCTTGGCCACGCTACACAGGGAAGGGGAGGTGAGGAGAGAGTCAGCACCGCAGCCACCTGAGGCTCTCTATAGAGCACTCAAGCGGCTGCAGCATTAGTGCTGGCAATGAGGGCGCAGGGCGCCCCCTCCTATATGGCGCCCTAAGCAGCTGCCTAGTTCGCCTTATAGGAAGCACCGGCCCTGCCAGGAGGGAATCACTGATCAATAACAAGGTAGGCCTCATTGAGTAATATATGTTTTCCCAGACGTGTGCATGCTGTTACAGGGGGATTAATCATTCCACTGGATAGGTCGCCAAAAACCTGTTCAACTATCAGTGCTGGTGCTGTGGGATAAGATATAAATCTGAGGGTCCTTATGATGCTTAACCCCTTAAGGACCAAACTTCTGGAATAAAAGGGAATCATGACGTGTCAGACACGTCATGTGTCCTTAAGGGGTTAAAGGACCACTATAGGCACCCAGACCACTTCAGCTCAATGAAGTGGTCTGGGTGCCAGGTCCATCTAGGATTAACCCTGAAGCTGTAAACATAGCAGTTTTCAGAGAAACTGCTATGTTTACATTAGGGTTAATCAAGCCTCTTGTGGCTGTCTCATTGACAGCCGCTAGAGGCGCTTCTCACTGTGATCTAGAGAAAGGGCAGTAAGTGGGAATAAAAGTGCAAATTATAGTGCAGGCTAGTCACCCTAAAATAGGGATCACTCCCAATCCCAATGCAAACAGATATGTAGTATAGTTAGACAACATATATCACCAGGGGCGCCACAATCACAAGCATGTGAATATATTTACCATATTGTAGACATGACTAGTCATGTAAAGAGATAAAAACAATAGAATATATAGTGAAGTATTTAATAACACAATAAACAGAATAAAAAAAAAACAAATACACTCACAAATGTAGTTGTACAAAAAGGACTTATCTCTCAATTGTGCTAAAAAAAAAGCTTGTCAGCCCCTTCCTGGGCTAAAATCCCTTTTGCAGGTGGATCCCAGTTCCAGAGACTCCAAGAGATGGTTGGTCGTTTGTCAGCTGGACTTCAAGGCTGGATATGATCCAAACAATGTAGGGATACTGGCAGGCTTTCTGATCGCTCGACGCGTTTCGTCCTATAGACTTTTTCAGGAAAATCACAGTGAGAAGACGCTGCCGTCTATAGGAAAGCATTGAGAAATGCTTTCCTATGGACGGATTGAATGCGCACGAGGCTCTTGCCGCGCATGCGCATTCGGCGGCTGACATCTGAAGAGGGAGGAGAGTCCCCAGCGCCGGCGCTGGAGAAAGGTAAGTGTTTAACCTCTTACTCCCCCTTCAGCCAGGCGGAAGTGGGACCCTGAGGGTGGGGGGGGAGCCCAAAACCCTATAGAGTCAGGAAAACGAGTTTGTTTTCCTGGCACTATAGTGGTCCTTTAATGATTCAACCTCAATTGTTTGCCAGACGTGATGAGGGTCCAGAGAGGGGTTAAAAATTCCTTTCTCCAGGTAAGGTGGGTGAAGGATTTATAAATTATTGTGGGGTTCTAAAATAAGGAGGGAGCATCACACACCCACTGTTCCCTCTTAAAAACATCCCTGGGGATTTGTATTTTGCATATGTAGGTGTTATTTTCAAAAATATAACCCTGATTCACAGGGTTGTTTACTAAAGTGAGAATTCAAAGTAAATTTCACATTTTAATGAACTGGGTATTTGATTTCTTTTTTTGAGACCCAAAAATGCCACCTAAAAATGCAAAATACGAATCCCCAGGGTTGTTTTAATAGGGGACAGTGGATGATAGAGGGTCTTTTAGAACCCCACAATTATTAATTGTTAATAATTATAAACTGTAGTAAAATAAATCTGAACTGCAAACTTTAGGCTAGTGTGCTGTACATATATATTTCTAACTTTTTCATTAAGCAGTTTGCAACATGTGCAATGTGTCTTACATCACGTATCCATAATATACTATTTGGAACTGTGTGCGGTTATGGTATGTTCTGGTTCTGTATCTGTGGACTGCAAATAATTGCCTTTACGCCTGAGTGCAGCACTATCCTTTATTTCCTATTGTACAGTGCTGCAGAATTTGTTGGCGCATTATAAATAGGCACCCAGACCACTTCTGCCCATTGGAGTGGTCTGGGTGCCTTGCCCCTCTCCCCTTAGTCCTGTTAGTCAAAACACTGCGGTTTTGGAGAAACCGCAGTGTTTTGATTACAGGGCTAATCCAACCTCTAGTTGCTGTCTCTCAGACAGCCGCTAGATGGTGCTTCCGGATTCTAACAGCACCAAAAGTGTTTTAAATGACGTTCAACGTCCCCACGCTCTGCAGAATCCCCATAGGAAAGGTCTAATGCACGTGCGTGGCAATGGCATTAGGTCTCCCCCCCCCCAGCAGCCGGCGCTGGATCGAGGTACATTGGAGCTGGACCCAGGTAAGTGACTGAAGGGGTTATTAACCCCTTCAGTGCCGCGGGAGGGGGCCTTGACAGAAGGGGAAGCGCTAGCGCATGGAAAACGGGTTCGTTTTCCTTGTACTATAGTTTCCCTTTAATCATTTCATTAAAGAAACACTATAGTCACCTAAATTACTTTAGCTAAATAAAGCAGTTTTAGTGTATATATCATTCCCCTGCAATTTCACTGCTCAATCCACTGTCATTTAGACGTTAAATCACTTTGTTTCTGTTTATGCAGCCCTAGCCACACCTCCCCTGGCTATGATTGACAGAGCCTGCATGAAAAAAAAAACTGGTTTCACTTTCAAACAGATGTCATTTACCTTAAATAATTGTATCTCAATCTCTAAATTGAACTTTAATCACATACAGGAGACTTTTGCAGGGTCTAGCAAGCTATTAACATAGCAGGGGATAAGAACATCTTAATTAAACAGAGCTTGCAATAAAGAAAGCCTAAATAGGGCTCTCTTTACAGGAAGTGTTTATGGAAGGCTGTGCAAGTCACATGCAGGGAGGTGTGACTAGGGTTCATAAACAAAGGGATTTAACTCCTAAATGGCAGAGGATTGAGCAGTGAGACTGCAGGGGCATGTCCTATACACCAAAACTGCTTCATTAAAGGACCACTCTAGGCACCCAGACCACTTCAGCTTAATTAAGTGATCTGGGTGCCAGATCCAGCTAGGGTTAACCCATTTTTTTAATAAACATAGCAGTTTCAGAGAAACTGCTATGTTTATAAATGGGTTAAGCCTTCCCCCAAAGCCTCTAGCGGCTGTCTCATTGACAGCCGCTAGAGGCGCGTGATTCACACTGTGAAAATCACAGTGAGAGCACGCAAGCGTCCATAGGAAACCATTGATAATGCTTTCCTATGCGACCGGCTGAATGCGCGCGCAGCTCTTGCCGCGCGTGTGCATTCAGCTGACGGGGCGGAACGGAGGAGGATCAGAGGCAGAGACCTCCCCGCCTAGCGCTGGAAAAAGGTAAGTTTTACCCATTTTCCCCTTTCCAGAGCCGGGAGGGGGACCCTGAGGGTGGGGGCACCCTCAGGGCACTATAGTGCCAGGAAAACGAGTATGTTTTCCTGGCACTATAGTGGTCCTTTAAGCTAAAGTTGTTCAGGTGACTATAGTGTCCCTTTAAACCATAACAGTTTTGGATCGTTTCTACAAATCAACGAAGTGTTGCCAATCCCATTTATTTTGCAGTTAAACGATTAGTTATTTCAGTGCTTATCTCCCAATGTGTGCAGGAACAGCCAATAATATAAAATGACATCTGACAAATACCAGTTGAAGGTATTGTGATGAAAACAGAAAAAGAGATTTTCCAATGTTTAAAACTAAAAGGTGAGCTCCCACTAAAAGGTCTGAACTACCTAGGAACATTGTAGAACGCTGCAAAATATACTGCAGCTTAATACATATTAATACACCTAAGAACACAATTCTCTTAGAATGACACATGATAATGTTACAATATATCCCACTGTGACAGACAGTTAGCACATTGCTAATGATTGACACCACATTTACTGAGTTTAAAGGGACATTATAATTAACGCTTAATAAACCATGGCTTGCATCGTACCTGATTTCTTACACAATAAAAGTGTATGAAATGATAATAATGATAATAACTCACTGGCTGCTGTGTGTCCAGGCTCAGCTCCCATGGTAATAGCACAAACAGCAAGCGGTGCTCGTCCATCTACCCACTGCGAGAGGGGGCTCTATTGTCCATTTCTGTGTTTTTGTATCACAACAGCTTAGACATTCCACTAATAAAAACGATCCACACTCCACTGTCTGTGAGCGCAGCCTGTCAAACAATGCGAAAACGGCTTAAAATCGAAATACGGAAAGAGAATCGGGGTATAGTACTCCCCCATAGAGAAAGTGCGAATGGTATCCTCCAGGAAGCCACGTTCTATCACTTCCGGGTGTACAGGCGACACGTGTGTGTGCCATAGAGGCAGGAGGTTAGTGGAAGTTCGGTTAAGGGGGATTATCCTGTTAGTTATTAAATGCGGGCGGTAGGGACTGTGCTGTACTTAGACTAAATCTAAATACTGAGCGCAAACAGCGTAGAAGGAAGAGAGGAAAGTTACTAAAAGAAGGACCCACAATAGGATACACAGGCTGCATTTTAACTCCTATCACACGCAGCTACACACAGCCTTACGCAGATTTCCGGCAACACACAGATTGGGCTGTGGAGCACATAGGGCATAATGCAGGTTTTGTATGGAACACTGCACATAGTGACCACAGCGGAGGGCTAGTAATGAAGCAAGTCACCCTGGGGCCACTAAGCAACTACAGTCGTGGTCTGCAGCCCCAAAGTATCATTATGCTGCGGATTAAAAGCACCAGAAGTTGTATTAGGATGTCTATTGGCAGATTACTACATGGGCGAAGGGCAAGACCTTAATGTTTTCTTTGACTTAATGGTTAATTGGAGTGTTTCCTGGTGAACTGTGTTATATGGGGCCTTCTAGGTGGCAAACTATAATGATTGTGGCATTATGGTGACTTTTTTTTTCCCTCACACTAATAAAAAATGTCTATCTCCAAATAGAAATGGCATTCAAGAAGCGCAAAGGATCCCGGGGAAGAAAACCTCCTAAAAACCAAGATGGCGATGACAGTGACACAGGGGAGTTTGATGTCCAAGTTGGGATGTCAGAACAAGATGAAGTGGTAAATAAATGGTCCACTAATTACGGCATAAAGAACTGCTCTGAAACTGGCTATATTTTAGGTCATTGCGTCAACTTGTGTTTGCATTATCTTATGTTGGAGACTAAGCTGTATAAATTCAGGGTAGATGTACAGAAATACAGCAAATTTAAAGGGACACTGTATGCACCCAGACCACTTTAGCTCATTGAAGTGGTCTGGGTGCAAACTCCCATCACCCTTAACCCTGAGCATGATTTTTATAAACTACAATAATGACCTGCCAGGGATTAAATTGTATTGGTATTTATATAGCGCCAGCTAATTCCTTAGCGCTTTACAATAAGAGGGGAATTTACCAAATGAGACAATAACAAAATGTAACAGGAACAATAGGTAGTGGAGGACCCTGCTTAAACGAGATTACAATCTAGAGGAGGTGGGGTATAAAAACACAATAGGAAGGGTATTAAAGGGGACAGCAAATAGACATGGTGGGAAAGTAGCAGAAATGGAGGTGAGTGTGGCTCTTTAAGAGAGCGTGAGAGGAAGATTTGAGAGATAGAAGTTACTTTTGGAGGCCATAAGCAATCCTGAAAAGATGGGTTTTGAGGGACTTCTTAAGTGATTGGGGAAGAGTTTGACAGGGGTAGTCAAGCTGTTCCAAAGGAAAGGAGCCGCCTGTGAGAATTCTTGCAGGTGTGACTTTGTAGTAAGGGTGCAAGCAGCAGACAGGAGTAGAGCGGAGAGACCGAGAGGGGGCATACCTATGAATCAGTGAAGAATTGTAAGAGGGGCTAGAGTTGGTTAGAGCTTTATAGGTAAGGGTTAGTATTTTAAATTGACACCTGTAGAGTACAGGAGACCAGTGTAAGGATCCAAAGAGGGGTGAGGTATGAGAGGAGCGACTGGAGAGAAAGATCAGCTTGGCAGCAGCATTCATCACAGATTGTAGGGGGGCAGTATGGCTTCTGGGAGACCAATTAGGAGAGAATTACAGTAGTCCATGCGAGAGATTACTAGAACATGAACCTGTGCTGCAGCTTAAAATGTGTTCTGTAGCTGGGGAGAAGGCCTGTAGGGTTGCGAAAGGGGGGAAATTCTTTCCTTAATTGTTCGATCTTCTCGGTAAAGTAGCATGCAAGGCTATCTGACGAAAGGTCAGTTTGAAGGGTGGCTTGAGGTGGGCGAAGGAGAGAGTTGAAAGTATTAACCCCTTAAGGACACATGACATGTCTGACACGTCATAATTCCCTTTTATTCCAGAAGTTTGGTCCTTAAGGGGTTAAAGAGACGCCTCGGGTTGCGTGAGCATGAACTAACGAGATGAAAAGTAGGATTGTGTAGCAAGGGTGAGGGTAGTGTTATATGAAGATAACATGATCACTTTGCTTATGTAAGAATTGCCTGTGACTTAAAGGAACACTCCACTGCCAAAAAAAAAATCTAAATAAAATCACTGTTTAGTAGATACACCCCATTGAATACATGCATGAATTCGGCCCATCTTGTCTGCCCAATTTTCTAAATACTTTCATAAGTATCCTATATCCAGGATAGCGTTGTGCCTATCCCACGCATGCTTAAAGCGGCACTGTCATGCCGAACTTACCTTTCCTCAATCTCTTCCTCTTCTCCCCCTCTCTCAGGATCGGTTATTCTTTTCTTCCTGTCTTCTTTAGTTTTCTTTAAAATCATAAGAAAAAGTAGGGACTCTTTGCCTTATGGAAGATTCCTCCGCTTGACCAGCGGAGGAGCAAAGTGTGCTTCATTTCCGCTGGTCAGAGCAATTTTCCCATGATCCTTACCTTTCCTCCCTGTTCCCACGATGCTTCCTGTCATTTTAGACGAAACTGACGAATTGCGTTCTAACTGAATGAGAACAGTATGTTCGTTTCTTTTAGATTTGGCACTTTGTTCGGATCGCAATTTCATTCTAATGAATGAAACTCCGATCCTATTCATCCGGGGGGGTGGACTGTAGGTCCCCCCTTATTGTTTTTTAGGCCCCCACCCACCGCTCAGGGGTGGGGGCTGGGGGAGGACAGTAGGTCCCCCCCCTCTCTTTATTTAGGGCCCCCACCCACCGCTCAGGGGTGGGGGCAAGGGGGGGAGCACAGTAGGTCTCCCCCCCCCCTTATTGTTTTTTTAGGGCCCCCACCCTCTGCTCAGGGGTGGGGGCCGGGGGGGAGGACAGTAGGTCCCCGTCCCCCCCCACCATTCTTATCTAGGGCCCCCACCCACCGCTCAGGGGTGGGGGCTCGGGTAGGACAGTAGGTCCCCCCCTCTCTTTATTTAGGGCCCCCACCCACCGCCCAGGGGTGGGTGGGGGCCTGGGAGGGAGGACAGTAGGTCCGTCTCCCCCCCCCCCCCTCATTATCTTCATGGCCCCCACCCGCCGCTCAGGGTGGGGGAGGGGGGGAGGACAATAGGTCCGCCGCCCCCTTATTGTAATCTATGTAATTTTGTTCTACCATGAGCAGCCACAGGCTACTCACTGTTTAGTAGACATGCCCCTACTTGCGGTATAGCGGGTAGGGGCATTGGGGAGATGCTAATTACCCTTGTGCTATTATGGGGGTCATATTGACCCCCATAGAGTGAGGGGGGACCGGGGGGGCTTATGAAGTGGTGGGGAGCACTGCTCCCTGCCGCTTCTATCTTTACATATTACAAGGAGGGATCTGCGTGCCGGTAGCTCCCTCCTTGTAATAAACCGAACGAGCAAATGAACACTGATACTCAGTGTTAGTTTGTTCGTCTGATTTTTCTATTCATTCATTCGTCTGTCTGATGAATGAATGAATGAATAGATTAAATTCATGTTTGCATGTCCAGGTGTTTAACTGGGCATGTGCGGGAATCTCACAGGCTTTCTAGTGTGGGCAGATGACGTGTCCCACAGGGATTTCACCTACCCACACAAAGATGGCGGCGCCCTGAATATAGATCGGGGCAGAAGATAAAGATTTAAAAAGAGGTAATCTGGGGGGCTTAGGGGTATTTGGGGGTGACTAGGGGGTCAATTGGATGTAGTGGAGGCGGGAGGGGGGTTAAAAAAAAACGGGATTCGGCATGACAGTGCAGCTTTAACCCCTTAAGGACCAAACTTCTGGAATAAAAGGGAATCATGACATGTCACACATGTCATGTGTCCTTAAGGGGTTAAACTCCCTTACTGTGTTAACCTCTACCACTTCAGCTGGAAGTCTATTCCATGCATCTACTACCCTCTCAGTATAATAACACTTCCTGATATTATTTGTAAACCTTTGCAGCTCTATTTTAAGACTATGCCCTCTTGTTATGGTAGTTTTTCTTCTTTTACGTATACTCTCTTCCTTTACTGTGATGATTCCCTTATATATTTAAATGTTTCTATCATATCCCCCCTGCCTCGTCTTTCCTCCAAGCTATACATGTTAAGATCCTTTAATCTTTCCTTGTAAGTTTTATCCTGCAATCCATGAACCAGTTTAGTAGCCCTTCTCTGAACTCTTTCCAAAGTATCAATATCCTTCTGAAGATACGGTCTCCAGTACTGCGTACAATACTCCAAGTGAGGTCTCACCAGTATTCTGTACAATGGCATGAGCACTTCCCTCTTTCTACTGCTAATACCTCACCCTATACAAGCAAGCATTCTGCTAGCATTTCCTGCTGCTCTATTACATTGTCTGCCTACCTTTTAAGTCATCAGAAATAATCACCCCTAAATCCCTTTCCTCAGATGTTGAGGTTAGGACTCTATCAAATATTCTGTACTTTGTCCTTGGGTTTTTACGTCCAAGATGCATTTATCCACTTTAAATGTCAGTTGCCACAGTACTGACCATTTTTTAGTTTACTTACATCCTTTGCAATTTGACTTATCCCTCCTGGAACATCAAACCTACTGCAAATTTTTGTGTCATCAACAAAAAGACAAATCTTACCATCCATGTTATTACACATGTGTTCATCACATTCCCCTCTTTGTTTTAGGAGCTGCAGATTAAGCAGCCTGCCCCTCATTCATCTCCTGTGGAGACAGGTCTTCCAAAAACTTTGCACTGCCTTTAGAGAACCTCAATCCACAGATGGCTTATTTGAACAGTCCCTAATCACACTGCAACCTCACCCCTTCAGCTAATAAGCTTATTCATAGAATGTTTGCGGCCACTTGGCTTAGATTTGCCCGATGTTGCAAGGGCTCATTATCACCAGAATATATGCTTTGTTTGAAACTATTTTGCATTAACTAAAAATAAACCTAAACATAATTCAAATATGTTTGTGATACCTAATCATCTTGGCTACCACATGTTTTTCATGCAGCGCCTTCCAGCCTTCCCCACAGCTGATGCTGACTCTGATATAGAACTTGACACAACACGACAAATGGTTCGAGCACAGAACAAGAAGAAAAAGAAGTCTGGAGGGTTTCAATCCATGGGTACGTGATGTAAAATCTTTTTAATGTCTACTCTGGTCTCATTAACACAGCAAAATTATGTTCTGTCACTCATTTTCTTGACAGGTATGTCTTTAACACGTAATTACAGGACTTTATAGTGTATCATGTGAAGTAAGAAATTTGTGATCCAAATCTGATCGCCACTATGCCCATCATATTAAAAGGCTGCCATGTTTGATTCCTAGAGATGATCTTATTTATTATCTATATGAAGTCTTATCTAGACAACAGGAGTAGCAGCTTACTCCATGATACATATTATATATGGCTGGTAGAGGACAAGAGACTGTTGACTATGGGTTACTTTTTGCTCTGCAGGTCTTAGTTATCCTGTTTTTAAGGGAGTGATGAAGAAAGGGTACAAAGTTCCAACACCGATTCAAAGAAAGGTAAGATTTGAGACATCCATTCTAGCACATGAGTGTAGCCAGCAAGGCGATGAGAGACTAATCCCAACTCCACCCTATGGGTGTAGCTTTTAAAGCAAAAAATATTTAAATTAGTCGCTTTAGCTTTTACACAATTTTTTTTAAAGACACCAACATATCAAGAAGATACATAAATACACATGAAACAATTAAATATCAGTACTTTTTATTTATTTAAAATTTTTTATTGATCACTTGTTTTCTTGTTATAGCGGCAGTACTGACCAGCAGTATTTGCCTTAGAAGATGGACAGGTACCAATTCCCACCGGCTGATACTATAAATTCCTCCCCTCTGTTTTTGTCTGTCCTGCGATCTAGAATAGGAATTGTTGGTGGAACGGTGCAGTTTACTGTCCAGGGCAGTGTCTGGGCATAATTAATCTAGCAATGTGCTAACTATTTGTTCTTTCCTAAAAGTTGATTAGTTATTTTAGTTTCATATCTTGTCTTTATATATGTTTAAAGACGAGGTCAGATAACGTACAGAATGAGAAATAGATTTCATATAACATATTTTCAAAACTGCTAAATACTTCACTGTAACATTAAACAAGCAGAAAGCCTCACCTCATACCTGCAACACATTATATTTTAACTTGTTTTAGTGTTTTCTGTAGTGTGTGTGTGTGTATTTCTTCCCGTATAACAAACTCTTACCGCCATAAATCAGGTGATACCCGTAATTTTGGATGGAAAAGACGTGGTAGCGATGGCTAGGACTGGCAGTGGTAAGACGGCTTGTTTCCTCATCCCTATGTTCGAGAAGCTAAAGGCTCACAGTGCCCAGACCGGAGTCCGTGCTCTGGTATTGTCACCCACTCGAGAACTTGCCCTACAGACCCTCAAATTCTGTAAAGAGGTAATGGGAACTTTAGTCAGAAATGTATCTTGCTGTTCCATTTTCACCATTACTGCACTGCTCCCTGTGTTCTGCTACTCTTCTTACCATTATTGCGCTGTTAATTTCAATACACATACTCCTTATTGCACCTTTCTCTAGTCTTAAAATGCTGCTCCCTCACAACTACCTCTTCTAGTTGCTATTGATTCTATTTATTGTTCATGTCACCTGGCTCCACCTTGGACATTTTATTTTTATTGCACGGATACAATGCAGTTGCTCAATTAGGATGTATTGCTGTAAAAAAACAAACCACTTTACTCTCCTTTACATCCTAGACAATTTTTTTCTGCTGCTCCCTAAGCACCACTTCCTTCTCCCTCACATACTGTGTTAACACAACGAATTTGGTGCTTCCCATCTCAGCAGGTAGATTCCTTTTAAAGTATTTTTCATTCTTCTCTTGCAGCTCGGAAAATTTACTGGTCTGAAAACAGCCCTTATCTTAGGAGGAGACAAGTAAGCCGAGTGACTGCTTATTATGGAAATTCTATATGTTTTTCAGTAACCCTTTTTAACCAATGCCATTTTTGTGCAACTACTATTGGTAATTACTTATTGGTAATTAATGTTCATGCTCTTTCAAAGGGACACTCCCTGGGAGGAGATAATGCATTAAATAAAAACTAGGACAGAAAAGGATAGAAGACAGTGAGTACAAACCCACGCACTCTACCCTAAGGTAATAGTGCTGGGTGTAACCCCTAGTCTTCAGTACCGCAAGGAGACTCCAGGGGCTTA
This sequence comes from Pelobates fuscus, assembly GCF_036172605.1. NCBI lineage: Eukaryota > Metazoa > Chordata > Amphibia > Anura > Pelobatidae > Pelobates > Pelobates fuscus. The sequence goes on from NC_086321.1 coordinate 174,668,972, forward strand.
ACCCCAACGTGAGAAATAGACAAAAATTGTCTATTAAATAAAAACTAACTAACCAAAGGGGCCTTGTTTGTTCCAAATTTGTGGGCTTTGATACATCTAAACTAGGAAATACATCTCTCTTAGCCAATCCTTCTCCCCCATATAGGTTTATGTAAGAGAGCTTTACATTCTCTCCACACTTCTTCGTAGCTTGTTGTCTTCCAATTCCACTTGGTCTAGCCATTGTCATTTTTTTTTTTTTTTTTAGCATTTGCATAGCGCATGTGCATTCATTATAGTGATGTACAAATTTAGGTTTGGTACTAGGAATGTGGTTGGTACTGTAACACTAGAGTTTCAAAAGCAAAATCTTCACCACTTAATGCATTAAAATATATATATATTTTTTTAAAAGCAATGATATTATTTTTGGGTGATGTCTTTTTCTGATGCATTTATATAAAGAATTGAGAATGTTTGTTTAAATCCATAAAGGGATACTATAGTCGCCAGAACAACTACAGCTTAATGTAGTTGTTCTGGTAAGTCTAGTCGATCCCTGCAGGCTTTTTGCTTTCAACACTGCCTTTTCAAAGAAAGGCAATGTTTACAGTGCTGTCTACGGACAACTCCAGTGACAGTCACTCAGACAACCATTAAAGGTGCTTCCTGGGTTGCACTAACATTCAGCATCTCCACACTCTGCATTGATGCACTGAACTTTCCATATAGATATGTATTGATTTAATTTCAATGACGAGATGCTGATTGGCCAGTGCAGCATTTGACTCCGCCGCACCTCCTTGGCTGAGATGATCAAAATGGACAACCTCAGCATTGGATTGGCTGAGATCATCCATTTTGATGATGTCAGCCAAGGAGGCGGGGCCAGCGCCGGCACACTTCCGCGGCGCTGGAAGTAAGGTGACCTTTAGCAATATTAAAGAGGGTCTAAGTAGTGTTTCTAACACTATAGGGTCAGGAATACATGTTTGTGTAGAATTCCATCCTTAGGCAGCTTAGAAGATGCAAAATAAGAACAATACCATAAAGGTATTTGAATGAAGATGAATTAGGACAGAACAAACTATCTCCAGGAGCCATAGAGGGATTTGTGGCTATGGCATTCAAATACGGATTGTTAGTGTGTTGCTCTAATATGCATGTCTTTTTTTCTCCTGATAGAATGGAAGATCAATTTGCTGCTCTACATGAGAATCCTGATATGTGAGTATGAGTTGCTTTTATTTTTATTTTGTCACCAGATCTAGAGATGGTGTGCGTGTATTTATATACTTCAATAATTGGGTGGACGCCCCTAATTTGTGTGCGGATGCTATAAAATGTGAAATCAGACATTATATTTGATTTTGTTTTAATGCTGCTTCTTTGAGTCTTCCAAAGTTCATCATGATTTCTACATTGTTGTGTCTACAGTATTATTGCCACACCAGGTCGTCTTATGCATGTCGCTGTGGAAATGAACTTGAAACTACGCAGTGTAGAATATGTGGTGTTTGATGAAGCTGACAGGTCAGTGACATTCAGTGTTTGTCCTGCCATCGCACAAACAATGGAAGCCATCATCTCATTCTTACTCTCTGGTTTTCCTGTTTCAGACTTTTTGAGATGGGCTTTGCAGAGCAGCTGCAGGAAATTATATCTCGACTCCCAGAAATGCGTCAAAGTTTGCTTTTCTCTGCCACCCTTCCTAAGATGCTGCTTGAGTTTGCGCGGGCTGGTGAGTACCGTACTTCCTGTATATGGAAATATTTGTGTCATATTTGTTTTGCTTTACACTGCTAGATACCACTGGGTTTAGGGTTGAATTTTTGCTCTATGGTGCAATACAGTGTCTCTAAATAATGTACTTTGCCTGGGTCTAATTTCTACAACTGATTATTCTTGTGTTGACTCCTGTAGGTCTTACTGAGCCCGTGCTAATCCGTCTAGATGTTGACTCAAAATTAAGTGACCAGCTGAAGGTAAGGTATTATAATAATGAGAAACAGAATCCATGTATACCCTAGCAGACCTAAAACTAATATTTTATTTATTTTCTCAAACCCTTTAAAGTTATCATTTCTTCATGTGCGTGCAGAGGATAAACCTGCAGTACTTTTACATCTTCTGCGCTGCGTGGTGAAGCCTCAGGAACAAACTGTGATCTTTGTTGCTACCAAACACCATGCTGAATATCTGAGACTGGTAAGCGGGCAGATTGGTGTTACTGGTGTAAATAAAGGCTTATTTAAATGTACGCTACTAATTGATCATGTGAAAAGTGATATTGCCAGTTCTGTCTTGGTTAGTACCTTTCCTGTCTTGTTCCATCTTTTTATTTCACACCATGTTCATTAGTGCAAGGCTGGTATAGTGTCCCTTTGATTAAGTAAGGGAAAAGTGCTGTATAAAACAGTGTACCAGAACTGTATGTAATGAGCTGGTGTCACTGAGAAAGATGTGGAAATCCTTGCAACATTTTAACATATGTATATGAAACCATAACAAAGTGTCTTTAGTGAATCTCACTTTGTTCTTTGTGTTTGTTGTGTTGCACAGTGTGTCAAATTACAGACTTCTCTACAGTGATCCTTGCAGTTAGTCACTGTGCTGGCAGGAAGCATTCATAGATTGGTCAGAATGATTCTCAGTTTGGTAGAAATATGTGTCTTTGAGAATGTATTTTTATTTATTTATTAATTCCTTGGCACTAAAGCAATAAAAAAAAAAAAAGGAAGGTTCCTTGCAAGATATGTAGTTTCTTGTAAGCCTATGTCGTATCAAAACATCTGTTATCAACCCCCTCTGCCCTTGTTAAAAAGTCCTTAAAAGAAAATGATTAGCCTGTAATTATTCTTAATATTTCAAGCAGTCTCCTGTTTTGTTAACCTTATATCTCCACCTTTCTGTGTTTCACCTTCTCAGATGCTGGACATGCAAGGAATTCCTTGCTCGCACATCTACAGCTCTCTGGATCAGACTGCTAGGAAGATCAACCTGGGCTTGTTCCTGCATGGGAAAGTCCGAGCACTGTTAGTTACCGATGTGGCTGCCCGTGGTATTGACATCCCTATGTTAGACAATGTCATCAACTACAACTTCCCCCCGAAACCAAAACTTTTTTTGCACCGTGTCGGTAAGGAATGAACGCTTTAAAGTGGGGAGTAAAGATTGGTGTTACTTTATAAACAATTCATATTTGTTTTGTTTACACTTTGCTATTTCTCATACAAAAAAGGACGTGTGGCTAGAGCCGGACGAAGTGGTACCGCGTACTCTCTTGTTGCTATCGATGAAACTCCATATGTTTATGACCTTCATCTTTTCCTGGGGCGACCCCTGAAACTAGCAGGAGATCTGGGAACAGACACAGGTAAATATTACATTTTTTTATATTACTAATACATCTATCATTCTTTATGCAGAAGATTTAAATTTTGCCTTCCACCTCTAGATGCAGACACTGATGGAATGTTGGGGCGAGTACCTCAATGTGTGATTGATGATGAAGACGCTTTGCTTGTTACTGACCGGGAGCGATCTCTAGATCTTCAGAACCTCAATCATGTAGTTGAGAATGCATACAAACATTACTGCAAATCTAGACCAGCCCCAGCTTCTGAATCTATTAAACGGGTGAAGGATGCTAATTATGCCCAGCTGGGTATCCATCCCATCTTCTGTAAGTGTCATCTTATGCCTTTTGCAGTTACCCACTTTTCTCTCTCTCTATTTCCTGATTGAATGGACATTTACATACTCTGTGAATTTTTTTTATTTTTTTTTTGTTCTTGGCCATTACTGTTTTGCAGGCCAGTAATTCTAATATCCTCTGGATTGCATTTAATCTTTGTTTTAGTAATTGCTTTGCTTCTCTTCCTTTCTCAGGGTCTCTTCTTGGTTCAGAAGAGCTGCACAGACTAAAGTTTGTTGACAGCATAAAAGCCTATAAATCTAAAGCGGTGAGTGATGTTGCATTTCACCGTGCATTCTGGTCTATCTGAGCATAAAATAACAAACCTCTTCCTTTCTCTCTCCAGACCATCTTTGAAATTAATGCCACCAATAAGACCACAGCCAGCGAGGTGATGAGAGCTAAACGCAGTCAGGACAAGGGTGTCATTGCCAAGTTTCAGCGTCTGCAAGATGAAAAATCAAGTGAAAAAGTACAGGCGTCAACCAGCAGGAGACAAAGTGTCCCATCCATGAAGGAGAGTGATGAAGAAAATTTTGAGGTATGAAAATTTCAAAGCTGTGTCTGTTAATTTTCTTTGTCTTTTCTTCTTTGTGACCCTATGATACTAATTTTGGTTTCTGAATTCAGGGTGTCTTCTCACAAGTGGTTGGGAAAAGGAAGAGGAAGGACACCGATGATCCTGAAGGTCGCAAGAAAGTAAAAGGTTCAAGTTCCCAAGAGTCTGACTTCTACATTCCTTACAAACCAAAGGACTTTGATAGTGAACGCGGGTAAGAATGTGCATGAGTTTTCTAGCATAGCTAACGTGCAAACAAGGCTACAGTTGTATCTGAGTCAATTAGAACTCTGCAAACATGTGTAAAATAGACAGTGTGTGTGATCTTTACCCTGATGGTTTAGCTGGAAACTTGGAAATCTGGTGCTTTCAGCAACATGTGTATATTTTCTTTCCTCCACCTCCAATGTGCTGCAATATAATACAGACACATTTAAAGTGATCTAGAACATGCTATTGGAAGCAAAGGATGTTAACATGTTCAAATGTAGACATCATATTGTTGGCATATATATCAATCAATATAACCATCGATTTTGCAAATACTGTAATGAAAACAGGGTCCAAATTCTGCTACTCTGCAGTTCAGTAAATCTTTAAAAGTTCTCTGTCACTTGGCATCCTCTTTTACGCTGACTTCTCAGGAAGTCTCCACATTCTGTCAATCTTCACATTCACTACTTTCATCTCAAAACTGAATACTGGTACCTGCCCCTTGACACCTAGTGCAGTCCTAATGCTTGTCCACGCTCTGATTATCTCTCTTCCTAACTACCGCAAAATGATCCTCATTGATCTTACTCATGCCCATATTGACCACTTGTATATAATTCATATTGAATACTACAGCCAGTTTCACTGGCTCCCCATTTGCTTTAAGGTTCAAATTTAAAATTCAAATGTCTACAAAAGAGTGCCCTAGTCTGCATATTCTTACTGATAAAATGACCCTATCCTGCCCTTCATCTTTAGTGAATAATTGCATCAATTGTGTGATTGCATTCACACCTTCAATGCTCACGTGCAAGGCTTGGCTATGGTTGCACTGTTCTAATAGAATGTCTTTCCCAAACCAATTAGACATTTGCCCAGTCTTCAGGCCTTTAAAGCAGCTCCGAGTGTCTCTTTCCACACTGAAGCATTGACTTAGTCCGACTGGTTGCTATTTTAGTAGTTGTTCTGTCTGGATACTATTTTGACAGACCGCACATGTTCAGAAGCAGGGAAATGTCCATCAGGTACTGAGAAAAGAGGACTGTTAATATATCACATGTTCTAGCTGAAAAATGTGAGAATCAAGTGTTCCGTTGTCCGAATAACCTGGAGATTTTTGTCTCCTTCTTAAAGGATCCTTAATATCTTGTTTTCTACAAGGATGAAAGATTATTTGTAGACATTAGAGAAGTTTGTGAATATTTCATGGCATGTCTGTTAATAAAGTAAGTATTTCCCTCTGTCTCCCCAGGCTCAGCATCACAAACAACAGCTTTGAGAAAGCGGCAGCAGGGGCGGTGCTTGATTTAATGGGAGACCAGACAGAGGATCTAAATAAGAACAAGCAGATATTGAAATGGTAAGTTATTGTGAAAGCAAAGTGACCTTTTCATAAACCTGTTTTAAAGAAGTGCTAGTAACTATTCTAGAAAACACATCCCCTTTGGAGTTAAAGCACCTCTTTAGCACCTCTTTACTCTGGAGTCAATACAAATTGATTTATTTTGTTTTCGGTCACCTGTTCTAGTGGAAAAGGGGGAGTAGGGAGAACAAATTGTTGGCTTCATTTATCACTTATTTCAATGGCTGTATGAAACTTGGCAATTCTACAATATTCCTGTTCTGAAAGACAGAGCATATACTACAATATTTCCTCATTTGGTCCTAACTAAAAATCTGTTATTTTATTATTTCTTTTTTTTTTTGTTGTTGTTGTTGTTGTTAAGAATACAAGAAATAGTTTAGACTTTCCTGGTTCTGTAGTTCTAGGCTTCATTTTCACCGAGATTGAATGAGAAATTATTTAAAATTAAGTTAGACAATTACAGATATTATGCAAGTCTGAAAAAAAATCTTATATATACCATCACATGATATATTTGTCTCTTGTTGCTACATAAAGGCTTTAGTAAATGCTATATAAATTAGGTTTTGAATATAGAAAACCTGTCAGATTATCACTTTGTGACATGGATAGCAAAATTATTGGTAGGGGTATTTTTTTTACTTAAAGAGCCTATTCAATTTGATGAACTAATATGCCAGTTTTAAAGAATAATTATGATGCAAACATTTTTACTTTTAGGGATCGTAAGAAGAAGAAGTTTGTTGGAACAGGTGGACAAAGTGATAAGAAGAAAATCAAGACTGAGAGTGGTCGGCTCATCAGCAGCTCATATAAGAAAAATATGTATCCTTTAAGTCACTCACATTTTAAAAGCTTACAGTATTACATGATGATCTGTATACTCAAGTACTTTTCATTATACTGCTAGAAGTGGCCTTGAATAGATAGCATGTGTTTGGGAGCCAGACCTGTAAGCTGTGTGACATGTTACTACCCTGGTACACAGCAAATGTGTATTCATTCCACCTGGTAAGAGATCAATCTAGATTATCTCTCCCTGAATAACTTGTATTCCCATAAATGTGTCACAGTTGTAGTTCTGTATGCAGGTTTTGGTCCTAGGTTTAGAGTCTTCAGCACTAATTATTCTTTAAATTTAAACTAGCTTTCTTTTAAAGTGAGTTTGTCAAGTTAAAGATCCACTTACCATGTAACATTTCACATCTCCCAATGCAGTTCATATATAATTTATCATAGTGATAAATGAAATAACCGCTCCTGAAGCATATAAATATACCGTGTACATAATATACATATTTGCTGCCTATTTCTTAATCGCTGCCATTTTCAGTGATTATTACCCTCCACCACCTCTTTGTTTCAACTGGCATTGTTGACGTAATGGCTTTATTTATTTATACAGCAGGAGAACCACCTGTTTAGCCCACTCACCCTGTCACCCAGTCCTCACCTTGGACCAGCATGATACCTTCATACAAATTTAAAGGGACACTATAGTCACCTGAACAACTACAGCTTAATGTATTTGTTCAGGCGAGATCTATAGCTCCCTGCAGGCAATCTAATGTAAACACTGTATTTTCAGAGAAAATACAGTGTTTACATTGATTGATAGGAATACCTCCAGTGGCCGTCACTCAGACGGCCACCAGAGGGACTTCCTATCATGTAGGGCCCTAAAGGCCTTGTACATGTCAGACATATTAAAATACGTCTGACGTGTGCAGGAGAGAGAAGGCACTGTGTGCGCGCATTCTCTCTCTTGACTGTCAGCAGAGGAGAGGGGGCGGGCAAAGTGCCGTAATGCGCTCAGGACTTCAGAGGACGGCATGAATGCCGCCCTATGAAGTATGTGCGGTAAAGTCGCGCATGCGCACAAGGGAGCAATGACTCTTCCAAATGGAAGTGTCTGATTGCTCGCGCCCGCCTATTTCGTAATTTTGACGAAATAGGGGGCGCGTCTTCACGAGGCTCCTGGCGCTGGAACCAGGTGAGTAAAATTCTCTGCCTGGAGAGTCCCTTTAATGCTGAGAATTGATTGACAGGTGTGGGAGAGGCTAAACATTTATAAAGCATTAAATAAAAATCTGTACACTTGCTAGCCTTTTAGCACAATATGTTGATGAAATGTGGCGGTCTTGAAAGTTAGTCGAAGAGGTGTGTACCGTGATGTACACTTTAAGTATTAATAATCTAAAGTTTAAAGAAAGAGTGTTAAAGATGACATTGCTAGCATACGTTTTGTAGGAGATGGGCATGCTTTGATCTCTAGAGCTCCTTGCTCGCAGTGTCCGTTTCCAGTTTTTACCTTACATCACTGTCTATAGTTACGAGGATTGGAAGAAGAAATATAAAATTGATGATCAGGATTCTGAAGATGATGAAAGACAGGGTGGTGTGACCCACAGAAAGGGAAGAGGTAAACAAGGAAACTGCTTGATTTTGTTCACATATTTGAGAAAATTGTTACTACATTCACATTGCATTTCAACTTGGGGAGAATATATTTTTTAAAGATATTCTTACCTATAAAGAAGGGCACAGTCTGGCTAGTAATTTGTAAAACACATAGAACAATAATAATTTCCTACAATGCAAAAGTTTCCACCCTAAAATACTTGCTTTTTGCCAAACATCCAATAAATTCAAGGGATTAGATTAGTCTTGGATGAAGCATAAGTGATCATTGTGTTATTTGAGATGTCTCAAATTCTAAGAGACAGTACCTAGATGACTTTCTAAATAAAGAAAAAGAACTATGAAATATGCAAAGGAATAGCCTAACTGTGTTTAAACATAGACAGAAAAATTGACTAAATTTACTTGGTGACCGAGTTTAATACTGCCACTAAGGAATATTGCACACTGGCATTTGTTAAAAAGGAAACAACCAACCAACCTTTGAACAAGGAGTTGAATAATATAAACATTCCCTCATTGTTATCTTTTAAAGGAGTTTAAAAAAAAAAAGAAATCACAGGAATTGGGGAGCACTTTGGTACTAGAAGAATTAAATTACATTTCTTTTTTTAAATGGTGAAGCCAATAGTGGCATTTCCCTGTTTGAAGGAAAACACTAAACATATGAAACACTTTAGCTTGCTTTTTTCTGAGAGCTCTAATTGTCATAAAAAAGGATGTATAGGAGTCACGTTGACAATGAGTGCAGCTTAAAGCAAAGTTCTGTTTCAATTACCAGTCAAACTTATCCATAAGTAAAAGACATCCCACAAAAGACCAAACATCAGACATGATGGGCAGATTAAAGCAAAATGGCTGCACCCAGGTATTGAGATCCAGTACAATGCAGAAAAGATATACTAAATATGAATGGTCAAATGACAAGGGTATACTTGGTAAGATTCAAGAAGCTTAAAGAAAGAAAAAAAAAAAAGTGTAACAGATCCACAGAAGTTGTAGAAATTGTGATTCAATAATTAGAAGATCTGGTTTTATACACCTTCACATCGCCCATGTGGCTGGATTTATAGGTGTGGAACTTCACAAAACAAGGGAGAGGACCAGTCAACATAAGTCCAACATAACCAAATTGAGTTATCAGTCCCAGCAAGTTTTGCATAGGCGTGGTATCCTACAAGTCAAGTCAGATTTTAAGTGAATAATTCTGTAACAACATGTAGGAGAAGAAACGTAAAGGCTAATGACTCAAAAGGGTTTTATTTACCCTTTTAACCAGTGCCAAAACTCATTCATTATGGCTTCATGGAGGCTGTTTCTTTTTGTCTTCTCGTCTAATCCAGTGCTTCTTATAGAGAAGTATCGAGGATGAGAAGCACATGCTCGGCAAGCACTGTGTTTATCCAGTCAAATGCTTCTCATAGAGAAACTAATTTGTTTTGGAGACCTACAGTTGTCTAAAAATATAGGCATAATGTCAAATGGGCTTATTTTTTCATGACTGGAGAATACGGGTTCCTGTGAATTTTAAATATTTATTTTTTGCATTTATGTTGTACACTGGAGATGGAAACTTGGAAGCATTGTGGGTGTTAAATCAGAGTTTGAGGTGTTTTAGAAGAAAACATCACTGTCCTGTTAAGGTGCAAAAAGACTGGTGATACCTTGTGTTTCTTCTTTAGTAAACAAGAAATTCATTATCAGGGATCACTATATATGGACCAGGGTTTTCTCTTCAAAGCAAAGATGCTAAATTCAGTCCTATCTGAGCCACATTCCTCATTGCTTGGATTCTCTAAATTAACATATTAAACCGTGTTAACATTGTTTTTCATATTCTAAGATCCTTAGTGTATCATGTGGTCTTCAAGGCAAAGGTGTTCTGCATCCTGTGGTAAAGATTTGGCTTTCGAAATGTTAAATTTATCGCATCATTGGGTCAGAAGAGCTGTAGTAGCATTGTTAAAACTAGATTTTACATTCTTGGTAGCAAATGGAATATCACGAAGAACAATGATAATAGTTTTAAACCATTATGGCTTACATTGTCAACACTCTTTTTCAAGGTGGACACAGTAAATCTCGAGGAGGACCTCGTAATGAAACCCCTGGACCTCATGGAAAGCCTCGTTCTGAGTTGCGCAGCAAACAACAAATTCTTAAGCAGAGAAAGATCCAGGAAAAGCAGCGGTTCCTGCAGAAGGGTGGTATGAAGCAACTCAAGAAAAGAACAAAACAGGGTGTTCATGATATGAAGAGAACTGCATTTGGCAGGGGGAAGAGCAGCGGGTTTAAGAAAGGAAAGATGAGGAAAAATATGTAATGGTGTAGAATGTGCAAATGAAATGACATTGTTGGCAAAACCCAGCATGCATCCCATTTTTGAATGGGTAATTTAACAGTATAGGGGGAGGCATCTCAACCATATGCTCTTTTACGTTCATGAACACCCCATCTAAATGATGCATCACAGCCATGCCCTTCAGTATAAAAAGCAAAGCTGAAGCTTACAGAAGGCTGTTAGTGTGATTTAACCCTTTACTGACCAGATGGACCTGTTCATTTTTGTGAAATTGATATCAACCCTGTAAGACATTACGAATAACACAGGCAAACGCATCAGCTATGTATCACCAGTGGCATCCTTGGATACATGAAGATCTTTAACCCCCAAGGCCGTGGACTCTAGATAATGTATATTAATCTTATTAAATACAATGTTCGCTATCTTGTTTTTCTTTATTATCTAATGAGTTAAAAAAATCTTTGTAAAACAATATTTTTGATTCTTCTTTCTTTTTCAAAGAAATTATACCATTCAGACAAAATTTATTGGGTTGCAGTCATATAAGCATAATGTCTCTGTGAGAGACATGAGCGCTCAACCAAACCAAACATTATTTCTGCTACAGAGATAAGGTAATGATGGAGAAAGAAATGTAGTTATAAAAAAATGAAGATGGGGGGCGGGGCCGGACCGCCGAGCTGGATGGTCGCAAGCGGGACCAGCTCCTGCTACCTAAGCCCAGATAAGCATGAAAAAACATGATTAATTATATAAAACCGACCGGCAATGGTGGCCCTCAGTGGGTAGAGGGCTCTGGATCCAGGGTGAGGCTGGCTCTAAGGGCTTCAGTCCCCTGGAGGAGGACTCCTCGCTGACATTCCCGAGGCCTACACTGGCAGTGAACGGGGCGGACGGCCGCTGCCCCGCTGTCCTGTCAAACAGCGCTGAGTCACATGTCAGCCCGCGGGGAACCGGCTCCGTACCCCCCCCTTTGGACCGGGGGGGTGATCCCGGTCCCCACCCTCAGAACCAGACCACCGCACAGCAATCCAGATGAAGTAACAGGGCCGCCGAGACCCGCAATCCAGCTACCAAATTCAAGATGGCGGAGGCCATACGAAATGGCGCCAAAACCAAAGCCCAAACAAGCTGCACACCCGTACCGGCAGAAACCAGGGCAGACCGTTGACAATAACGGCACAGCTCCTAACTACAGCCATCCGCATGCACCCTCGGACCTCATCAAACAACCCACCTCCATCGAGATTGAAAGCACAGAGGCCTTCAGCGGGGTCCCGGCGCTTCCCTCATCCTCCGGGCAGAGACACACGACGCCCCACAGATACGGGACTCACCCTCCCATCACGATCCGGCTCACATTACTCACAGGTCGGCGGCAGGACAGTTCGGGATCCAGGGGATCCGGCAAGCCTGAAAACACACTGTCTTCAGCAGCGTGGCTCTCACATTAAGACTCCAATTTCTCGTCTCCTCACTTCAGCTGAACTAGTCATAATCTTGCTTATAAGAATGTTTTGTGTTTAGAGCAGACACTCCAGCATATTGATAGGCATCTTTCATGTTTTGGCAATACCAAACCTGTGCCCTCAGCTAAACTCACACACTCTTACATGGCAGCAAACACTGCATAATTGTTGTTAATATAGCCCACACTAATGTTAGAACTGTATTTCAGGGTTCTCAATCGACTTGTCTCATATTCTGGCTGCCAAAAAATACCGCATAGCCTATTACAGATACACGAGCTTAACCAATCAAGCAGCGTTACATATTGACTACTTAACTTGATTAGATGACATACCTGCTTAACTATGCCTGTTACGTGCAAAATGTGTGACTTAAATATGATCAAACTACACTCGACTGAGTTAAGGTCACTCCATATAGTATGTCATAACCAGGCTTACTGTTCTCTTGTTAAGTGACATAATATGCATTAACCAGTTTATCCTTTTTAAAAATGTGCAGTACATGCCACAGTCTCCTGCTTCTTGAAATGTCTGCATTCACTGTGGTGGCATGGCAAACCTGTCTTATCATACTGCCCTCATCAAAACATGTCTACAATTAGTACCTATCGTTTATCAGCAATATACTCATCTAGCTTTCTTCATGTCAAGCGTAGTATATTACCATAGTTAAAAACAAACGTGATCCTGAACTACTGTTTTCAAACAATATAAAAAAAAAAATGTGCCTGTATATCTAATGCCATAACATATTATGCCAATGTTTACCTACTCTACCGGATGTCGCTGTTGTGGCACAGGCCGGCTGTTTGTTCAATCAGTGCACAACCAAAATAAAGAATTAAAAAAAAAAATGAAGATGTTGGCCAGGCAATTACTGAACAAATAGTCCAACCCATATTGTCACTTACCGTGGGTATTGGCCTCTTCTCTGTCTTTAGGAATGTTGTATTCAGGCAAAACTTGATACAAGTAAATCTATTGGCAGCACTCTTTTATTACATGCGAAGATTGAACTATAAACTAAATGTGACCTATTTGTAAGAAGACAGCCGTAAAGTAAGCACATGAAAGAACAGAAAAACAGGTATCTATACTAGTTGGAAATCTAAACTACTGATGTACTTACCTGAGCTTTAATAAAAAAACAAAATACAGTCCTTAAAGACAGATGGACTGCTGCAGGCCTATTTCAACAGAAAATGGTGATTTGTACAACTGACAGCTTAAACTGCATGGGGTAGGCACTACAGATATTGTGGACTACATCTCCCCTGATGCTTTGCCAGTATTATGGTAGTACACAATATCTGGAGTGCCTAGCCCTGCTATATGCCATTTTTCATCAGCTCTGGGGGAAAACGAATTCCAGACCCTGCATATTGTGGTATACATAAAAATGTTACACCCAGGCAGCATGCCTCAGGAGGTGTCCTGATTTTAACATGCTGTTACACTGTACTGCTTTAGTTTCTTGGTGTCCTGCATCTGGGGACACCAGGAAACTGTCCCCTGGCAGCACAACACATCATTAGATGCAAAAACCCTGTGCAGCAGGCACTAAAACCATGCAGGGAGCATTTCAGCAGCACTCCTTGCTAGCGACGCCAAGCCACTCGAAAACTTTTTTTGGGGGGGGGAGGGCTGACCTGCCCTCCCCTCCCCTCATTATGTTTGTGCTGTTTACCGAGTCTTCATAGAATCAGGCTGAGCCTTGGATTGGCAGTATGTATCCTTGTCATCTACTCTGGGAGAGAATTAGGTCAGCCCCCCCCTGGTCACTAAAGGGGGTACCCAGAAAGAAAACTCTTACAAATGTGCTGTTTGCTGGGTCTCCAAGGATTAGAGACTGAACTCTGGTGGTCCTACAAAAATGTTGGCCTTTTGAGCATAAAATAAATCTCTAAACATGCTAGAGCAGACCAAACTGCTGTGAAGGACAAGAAAAAGAGACTGCCTGATGGGATGGAGGTGGATCCATTTAGACCAATTTCACAGTGCTAGTTCTTGTCCTTGCTGCTCTGAGGGGAGGAGGTAACCAATATGTTAATGCTGCCATGTATAATGATCAGGAAATCTTAGTTTCAAGCATCTAAAATGGAGTAGGGAGGGGTCACCATTTGCCTTGAAAGGTTTCAGTCCTAAGAATGCTAATGTTGGCAGCATTTCATCTTTGGTATTTAGTTTTATTTTTAACATTCAATATTTTTTTTGAAGTGTCAGTGTAATCCTGTTGGTGAGCTTCAACTTGTAACCACTGTTGCAAGTTGAATTATGTCCATGATTAGCATTCAGTCTTAAGACTGCATTCTGGAAACATTTAGTACTCATGATGGTTTTGTCAATAACGCACCTGCAATTAAGATCCCTATTTGCAAGATATTTTCCTTTGAGACTTCACATATCAAGGGACAATTCTCTTGGCACTTCATTATAACTGTCAATCAAATTAACCACTTTAGTGTTAGGAATATAAAGATGTATTCAAAGCTTTCTGCATTGAATTTCTCATTTAATGCAGGTACCAGGTGATGTGGGATAAGGGAATACCTATGAAGAGCATACTTCAAAACATTTGTTTAAAATATTTAGATTATTTTTTAAAAATTAATTTAAAAGGGAATCCCTAAATTATCTAGACAACATTGATTACTCAAATGTACAAACAAAAAAAATGTTCTGACTTGTGGACACAGAAATCACAAATTCTTAGGAGTGGTTTCAAATATTAAGAACATATTCATCATTCTTTAGATGTTTCTAAACAATATATCTTCCTTGTTTAGTGCAAAAATATTGTTACCCTTGGGAATTTAATTCAGTATCACCAGTAACTTGTTCCTTCTCGTGATCTTTTTTGCAGTTCATAGTTATGCACAAATCACCAGTCTCCATCTTTTTCAGCAGAGGATGCCAGATGTACATCAGTATTGAATATTTGGGGCTTTAACTAAGTATCCAAGAAAGTAAACAAAGGCAATAAAAACTACAGCTTTAGAAGGGAGGAGAGTTCCGCACTAATTCAAAAGTCCAAAAATATGTTTTTCAAAGTGTCCATTAGTTGGTTGTAAGTATTGCAGAGGATGGAGACAATTGGTCAGTCTTTTTTAAATCTTTATAAATGGCTTCAAGATCCATAAAGCAAATCTTAACCTGTGGGAGCAACAATATGACATTAGAAGATATCAAGAATATAAATTGGCTTGAAAGAAATACAGGAGTCCACTGGTCTTTGCCTGGCAGTCTCATCTTGTCTATACAGCAGCAGTAGTAGCTTCTGTTTTTTCAAATCAATTTAATCAAGTTTGCCTGCCCCTGGTTTTATAGTGACATGTTAAGAGTTTTCTAATACTGTGTATTGAACATGCTATCTATACAGTGAACTCTTAGTATGTATCATAAGAAAAGTAGCTGCTTTCAAACCAAGCTTTAAAAAAAAAAAAAAAAAGTTTCAGCACCAAATAAAAATAAATAAAAAATCAATCATAGATCAAAGGTGCCCAATAGGTAGATCATTGATGTTGCAGAAACCATTCTTGTTATATTATTCATCTGTTCCTTAGCAGGTCTTAAAATTAGGCAAATACACCCTTAGATGAACAATTTAAAAAAAAAAAGTCAAAATGGAGAAGCCATGTGTGAAAAAAGTACACCTTGTGATTGGAGAACCACCTTTAGCAGCAATAACTTGAAGTAATTTTTATCAGTCTCTCACATCATTGTGGAGGAATTATGGCCCACTTTTCTTTACAACATTGCTTCAGCTCATTAAAGTTTGCTGGTATTTTTTCCAAATGACAAACTGTGCAGCCATATATTTTATTTATTTTTTTAAAAGCAACCCTTCCAAGTAAACCATACCTGTACAGTCTTTTTCTAATAGTAGTCATGAATTATAACATGAATGAATTATAACATGCTAACTTAGGCTTGTAGAGTCTTTTTCCATGGGCACGCTGGGCAGTTTCCCGGGGGCTACATAGGCATGGAGGCCCCGCTGCACTGCCCAGCTGACGGGAGATCCTTTGATCGCCCCTGCCGGCCAACGGAGAGGCGGCCTTGTTTTCTGGCCATGGGTCACCTCGGGCCGGTGAGGAGATCAGAGATCTCTCTTACCGGCCCAGGGACCTTTCGATTGAGCAGAGAGGGATTTAGGACCCAGGGCTTCAGGAGAGGCCAAGCCGTAAGGCAGATCGCTCCTCCCACGAGCAGGCTGTGTGAAGTGTTGCCGCACTCCAGACACACAAGAACATACACTGCAGTATGTGTGCATTTAGCAGTCTGCATGTATTCAGCAGTCTCTGTATGTGTATTTAGCAGTCTGTTTGCGTATACAGCAGTCTGTTTGCGTATACAGCAGTTTTTGTGTGTATTTAGCAGTGTGTGTGTATGTATTCAGCAGTCTGTGTGTGTGTGCGCGTGTTTGTATTCAGCACTCTCTGTGTGTGCTCAGCAGTCGGTGTGTGAATGTATTCAGCAGTCTCTTTGTATGAATTGTATGTATGTATTGCATTTGTTGGAGGTACTAATAAATATAAGCTTAGTTGTATCTATAATTTACGTTTTTATTCCTGTGAGTTGTTGTATAGGCAGGGCCCCATTGCACTGCTTTTCCCGGGGCCCATAATGTTGTTAACATGACACTTAGATGTAACTCTTGGATTTTTTGCAATTTTTCTGAGAATTGCATGGTTTGATCTTGGGGTGAATTTGGTGGGATGTCCACTCCTGGATGATTTGCAGCTGTCTTGAATTTTCTCCACTTTTGAATAATCTCTCTCACTGTAGAACGATGGACTTTAAATTGTTTGAAATTGCTTTATAACCATTACCAGTTTAATAGGCAGCATAATTGCTTCTCTAACATCAATGCTGATGTCTTTCCTCCTTGGCATTATTTTAACACACACCGATGCTCCAGACTAGCAAACTTAAACTTTGGCTTTTATAGAGGTGGTAACACTTGCTGATGATGAATCAAGCATGTGATAAGCAGCACTTGTCTGCTACATAGCCTCGTAATTCTTATGGAAGCAGTAAGAGTGTACTTAATTTTCCACACATGGCTTCTTCATTTTGGTTTTAGTTTTGTTAAATAAAACAGCGGCGCCCCTGCCCGGCAGCACTCAACGCCTTCTGAAAGTGGAATTTCAGAAGCTGGATGCTGTGCTGGAGGCAACTTAAGGGTTAAACAGTTCTCGAATGGTTAAATCCCTTGAGGTAAGCATGCCCCTCCCCAATCCCTCCCGAGTCTCCTAGCATCATACCAACTTCATTTAGATTATGTTGTTTTGGTGTCTAGAATGTCCTTTTAAGCAGCCTGTCAACACTGATTTTGGAATTTCTAAATAAATATGATCCACTTACTTTTTCAAGCTGTTCCTCCGTATCCTCCAGTGAAATATCAGTTTTAATGTGCATGTGTTTGGTGATGATCTGGAAAAGATTCAGTGTTGCCATTCTGACGCGCCCCAGCCGCAGTGTATTCTCTGCAGCAGTGTTCTGTATTTGTGCCCAACGTGACTCCTGGTAACCCAAAACATAAATGCATCAGAGTTTAGGGTTTGCTACTTCTCCAATTAGTAATTTGAACCAGCTCTAATATGCAAGCTAGTTCTTATGTTTGCCCCACTTCTCTCCAAAGTGTAAAGCACTGTATATACAGAACTTTAGTATGAAAACTCCTAGCAGTTTTTCTTGGTTCGGCCTTGTTGTTTCCTACTATCACATAACCTTTTGAGTTTCAAAAATGAGCAACACCTAGCGTTATTTGCCTGTTCTGGTGCTTTACAGGGATGGAGCAGATACAGAGCCGATCTTGTAGTTTTTGGCAGGAGAGGCTGCTTCTCTTTTAGTTGGACAACGTGCCTTTTCTACCTAGTCCTTATCCTACACCTAATCCTCTGAACTAGATAAGCTGGACGAGTTATGTATCAATTTCTGGGCTAAATGAACTCCTAAGTCTGCTACTGCATCAAGATGCAACTCAAAACCTGCTAAGGAGAGGTTTGAGCCATTCCGGCCTTCATTTTCTTAAAAATTCACAGGCCATAAAGATCTTGAACCAGCTTTCTTTAGGCCGCCACTGCCAGTAAGAAAGATTTTGACCCTTTGGATGGATAGTGCATTTACCTATGGCATAGCTCCTTTTCACGAGACTCCTATGCCTATAGCTGTGCTTTCTCTGTTCTAAATGGCACTTACTGAAATGGGGAATGGAGGCACCATATCGTCGTCTAGCATTTCAGACAATTCTTCATTATTTCAATCATCTTATGTTCACAACAATAATGCTTCCTGCCAATGATTATTTGCAGACTATCTTTGCAAGTATAATGAGTGTCATCTAAAATGGTAATTTGCCTTGGCTGGTGCAACAAGCATCATCTTCTGTTTTTCAACAGGCTGTGATTATGCTTATTTGGATTTTTGCTTAACACTTGTGTCATTCCTTTCTCTGTGCTAGCAACTCTCACTTCTGTATTTGTTATGTGTCTTTAAACATGCAATAAGTTAAGTGTATGCTTTGTTCTCTTAGTACATGCTCATCACAAACATAGAGCAATGAATGTCAGGGGAAACAAAAATTGTAAAAAGCAACACATATCTAGCCTCGTGTTAAATAGAATATATAAGGAATCAATCATACCCATTGAAGAACCTCCGCTCTTGCTTTCTCCAGACTTCCCTGCAAATCTGCCAGCTGATTATTCTGCTCTAGGATCTGGCTGCGGGTCTCCTCCTGGTAGTGTAGCAGCTGAGCTTTCTCCTTCTCAATCTTCTCCTGGTTCTTCACCTCTCGTTGCAAGAGCTTTTCTTGGGTCACCATCAGCGTGTTGAACCGGTCTATCATTTCCTGCACTTCTTGGAACTGGAGACAAAGGATAAAATCTTATGTCATAGTAGCACATAATCTAAAGAACACCTAAATCACATGTCAGTCAGATAGTAACAGACATTTATATACGGTGATTTTTTTTAATTTTATTCCTACGGCTTCATGGTGATTAAGACAAAACCAGACATTTCTGATCGCTCACATTTTCGGAAGCAAAATTAGAACATGCATTAAACCGACAAAGACGAGATAGTATCATGAGTTTCCAATGCGGCGCATTTGTGTGTGTCTGCATTTCGCATGGGTCCCTTTAAACTTGCTGATCCCTTGGTCTGAGCTTCTTTGTATTGCATTGCATTGCCTTGTTCCTGTTTTATTCCTCTTGTCATCCTCTATATCTGTCTATATATCTCTGTAACCTGACCGTGGACTATTTTTTCTCTGGTCTCTTGATTCTGAGTATGCTGCTATTATACTGAGCTGCTCTTACTATATGTGTATCAGCTGAAGGGTAAAAGTCAAAGGGGAATAATTGGAGGGCGCTATAGCGCCCAACACCTGTTGGCTCCCAGCTAGGTTCTAAACTTCCATACCTCATCAGTCCCCTCCAGTACTCTTTGCAAGTAGCGTTGGTAAATGCTGTTCTTTTCCTGACGGTGCAGTAAAGCCTCCTTTCTGCATTTCAGCTGCGCATTCTCAGTCTGCAATCGCAGGAATTCTCTCTCTTTTTGTATTGCCAGTTGCCGTTCCTCAGCTGCCTTGCGCATTGCACGCTTTCGCTTTGAATCATTCTCCTACATTAGAGCAGGAGAACAGACACAACATAAGTAAAGCAAAGTCAGTCTTCAGAATTTCAATCAATACGTGTTGTATGGAAATATATATAATTTGGGGCAACAGTAAAACAATAAATCTCAGGATATACATGTCCTCACAAAAGCAGTGCTGCTGCCTGCAGACACAATTATTTCAAACGTCAGTGTCAAACAAGTCCTTTGTGAGAAAACACCAAATATTATGGAATTAATTGGTTGATTGTATGGTCAGTAAGGGTATATAATAATAGCAAAGCCAGTGGCAGAAAGGAAAATGAAGGTATGGCACCCATTTTTAGCCTAAATGCCAGTGGGAACAGGGTTGGCAATGCGAGTCCACCCACCATTGTTTAAGCTTAGCCTCCACTCAGTGCCCAAGGGTGGCAGTATGGGGAAAACCAATGTCAGGCCCTCCTATCAAAAAAAAAAAAAAAAATTGAATGTAGCCACTGAAAGCCAGCTGCCACATACTTAAAAAGCCTCCACGGTGTGAAGGCTATTTTCTTTTTATACTATTTGCTGTATGTAGTGTATTTAAGCAACCAGACCCGGATTTCAGCTGTTTGACAGCATTAAAACAGGCTGAAATCTTGACACATTTCAAGCTTTTGATGGAGCTCCTGTACTCCGACTGAGTACCTCCACCAGGTGAGCTTCCTAGCTGTCACCAGGGACTTTGGAGCACTTTAGACCCAGTCGCAGTGTTTGACTGGAGTCTCTGAGAACCTCTTCCATGCTGCAGTGATTATACTTCAGAAGACCTTTTCTCCTGTAAAGTAGAGGCAATAGTCTTGTTATAGCTTTTACCCCACACGTTAGACAGAGTCTAAATGTAGGGGTAGAATGACCTTTATTGTACAGAACACAGCTATTACTACATAGCATTGTTGGCACTGTCTGGGGAATTGATTATATTATTCCCTGCTAACACAATTAGATGCCTGCTTTGCCCTCACAGTCCTAGAGGCACACCACACAAAATGTCTGCCAGAAAAACCTTTCTGTGGACCGTGGCACCACACAATATATATCCCTGGAAAGCTCATCACGAAATGCCCTTGTTGTCTAAATATCACACTGATCGAAGAATCCATACCCAAGTTACAGCATGTTAAAGTTTTATTATGTTGCGGCTATTCTCAGATATGGTGAGGAGTTCCAATCCTGGGATGGCTTTGTCCTGGTCTCCGAAAAGGTGCTACCGGACCTCTGGGAGGGGAGTGCTCTCAAACCCCAGGTATCCTCCAATGCCCTGCTTGCCTCTAAGCGCTCTATTTCGAGGTTGGCGGACTAAGCAATACCCACTTAAAGATTGGCTGGACTGTGGCACAATCACAGAGTTTTTCAAGGTATCTCCAGTCAGGCGCTTGATGTGTAAAACAAATCCAAATGATCCTCAGAGGTCCTCAGTTCCTGCTGAAAAGCACAGTAAGCATCCCCATACCCCTCTCCACTGGAACTATAGCCCCTTTTAGACGCTCTTGGGACCAAGCCTATAGACTGTGGGCAGGAGGCTGGCTGGCTTTAATCGCAAAATGACTGTATAGAAGTGGATGGTTTCTGCTTCATTCAGATTACAGTGAAGAACCCCGATATTCTGCTGCATATTATACCTTTAGGAACTTATCAAATTTGAACAACGAATCTTTGAGCTTCTCTTCTTTGTGCTCCAACTCAGTACTACGCTGCTGTAGACTCTCTGTCTTCATCTGGAACTCCTTTAATAGAGATATCTTAGTTTACAACACACTCCTTGCACCAAAAAGAACTTTCACTTAATATTAAACAGGCACCATACAGCAACAATAATAAAAGCATTTATTTTGGGTGGGTTAAATTAAAAACCATTAATAAGACTCATGTGGTTATTCATGAAAGTTCAAATTGCAATAAAAAAGACAATTCAGAATGCAAAATTTAAGTTAAATCTAGCCAAACTGCAAATATAATTATAATTACAATTACTTTTATATCGTCAACATATTCTGCAGTACAACAGGTAAACAATACAAACATTTAATTCTCACAAAACATGTTTGACATATGGGAACAGTAAGCAATGAGGGCCCTTCATAAACGAGCTCAATTTAAATGGATGAGGGACAAATACAAGGAAAGTGAGGGAATCATCCTGAAGTATTGGTGTGGCAGTATTTGGGTAGAGGGAGCATAGCAATGGTATTAAGGGATGAGAAGTTAAGGTGTGAGCTGATAGGCTTCTCTAAAGAAATGCATTTGAGGAATTTTTTGAAGGACTGCAGAGACTGGCAGAGTCAAATGTGCCGGTGGAGGGCATTCCGTAAGGAGGGCACAACACTGCAGAGGTCCTGCAGTATGGTATAGGAACAGGTCGAGAATTGTGAACGAAATCCTAAATGAAACCAGAAACAAGAGTAGAGACTGACAGAGAAGTGCAGTGTGAGTGTTGCTGGACATAAGGTAGGAGTCTGGCAGAGGTGTTCATTATGGACTGTAGAAGAGCAGTCTGGGCAGTTTTCAGGCTATAGACTCCAGCACCAATACATTAGGCTGTAGTATTTCTGGAGACTACAGTGTCCCTTGAAGGCAGGAAACAAAAAGATGGACAAGCATCTTAGTTACATCCTGAGTGAAAGGGGGGCCAAATGCAAAAAAAATTTTTAAAGGTGAAAGAGACAGGATTTGGCAATAGATTTTATGTAAGTGGTGAAGGAAAAGTCAGAGTCAGGATCACACAAAATCACCCGGATTCTGGGGCAGAGGTTATGATAGCTCTGTTAACTTTAATAAACAGATGCAGCTTTAGAGGCAGAAAAGACAATGAGTTAGTTTGTCTTGGAGAGCTTGCGTTTTAGGAACTTCAACAGAGATTTAAAAAATAAAAATAAAAAATTGAGATCTTATATTTTGGCCTCAATTTTGCCATTCAGCTTTTAGTTCACTGCAATTTGAAGGATAGTGAATAACCCTGTACTGTTAAAAATAAATAAAAAATTATATATATATATATATATATATATATAATATATTCAAATAAACGAACATGTGTGAAATTTCACCTCTTTTTGGCTATTAAGAGCTTGCTCTACTTCCACCATTTCTCGCCTTTTCTCCAGGAGCCGAGTGGCTGGGGTCAGGAAATCATCCTCCCGTTCTGGCATCTTCCTGCATTAGACAGGATGGGGTTAGTACACAATAAGTCTAGTCAGCAATATCTTTCTGCTCTTTATCTTAAAACAATTTAAGAAAACATTGTCAACCAAGCAACTCTTATTAAAGAAAAACAACTTAAACAACAACTTTGGCATCCTGCTCAAGCAAATATTCATAAAGCTCTTAGTTCTCTCTTTATTTTAAAAAAGCCCCTTTTATCTTCTTTGCCTCCTGTAGAAATCTGTGATTAGCCTCCATTTGCAAACCTAAGAATTAACAGAACAGAGAAGAGCAGAGTGGCAGACTACCATCTGGTGCGTGCTTGTGTAAGATTTCAGTAGAACCCTGCAATAAACAGGGGCTTCATCTTAGTGGGAGATATTTATTATCTTAATAATTGAACAGATTTAGTGCCTGACCCCTAGTCCAAGGATACCTCCCTAAATCCACCCACGCATAGCCTCCACAACCTTTTCTGGCTCCAGGACCAGTACAATCACCTTTTCCAACGTTGTTCAGGCCCCTCTAAGTCTTCTTTCAGGGCACCACCATCTTTGTGTTTCTCAGATAGCAGGGGACAGAAACCTCATGTTCTGCCCTTCCTAAGGCATGTGCGTCAAATGACACTGATGCCCTAGGCTTCCAATGACCTGTGTTTGTTCTTTCAATCATAACAGAATCAATTCAGAGGATCCATGACACACCACTCCCAGAAGAGACGTGAAGATGGAAGAAGGTGAACACAAATGACAAAGGCTGTGGAGCACGACTAAAGCTCCATCCTTCATCACTCTGCAAATCTTTGTGGTTTTTGTTAGGTTTTTTTTTAACAATGCATATTTTCAAAGAGAAAGAGAAAAACTGGCAGCAGTGGGGGTTTTGGTGGGACATACCTATGGGAGGGCGGATTGACAGATCTGGGCACAATGATGGTTTATTTCATCATAAAAATAACAACTTGGCCTGTAAATAGTCCACACGTTAAATTGCCAGAAGAGATACTCAAATAGCATGCATTCTTACTCAGTGATCAGACCTCTAATATGCCAAATATACTAAAATATTCTGGATATCCCTGTGATGTTGTCAACAAATAATAGAATCATCACATCTTTCAGTCGTAAGGGGTTTATGCCCTAACCAATTGTGGAGAATTGTCGTGTGAATGGCAAAGTACAGACCAAAATAGCCAGATTAGAATGTGAAAACGCATAATTTAACTCTATGCATCAATTGGGGGTATCTACAAGACTCGCAGATTTAATCTCCTACCTTTGCAAGCCCTACTCTTCTAACCCAGTCCAGATTCCCTGGTGCTGTCCAATCACAGTCTTCCTAATGAGCCTTTGCAAAGCAGGTGCTCTGAGCAATTCCCTCTTCTTGAGTTTAGTTCCAGTGAGCTAACTAACCAGGAAGTAACATGACAAGGTTAGAATATATAAAAGTGCCAATTTCCATTGAAATATGCACTTTTGAAGAAAGAGGAACACTACAAACAGTCCAGTAACCTTATGTACATTAGGTGTTGACTGTTCTTTTAACCCCTTAAGGACACATGACATGTGTGACATGTCATGATTCCCTTTTATTCCAGAAGTTTGGTCCTTAAGGGGTTAAAGAAACACTATAGCACTAGCAATACAAATGTGAATTCCTAACGCTATTGTGCCCTATTCACCATTAAGGTGACCAGGCCTCTGCTGTCAGGGTTAAATGCCCTAAGAAAGCATTAGGAGGCTAGTGAGCATGCATGGCAAAATGCAATGCTGTGGCAGTCAGATGAGACCATCTGACTGAAATAGTGAAGATTCACTCCACCATTTCAGCAATATTTCTGGCTGCATGGTTATAGAGTTCCTTTACTTGTAGAGTTATTCACAAAAGTAAGAATGCAAAGAGAATGTAGAAATTTGTGAGGTGAAATCTGTTATTAGTATCCGCTGAATGAGTGATGGTTAACTCTTGAATGCACAGAGCAGTGTGACCCATCTGAATGCACGGTCTCTCGGCACTTCAAAAGTTAAAAAAAAACTAAACCCAAACCACGGCGACTCATTGTAGGTTATGGAGAAGGAAGATAGACGATGAGCTGCATAGCGATCAATAAATAGACAACACGCGATATCTGTGTATAACACCAATATCAGCAGTAAACACATGATCCGAACTACAAATGGTTAAACGATCGTAGTGATAATGCCCTCACACCAGCAACTTGTCCTCAAAGGCCGCCCGGAAATACTCTCGCAGATCGAACTCCATGATGAACCGTACACCGGACAAGCTGCACAGCTGCTACACAGTATTCGAGTAACCATGGAGATCGAAGCCCGCCCACAAACACCCGAACGCTGAACTTGCTATCGCGGGAGTTATTCTGCCACACGGGACAGAGCAGGAGAGAGGGCGGCGCACGGGCTGATTGGCCGGAGCAGAGTAACATTGGTTCTTTCTAATTCTCATGGCTGTGAT
The DNA here is from genome assembly GCF_036172605.1 of Pelobates fuscus. Classification (NCBI taxonomy): domain Eukaryota; kingdom Metazoa; phylum Chordata; class Amphibia; order Anura; family Pelobatidae; genus Pelobates; species Pelobates fuscus. The sequence goes on from NC_086321.1 coordinate 174,694,241, forward strand.
TGGACTTTGTGTTTATTCATTTGATTATTTTAATATGTAGAGTTATCAGCTTTCACATAATGTTCCCCCAAATCACTGAATCGTTAAAATATATATCACCAGAATAAACAGCTCTCCTACCTCTAATTTAAATTAAAATTATATGTTGCATTGCAATACAACCCACATTTAACCCCTTAAGGACCAAACTTCTGGCATAAAAGGGAATCATGACATGTAAAACATGTTATGTGTCCTTAAGGGGTTAAATAATAACAGCATGCAGGGGGCATCCAGGCATACAAGTATTTATTATAATAATTGTGATTTTAACATTTTGGCCATTAAAACATGATCTTAATAAACCAAAATAAATTTGCAATAATTAACTGATGTTTTAATGGGTTAATTGCCGTTGGGCCACTGATTTTCACATGGATTTACACAGGACACTCTCTATTAAACACACTTGTCTTTAGCCTGGTGCAATGATCAATTGGGAATCAAAAACAGTGGGTATTTTAGTCTGTGTAAATCCATGTGAAAATCAGTGGCCCAATGGCAATTAACCCTTTGAAAACATCAGTAACCTATTCAAAATAATAAAAAAAAAAAGAGCACCCATGGCAGCATTGGCACCATTTACATTGCAGGGCTAAATATACCCCCAGGGGCTGTCTCCCTGACAGTAACTAGATGGTGCTTCAGCACTTACAGCCTAGTCAGACTTGGTACTTGGCGTACATTATTCTCATGCACAGCAAGAGGGTGTCAAATGTCCTGTCTGCACTATGCCTGCAGCTCCAATGCTTCTCATTGAGGAGCATTAGATTCAGTGCTTCTCTATGAGAAACATGATTTACTGAGCACAGCACTTGCCACTCATGCACCTTTCACCCACCATGCTTTACTATGTAAAGCATTTGAGTGGATGAAAAGTCAGCAAGATATCATCATGTTTGATGACGACAAAAAAGGATTGGGCTTCTGCAACGACTTTGGCACGGCACTGGAAAAAAGGTAAGTAAAGGGTTATCAGCATTATATTTATGTATGGAAAATCTGAAACATAAGTCACTATAAACGCAGGGACCTATTATTTTCGGTACTGTCACCTTATAACTAATATAATATTTTAATATAATAATTATATCTATATATATATTTGGCTGAAGTAACCTGTTATATACTAAAGGTAAGTTTTTGTAAATATATATATATATATATATATATATATATGATTTTAAATAAGTATTGGCATTAACATTAAGATTACCATCAGGCAACAAGTAAAAACTAACATATCAGTATGGCTAGAAGTATGCATATATCTACCGTTAACCGTCTTAACAGTTATTAGTCGCTAATGCAAGTTTAAAAATGTTTTAAAAAGTAGGTATGCCATTCCTTATGGCCTTCTCCTCGGTGAATCCACACTGACCCAGCTGTGAGAATGTGGTATTACTACCATGGGCATCCCCTGGACTTTTTAGCTTGTGCCAATATTTTTCTTTTGAGATTCAGAATGCACTGCAATACCGGCTGTGTATGGAGAAAGGCAGGATATGAAGCTACATCCCTGCTTCTCTCTCCTAACTGAATCCGCAGGGGAGCCGCACAGAGTGCAGCCAGCAACTCCCAGACTGCAGAGGCAGCCTACAGATCAGGTAAGTGAGGGATGGGGGTAGCGTACAGATCAGGTAAGTGAGCTATGGGAGGCAGCCTACAGATCAGGTAAGTGAGGCACGTAGGGGGGGCAGCTTACAGATCAGGTAAGTGAGGCATGTAGGGGGGGCAGCTTACAGATCAGGTAAGTGAGGCATAGGGGGGAGGGGCAGCCTACAGATCAGGTAAGTGAGGGATTGGGGGGGCAGACTACAGATCAGGTAAGTGAAGGATGGAGGGGCAGCCTACAGATTAGGTAAATGAGGCATGGGAGGGCAGCTTACAGATCAGGTAAGTTAGGCATGGGGGGTATCTTACAGGAAGGGTCAGAAAGGAGCAGGAAGGTAAGTAGAAGAAGGAGCAGAAAGGAGAAGGAGCAGGAATGGACACTAAAAGAACACTATAGGGTAAGGAAAACAAAAATGTAATTTGGACCCTTTAGTGCAAAACCCATTATTTAGGTGGCTTGCCCACACCCCTTCCTCTCAGCCCCCTTAAAAGTTAATAAAACTCACCTTATTTCCAGCGCAGGTCTGCCGGCACTGGCCCAATCTGGCCCTGCCCCGCATTTTAATCAATGCATCTCTATGAGGAAAATTCAGCATCCCCATGCAGAGCGTGGAGATGCTGAACAACACTGCTGTCTACTGTGCAGCACTGAGCCAGGAGGCACCTCCAGTGGCCATCTGAGGAGTGGCCACTTGGAGGTTTCCCTAGGGGCAATGTAAACACTGCCTTTTCTCTTTTCTCTGAGTATAATGCCAGCTATTATACTCACCAGAACAACTACATTAAACTGTACGTTGTTCTGGTGTCCCTTTAAGGAGCAGAAAGGGTCTGCAAAAAGCACAAAGGTAAAGTAGGAGAAAGAGCAGAAAGTAACAGAAATGAGAAGGAATGGTCTGCAAGGAGCAGAAAGGGGCAGCAAGGAGCACAAAGGTAAAGGAGCAGACATAATCAGTAGAAGCACAATGGTAAAGTAGGATAAGGGGCAGCAAGGAGCACAAAGGTAAAGTAGGAGAAGGAGCAGAAAGGAGAAGGAACAGAAATTAGCAAGAAGGAACACCAAGGCGCAGAAAGGGTCAGCAATGAGCTGGAAGAGACAGAAGGAGCACAGAGGTAAAGTAGGAGAAGGAGAAGAAAGGAGCATAAATGAACAGGAAGGGTCAGCAAGGAGCAGGAAGGGTCAGCAAGGAGCAGGAAGGGACAGAAGGAGCACAAAGAAAAAAGAGCAGAAATAATCAGAAGAAGTGCAAAGGTAACGTAGGAGAAGGAGCGGAAAGGGTCAGCAAGGAGCAGGAAGGGAGAGAAGAAGAACAAAGGTAAAGGAGCAGAAAGAATCAGAAGCTGCACAAAGGTAACGTAGGGGAAGGAGCAGCAAGGGGAAGCAAGAAGCAGGAAAGGACAGAAGAAGCAGAAAGAATCAGAAGTTGCACAATGGTAAAGTAGGAGAAGGAGCAGATAGGAACAGAAATGAGCAAGAAGGGACATCAAGGAGCAGGAAGGGTCAGCAGGGAGCAGGAAGGGTCAGCAAGGAGCAGGAAGGGGAAGTAAGGAGCGTAAAGGGACAGAAAGAGCACAAAGGTAATGTAGGAGAAGGAGCAGAAAGGATCAGAATGTAGCAGGAAGGGTCAGAAGGGAGCAAAAGTAGCAGAAAGGGATCAGAAAGAGAAAGAAGCAGAAGGGCGCAAAATAAGCTGAAAGATAAAGGAGCCAAGGAGACGCGAAGATAGTGTCAGAATAAAAATAAGACTGTGCCAAATGAGGGAGAAGAAAAGAAGATTGGAGCAGGAAGGACAAGTGAAGTGATCCCTCGACTTCATTCTGGACACCACATCATAAGACTTTTGTCCCTGGGCCTGGCAGGGAAACTTTGGGCCCTCTCATCTCCCCAGGTAAAAGAAATCTTAGTGTTAATGTGTTCACTTTTATTCACTGAGTGTCAGGAAGCAGAGAGTGCCGCTGGTAGGGATGCCGCAGATTTGTCAGCTGGCACTCTAAGCCAATCACTAGATCCCCATTCATAAAAAAGTTAAAACATTTTATGAACTGGGAACCAGCGATTGGCTTAGAGCTTCAGCTGACCACTCTAGCCAATCAGCAGCACCCATGCCTGACGTTAATCTGCACTTCCTGACACTCCGTTTCAGAAGCCGAATACCACTGAGCAACCTGGAAATCTGGAGCTTTTGGGTTTAAACCATGTGAGAGCGGCTTAATCCCTTAAAGGAAAGAGAGCGCCCAGGAGCCTCCTGGCATCATAGCATTTTAATTTAGATGAAGTTGTTATGGTAACCAGAATGTTCCTTTAATTTGCCAAACATGTGTTCCTGAGACCATAGTTGTGAAAACGCTATTTATGTATCCTCCCCCACCCCAATGGGTGTCCTGGTTTTTTTCCTCCAAAATCTGGTCACCCTGGCTTTATGTGATAATGACTATGCCCCTCCCCTTCATGACACTGTTAAAAAGGGGCCAAGCATGGATGTCATTACAATTATGCCCCCCCACCACCCCCTTGGAAAAATTCCTGCGGACATCCACGATGACTACCTCACTGATCTCTAATTATACACTTTAAGAGACAGCCAGGAGACTACGCTATGCTTTTGTTGGTATTATATTTTATGTTTTTATTGTGGAAAACAACATAAGAATGTCACTTATTTATATCAACTGATGGCCTTCTCTGTCTTGTACCTTGCTATATGATTTGCAGCCGAATGCAATGTTACTTGACATTCTTAATAAACACGTAATAAAGGTATGCACTAACAGATTAAGTTCGGCCTTGCTCCAACTTCCCTAGTGTCCACCAAGCAGTACTTTCCATGGCTACTATGCCTAGCGATCCTGCCTAGTCCATGTTTGTTTATTATTTTCCTACTCTAGTCACTACTCCCTAACGTACCATCTAATCAGGGGTTCTCACCCCAGTGCTCAAGGACCCCCTACCAGTCCAGGATTTAGGGATTACTTGGGTGTGTCTAAGGTCTTTAGAAAAAGAAAGAAAAAACACCTTAGACACACCCAGGTAATCACTAAATCCTGGACTGGTAGGGGGTCCTTGAGGACTGGGTTGAGAACCCCTGACCTATATAGTTCGCCTCACTAACCCTAGCATTAACTTGCACCTTAATTCTTAGCCTATTATTTGGCAGTTATTTGTGTCATATCCCTCACATTTCGCTATGACTACCTTGCCCATTCTATAGTTAACTTGCATCATGCCTTGAAATCACTCCGTTGTTGAATTTTGTGTATTGTCGCACTGCAAATATCTCCTTACTTTCTTCTTTGCACTAAATATAAAGAATGTAAAAAAAAAGGTATGCATCAGAAATGTTTCTCTCATTGAATTGTGCCTTGGTCAAAAATTGGTTGTGAAGCACTGATGTGGTGGGGTTTTGCTGACAACTGAGTGACAGGAAAGAGCAGGAGAACCATCTGTGGGAACCATCCTGCTCCCCTTTACACCACCTGCATTGCACGCACCCTGGCAGACACACCCCTCTGCTTTCCTTTTCCCTAGTCACTAGTACTACCTCCCTCTCCCAGTGCCAGGACTGCAATGTAATACAAATAACAGCACTAGTATTTTAGCATGAATTGTAAGCTAAAATGTCTAATCTTCATCACCTTAACCAGTACAATTTTGGTGCCAAAACAGATCTACAAAGGCCTAGCAATGCTGTCACAGAAATGCTGCATGCAGTTTGTTCTCCTGCACCACACAGTGTAGAAGTTATGAATATATTAAACTGCAGTATACTGTGTTGTCACTGGATGGCACTATTGGATCATAATTTATTACGTACTACCCGCAATGGATTTGAATTAATGGGAAATCTTTGTAGTAGGATTAAACAGGAAAGGCAGGGTGAACCATAAAACACACAAGGAGTAACAAAACACATTATGGAGCATGAGCCTTAAGATGTTAATTAAGCATAATGATTTTATATCACGTACGCTCAGTGGAAGGCACTCACAAGCCAACAGACACCTCCTACTGCCAATAGGAGTCCCCAGTAATACCAAACCTTCTGTATTTTCTAATTGTCCTCTGACTAATGTAACTATGGTCCTGACATTTGCCCCGATCTCTACTTCTGTATATTTCTTTTATACCTTGTTACAGTCCTGAACTTTGCTAACTAGACTTGCACACATATCCTTTTCAGTTGTGAAAACGAATCTAATTCCTGTTAGCCTACACCCAAACGAATCAGTCTGTCACATAAGTCCTGGACAGATCGATGGTTTTTGGCATAGATTAACAATCATTTGATTTGTTCATTGCAGCTGAAAAGGATTTTGCTTACCCCGTTGCCACAGATATTTTCAATAAATATATTACACTTTGTATAAAAAGCATTTCTGAAGGGGTAAAAAACTAAAACAAAAATTAATGGTTCAGCAAGAAAATTTCTTTGGTTTCCATAGTAATTCTTAGGGCAACCTCTAACATTTGCAGAGCCCTGGCAAATTTGTGGCCACCACCATTTTGAAGGACCTCTTAGCTGCCAGTTTTCTGCTTAAGTAAATCAGCTCCGACTTGGCTCAGTACTGCTCCCAATCCAAACATAGAAGCGTCTGTGTGTACAAGAAAACATTTAGTTGGATTGGGAGCAGCTTGTATAGGTGCATTTACTAATGCCCCTTTCAGTCACTGAAATGCCTGCTCACACTCTGGGGCCCAAACTACCTGCCTAGGAAGGTTCTTACGGGTCAGATCAGTGAGAGGTTTGGCTAGGGCACTGTAGTTGGGTACAAATTTTCAGTAAATTTTCAGTAGTAGCTGTCCCTAAGAAAGCCAGAACCCCCATGGGTCTTAGTAGGAGGGTAGGCCGCTGTACTACAGCTTCTATTTTCGCAGGTTCTGGCTTCTGCTGTCCACTACCTACTCTGTAACCAAGGTACTGTACCCTCGGTCTAATGCCACCCCTATGTGTACTTGTCAAGTGTTACTTGCCAGGTGTTACTCTATATGGCAATATCATCCAAGTATGCACAAGCATAATCTTGGAACCCCAATAGCCGATTTACCATCCTCTGAAATGTAGCCAGAGCGTTTTTCATCCCGAAAGGCATGACCTGAAACTGGTACAAGCCAAACGGGGTGACAAACGTTGACTTAGGTATGGCATCTTCGGCTAGAGGAATCTGCCAGTACTCCTTACAAAGGTCAATTGTAGTGAGAGTGGCCCCTGGCCATCTTTTCTAGGAGCTCGTCTATCCTGGGCATGGGGTAGGCGTCTGACACGGTTTTGTCATTCAACCTCCGGCAGTCTACACAGAAGCGGGTTGTGCCGTCCTGCTTCGTACAAGCACTACTGGGGATGCCCAGGGACTATCAGACGGCTCAGTGACCCCCAGTTGGAGCATCCTACATCTCCTTCCTCAAGTATTCTATAATTGACTCAGGGATTCGGTAAGGAGGCTGGCGTAACGGGAGCTGTCCTGGGGTTTCTACTTGGTGGGTGGCCAAAGGAGTGTACCCGGTCAGGTTCGAGAAGGTGGCCCCCTTATTTCCATGCTGACCTGTATTATAACTCAAAGAATGAACACACTGTAAAATGGGTTTCAAAGAAAAACATAGCAAACACTTTATTGTCCCTTTGTAATTGAAAGGTGTAAATGTATGTTTTTACAAAAAAAAACTATTATACAGGGTTTTAACATTTGTAGCTGCATACATGCTTATTAATTCAATCATTAGGGTTTCTGCACTGAAGTTAACAAAAAAACCAAAAAACAGGAATGTAAAGCCCTTTAAAGTTTACCCACCCATCACAGTGCTACTTTATCTTGACATATACATCATTGCATTCATCCCTCTAGTACTCAGTCCTGCTTTGTTTCCATAGCAACAACCAGTTAGGATGCTGAACGACAAGGACACATACAGTCTGCAATTCTCCTTAACTACAAAAGAGGCGTGGGATTAGCGGAGGCAGGGACCTCAAAAGTATTGCTTCAAGCCATCAATGTTGGCAAGGTAGAAAAATTTGAAAACCTGCAATGCCAGTCCAGACCACATTTTAGTAAATAAATAGGAATTAATTGTGGGCTTCTCTGATAACGCTACATGCAATACATCCAGAGCTCACTTTTCTATTGTAATGTTCATGTTATCAGGAAAACAGCATATTGCCAACTCCTACATAGTCTCATTTTTTCCCCACAAAAAGGCAGTTACTCATCTACATTTTTCTCTCTTTTGCTGCACAACATATTTTGACATAATGTAAAACAGCAGAAACCTTAGGTTACCTTCAGATTTCATATAAATTGTCTCTTGAAAGTATTATGGGGTTAGGAGGAAGAGTGTGGCAGCATATCAGATTTAGTCTCATTCTCTGTCTGTCTGTCTATTTGGAGAAGAATTTGGCATCATCTCTAGTTTTGTATTTTATGATACGTTATAGTTGCAAGCTATCGGTTGAAAACAACAACTTACGGTACATATGGTAGGGTGCAACCTCCTAAAATTATATAGAAATAGAAAAAGATCAACAAGAAGAGATTGTGCATAGACCTGCTAAACCTACTTAATTTACTGTGAAACAAATAATAATAATATATTTTAAATATATACACGCTGTTCCAAATTATTATGCAAATTATATTTTTCTCATTTACCTAAATAATTGATGTAAATAACAGTCAGCATAATTCTCATGTTATCAACTATTAAGAGTACAATTCAAATTTTATTGAACAAACCTCCTAATGATAACAGTATTTTTTTAAAACATAAAAAACTTACAATGCACTGTTCCAAATTATTACGCACAGTAAGTTTTAATACACTTTATAGGTTGTAAAGAACTGAAAATTGTCATTTGTTGTGTTTGCAGCATATTTACTGTAATCAAAAGCTATTTCAATCAAAATTTTAACAACATTTTAACTTTTTAAACATTTTAACAGGTCACGTTACATTTTAACATAGGACCCCTGATTTGATAGCAGCTTCACAAGTCTTGCATCCATTGAACTTGTGAGTTTTTGGACAGTTTCTGCTTGAATTTGTTTGCAAGATGTCAGTATAGCCTCCCAGAGCGGCTGTTTGGATGTAAACTGCCTCCCACCCTCATAGATCTTTTGCTTGAGGATGCTCCAAAGGTTCTCAATAGGACTGAGGTCAGGGGAGGATGACCATTACTTTCATTCCTTTTATCCCCATAGCAGCCATTGATGCAGAAGTATTCTTTGCAGCAGGAGATGGTGCATTGTCATGCATGAAGATGATTTTATTACGGAAAGCATAGTTCTTCCTTCTGTACCAGGGAAGAAAGTGGTCAGTCAGAAACTCCACATACTTTGCAGAGGTCATCTTTACACCTTCGGGGACCCTAAAGGGGCCGACCAGCTCTCTTCCCATGATTCCAGCCCAAAGCATGACTCCACCACTGCCTTGCTGATGTCGCAGCCTTGTTGGAACAGGGTGGCCGCCCACCAACCAGCCACTACTCTATCCATCTGGACCACCCAGGGTTGCATGGCACTCATCAGTGAACAGGACTGTTTGAAAATTAGTCTTCATGTATTTTTCTGCCCAATGCAGCTGTTTCTGCTTGTGAGCATTGGTTAGTGGTGGCCGAATAGAAGGTTTATGCACAGTTGCAAGACTCTGGAGGACTCTACACCTTGATGTCCGTGGGACTCCAGAGGCACCAGCAGCTTCAAATATATTTTTGCTGCTATGTAATGGTATTTTAGCAGCTGCTCTCTTGAGCCGATGCATGGATCTGGCAGAAATCTTCCTCAATGTGCCTTTATCTGCATGAACCCGTCTGTGCTCTGAATCAGCCACAAATCTCTTAATAGTGCAGTGACCACGCTTAAGTTTTCGAGAAATATCTCTTTTCATACCTCGTCCAAGGCATTGAACTATTTCACTCTTTTCGGCAGAGAGATCCTTTTTCTTCCCCATATTGCATGAAAATGGTGCTCTGCTTAATAATGTGGAACACCCTCCTTTAGTAGTTTTTCCATAAATTGGGCTCACCTGGCAATCTAATTATCACAGGTAAAATAGGGTGAATATTCTGTGATAAAAGGCGCTTATGGTAAAATAAAATACAATACAGTACAAGAAAAAGTGATAGCAGCTTCCACAGGAACTCTCCAACCTACTAGAAATCCAATGTGTTAAAAAAAACGCTATTGTACAAATAAATGCCAAATAGTGAAAAGTGTGTAGCGCTTTAACAAATAAACAAACACTTACTCCTGGAATTCTCAGGAGATATAGGCAATAGGTTGGAAAATCCTAAAAATGAAATATATAAAATATGGTGCAATATGATCGGTATAGTGGTGAGAGAAATATCTGGTGATTTAACTAAGAACATAGGACAAACAGAGATGAAATGGATTTTTAATTTGAGCACGATGCAACCTTATGGACTGAATGATGACTTTGAAATATGCCATTTTTTATAGAGTTACCGTATTTTTCGCTCCATAAGACGCACCTAGTTTTTAGATGAGGAAACCCAGAAAAAAAATATTTTGAACAAACTATCCCATAGTGTTTTTTACTATGGGAAAGTTTTTTCAGAATATTTTATTTTCTCCCCTGTCCAATAGTGTTCCTTACCACCCACTCCCCTCTCCTGTCCCATAATGATATTTAACCCCCCTCCCCTATCCCATAGTGATTTTTAACCCCCCCTTCCTCTGTCCCATAGTGATTTTTCACCCCTCCTCCCCTGTCCCATAGTGTTCTTTAACCCCCATCCCCTTGTACAAGTGTTCTTTAACCCCCTCCTCCCCTTGTCCAATAGTGTTCTCATCCCATAGTGCTCCCCCTCCCCTCCTCCCATAGTGTGCCCCTTCTCCCCCTCATCCCATAGTGTTCCCCCCTCCCCATCTCCTATAGTGTTCTCCCCCTCATCCCATAGTTCTCCCCCTCATCCCATAGTTCTCCCCCTCATCCCATAGTGTTCCCCCCTCCCCTCATCCCATAGTGTTCTCCCCCTCATCCCATAGTGTTCCCCCCTCCCCTCCTCCCATAGTGTTCTCCCCCTCATCCCATAGTGTCCCCCCCTCCCCTCCTCCCATAGTGTTCTCCCCCTCATCCCATAGTGTTCCCCCCTCCCCTCCTCAAATAGTGTTCTCCCCACTCCCATAGTTCTCCCCCTCTAATAGTGTTCTCCCCCTCCCATAGTGTTCTCTCCCCTCATCCCATAGTGTTCCCCCCTCCTCTCCTCCCATAGTGTTCTCCCCCTCCCCTCCTCCCACAGTGTTCTCCCCCCCTCATCCCATAGTGTTCCCCCTCCCCTCCTCCCCTAGTGTTGCCCCCTCCACCCCTTCTACAGTGTTCCCCCCCTCCCCTCCTCCCACAGTGTTCCCCCCTCCTCCTATAGTGTTCCCCTCTCCCCTCCCCTTGTCCACCCCCTCTCCCCTCGTCCCATAATTACTTACCTGTCTTGTAGCGTGGGCCGGCTTCACAGTGCGCACCGCGGTACTGGAACTTCAATTTCAGGTTCCGGTTTCCGGCGGGACTGAAAGGAAGTGTGCACAAATACATGAACAGCTGGCTAAGCTTTTGGAGTTTGTGAGCATAAAAGTCACAGGAATGTCTCATCTGTCCTCAATAGAGTCATGTGATGCATCCGGCCAATGAGGATCAAGCCAGAGGTCAGATGAAGCAAGAGAAGTAAGAGGACAGTGGAGGAAATGAAAATATGGCAATGTGAGAAGGAATTAAAGAATATGAATGCAATAGAAAAGTTGAAAAGAAAGCACAAGAGAGAATCAGGGAGAGCAATAGTGAAGGAGGCAGCGTGGACGAAATTAGGAGAGAGCAATAGGAAATAGAGGGTAGCATTAAAGGAATACTATAGTGTCAGGAACACAAACTTGTATTGCTGACACTATAGTGCTAGAATGCAATATTAGGTCCCTGGCCCCCCTCTCCCACACCACGCTGGTTTTGCCTCGATTAGCCCCGTCTCCGTGCCTGAGATCAACCATTTTAATGACCTCCCATAGGAAAGCTATTGGAGACTAATGTGCATTCAGAACAAAACGCCACGTTGCAAATCAATGCATCTCAATGGGGAACATTCAGAGCGTGGAGACGCTGAACAAAGGTGGTGCACACTGTGCAGTACTGAGCAAGGAAGCATCTCTAGTGACCATTTGAGGGACTGCCATTAGAGGTGTAACTAGCCACCACCCCTTAAGGACCGGGGACGTATGAGGTACGTCCGACAAAAAAGGGTACCTAATACGTCCGCTGTAAATTTAAAGCTGGAAACGATCATGATCGCTTCCAGCTTCTCTATGGGTATTACACGATGCCTTGATGTCGAGGCATCGTGGAATACCCCTCTCACTGCCGGGCACCCGAGTGATTGCTCTCCCCGAGGCACTCAATTAAAATAAAAATAAATAAATTTTGAAAAATGAATCCCTACCATGTACTTACCGATCACCGCCGTTCCCCCGCCGACGATCGGTCTTTTTCTGAGGGGCACTGTCTGGGCTCAGCCTAGACAGACCCCCCTCTCCGATTTAGGACCACCAGGGGCCATGTGACCGCTCTAAAAGAGCGGTCACATGGCCGCAGTAGGTGTCCACAGTGCTGCCAGTAAATATTAAATAAAGTTTATAAATTAATATATATATATATATATATATATATATGATATATATGTATATACTTATATTATATATAATATGTATATACAGGGAGTGCAGAATTATTAGGCAAATGAGTATTTTGACCACATCATCCTCTTTATGCATGTTGTCTTACTCCAAGCTGTATAGGCTCGAAAGCCTACTACCAATTAAGCATATTAGGTGATGTGCATCTCTGTAATGAGAAGGGGTGTGGTCTAATGACATCAACACCCTATATCAGGTGTGCATAATTATTAGGCAACTTCCTTTCCTTTGGCAAAATGGGTCAAAAGAAGGACTAGACAGGCTCAGAAAAGTCAAAAATAGTGAGATATCTTGCAGAGGGATGCAGCACTCTTAAAATTGCAAAGCTTCTGAAGCGTGATCATCGATCAATCAAGCGTTTCATTCAAAATAGTCAACAGGGTCGCAAGAAGTGTGTGGAGAAACCAAGGCGCAAAATAACTGCCCATGAACTGAGAAAAGTCAAGCGTGCAGCTGCCAAGATGCCACTTGCCACCAGTTTGGCCATATTTCAGAGCTGCAACATCACTGGAGTGCCCAAAAGCACAAGGTGTGCAATACTCAGAGACATGGCCAAGGTAAGAAAGGCTGAAAGACGACCACCACTGAACAAGACACACAAGCTGAAACGTCAAGACTGGGCCAAGAAATATCTCAAGACTGATTTTTCTAAGGTTTTATGGACTGATGAAATGAGAGTGAGTCTTGATGGGCCAGATGGATGGGCCCGTGGCTGGATTGGTAAAGGGCAGAGAGCTCCAGTCCGACTCAGACGCCAGCAAGGTGGAGGTGGAGTACTGGTTTGGGCTGGTATCATCAAAGATGAGCTTGTGGGGCCTTTTCGGGTTGAGGATGGAGTCAAGCTCAACTCCCAGTCCTACTGCCAGTTTCTGGAAGACACCTTCTTCAAGCAGTGGTACAGGAAGAAGTCTGCATCCTTCAAGAAAAACATGATTTTCATGCAGGACAATGCTCCATCACACGCGTCCAAGTACTCCACAGCGTGGCTGGCAAGAAAGGGTATAAAAGAAGAAAATCTAATGACATGGCCTCCTTGTTCACCTGATCTGAACCCCATTAAGAACCTGTGGTCCATCATCAAATGTGAGATTTACAAGAAGGGAAAACAGTACACCTCTCTGAACAGTGTCTGGGAGGCTGTGGTTGCTGCTGCACGCAATGTTGATGGTGAACAGATCAAAACACTGACAGAATCCATGGATGGCAGGCTTTTGAGTGTCTTTGCAAAGAAAGGTGGCTATATTGGTCACTGATTTGTTTTTGTTATGTTTTTGAATGTCAGAAATGTATATTTGTGAATGTTGAGATGTTATATTGGTTTCACTGGTAAAAATAAATAATTGAAATGGGTATATATTTGTTTTTTGTTAAGTTGCCTAATAATTATGCACAGTAATAGTCACCTGCACACACAGATATCCCCCTAAAATAGCTATAACTAAAAACAAACTAAAAACTACTTCCAAAAATATTCAGCTTTGATATTAATGAGTTTTTTGGGTTCATTGAGAACATGGTTGTTGTTCAATAATAAAATTAATCCTCAAAAATACAACTTGCCTAATAATTTTGTTTTTTAGTTTTTAGTTTGTTTTTAGTTATAGCTATTTTAGGGGGATATCTGTGTGTGCAGGTGACTATTACTGTGCATAATTATTAGGCAACTTAACAAAAAACAAATATATACCCATTTCAATTATTTATTTTTACCAGTGAAACCAATATAACATCTCAACATTCACAAATATACATTTCTGACATTCAAAAACATAACAAAAACAAATCAGTGACCAATATAGCCACCTTTCTTTGCAATGAAAATTAAAAGCCTGCCATCCATGGATTCTGTCCGTGTTTTGATCTGTTCACCATCAACATTGCGTGCAGCAGCAACCACAGCCTCCCAGACACTGTTCAGAGAGGTGTACTGTTTTCCCTCCTTGTAAATCTCACATTTGATGATGGACCACAGGTTCTCAATGGGGTTCAGATCAGGTGAACAAGGAGGCCATGTCATTAGATTTTCTTCTTTTATACCCTTTCTTGCCAGCCACGCTGTGGAGTACATGGATGCATGTGATGGAGCATTGTCCTGCATGAAAATCATGTTTTTCTTGAAGGATGCAGACTTCTTCCTGTACCACTGCTTGAAGAAGGTGTCTTCCAGAAACTGGCAGTAGGACTGGGAGTTGAGCTTGACTCCATCCTCAACCCGAAAAGGCCCCACAAGCTCATCTTTGATGATACCAGCCAAAACCAGTATTCCACCTCCACCTTGCTGGCGTCTGAGTCGGACTGGAGCTCTCTGCCCTTTACCAATCCAGCCACGGGCCCATCCATCTGGCCCATCAAGACTCACTCTCATTTCATCAGTCCATAAAACCTTAGAAAAATCAGTCTTGAGATATTTCTTGGCCCAGTCTTGACGTTTCAGCTTGTGTGTCTTGTTCAGTGGTGGTCGTCTTTCAGCCTTTCTTACCTTGGCCATGTCTCTGAGTATTGCACACCTTGTGCTTATGGGCACTCCAGTGATGTTGCAGCTCTGAAATATGGCCAAACTGGTGGCAAGTGGCATCTTGGCAGCTGCACGCTTGACTTTTCTCAGTTCATGGGCAGTTATTTTGCGCCTTGGTTTCTCCACACGCTTCTTGCGACCCTGTTGACTATTTGGAATGAAACGCTTGATTGTTCGATGATCACGCTTCAGAAGCTTTGCAATTTTAAGAGTGCTGCATCCCTCTGCAAGATATCTCACTATTTTTGACTTTTCTGAGCCTGTCAAGTCCTTCTTTTGACCCATTTTGCCAAAGGAAAGGAAGTTGCCTAATAATTATGCACACCTGATATAGGGTGTTGATGTCATTAGACCACACCCCTTCTCATTACAGAGATGCACATCACCTAATATGCTTAATTGGTAGTAGGCTTTCGAGCCTATACAGCTTGGAGTAAGACAACATGCATAAAGAGGATGATGTGGTCAAAATACTCATTTGCCTAATAATTCTGCACTCCCTGTATAGTGCAGCGCTAAACAGGCTTACCCATACAATAAAAAAATGGGGCGTTTCTCATATGTGACCAAAAAGACAAAATGCAAAGAAATACATAATGGTACAACATCGTTGTTAGGAACTCGTATATACAGTGAAAAGTAAGAAAATCAATGCTCACAAGTCGAGAGCCTTTTCAACGCTATGGCTCTGAACGTATGCGCTTGCTGTGCCTTTAAAGTAGCAACAGTAACCTTCTTGTTAATCCCCTTCACAAGCTCTAGTGTGGTATATACACATAGGAGACACAAGAAAGCAACAGGGATAGTGCAGATGGTTAAGTTAGTATTCACAACTTTAAATTGAAAATTATATAAATATCTATGTATATCCCCTTGTTGACCGTGGATGTACTAGGTACGTCCGCCAAAAAATGGTTGTTATGGGCCGCGGATGTACCTGGTACGACCGAGTCAAATAGGAGCCCTGGACTTACCTGGACCGGCGATCACGGTCGGGGGACTGCCGGAGACCCCAGCAGTCCCCCTGCAGCAGCTCCGGCATCCCGGGCCCTTCAGGGCCTAAAAAGTAAAAACAAATTAATAAAATAAATATATTATACATTTACAGGTGGTCCTCATTTAGAAACCTACCTGTTTTACGACGGCTCACACTTACGACCAGCCATAATTGCGAGCCGTCTTGGGGATTCTCTGTTCTGGTGCGCATGTCAATGTTCGGGGAAACTTCCCCGAACATAGACGAATGCACCAGAGAAGGGAATACCTCAAATCTATGTCCGGGGAAATTGATTTCATTTTAAGTGTACTTTGAGATAAATACACATATATCTCAAAATACACTTATAATGAAATCATATATATGCATTATATATGTATAATATATTATAAAATGCAAACCAATCTGGCAAATTGTAATACTCGGGAGACTTCGCTGAACACAAATAATGAGTGTTTAAAACAGTAAAACTTATCACAATGATGAAATCACCAGTAAAAGTGTTTTTTGTGTAAAAAAATGCAAAAAACTAAACACTAACTTTGGCCAGCGTTTGTGACTAAGTGGCTATACAAAACACTGGACATACCTTATTTTGGAATACCTCTACTTTTACAAATGGAATGCCATGATTGGGTTAATTTTCATTCCTGGGCTGCTATACGGTCTCAAAGGCAACATAGGCCCAGCAAACCACTCTGGCAAAAAATGTGCTAACATGGAAAAGGGGAAAGCCCTACATTTGACCCCTGTAAGTTTGCAAAAACCCATAAAACCTGTACATTGGGGGCACTGTTGTACTCGGGGGATGTTGCTGAACACATATTGGGGTGTTCTTTGTCAGCAACACATAACAGGAACTGAGAATCCATGCCGAAAGTAAAATATGAGAGAAATATCACACAACAATATGACTACCCAAAGGTTTGACAATGATGGGTGGTAGAATTAGTGCATGGAAAGTGTTAAAATACCACCATTTGAAATACCCTAGGGTGTCTACTTTTCAAAAATATATGGTTTGATGGGGGTCAATTACATTGGCCAGCTTCAAAAATGTCCCAAATAAGACATGGGTGCATGATGACCAGCTGTGAAAATTCCAAGTTGGAAAACTGGAATGCGCACCCTCCAAATAAGGTCTTTTAGCCCCCAGAGAACCCGACACACCTATACATGGGGGGGTATCACTGTACTCAGGAGTCAACATTGCGTATTTCAAAACTCAGGACAAAATTTTGAAACTATTTAGCATGGGTGTTTTTTGGCAGTTGTAGATGCGTAACAGATTTGGGGGTCAAAGTTTGAAAAGGTGTGTTTTTTAAAAAATGTTTATTTTGTAGTGCGGGCAGTTACAAGCAAGTTTGTGTTGCCACAACAGCATCAACAGACAGAGATAGGTAATGTTGATGATGCAGAGAGTATCCTTTATCAGTTCTCAGCTTTAAGAGTGGCATAGAACTGCAGTGATTTGGGAAAAATATGACTAATATTAATTTTTGCCCATACTGGGCATATGATATGTGCAAGCACACCTTGTGCTGAGATTTCTCATCTTTTCACTTATTCTATAAAAACCTAATAGACAGAGGTTTATTGGATAAGAGAAGACTTCATATAATAGAATGAAAGTCTCCTTATTGGAGCATCTCTCCGTACTGCCTGTAACGTCACTAAACAACAATACATCTGTACATCGGGGGGAGAGGGGGAGCTATTACCACCCTATATCGCTACTGCAGTTTGCTCTCTGCTTGACCCACTTCAGTCTGGATTCCGCGCTCGTCACTCTGTTGAAACAGCTGTGATCAAAGTATCCAACGATTTAATTGCTGCTAAATCTCGCGGCCATTAA
Source organism: Pelobates fuscus (assembly GCF_036172605.1). Taxonomy (NCBI): domain Eukaryota; kingdom Metazoa; phylum Chordata; class Amphibia; order Anura; family Pelobatidae; genus Pelobates; species Pelobates fuscus. The sequence goes on from NC_086321.1 coordinate 174,711,941, forward strand.
TCTATCCTAATTCTCCTTGATCTTTCTGCTGCCATTGACACTGTTGATCATCAACAGCTTCTTCTCACTCTTCGTAATCTCGGTCTACAGGATACTGCTCTCTCCTGGTGCTCCTCCTACCTCTCCCAGCGCTTTTTCAGTGTTTCTTTCTCTGGCTCTGCTTCTTCCCCCAAACCCCTCTCTGTTGGCGTTCCCCAAGGTTTTGTCCTTGGTCCCCTACTGTTATCTATCTATACTGCCTCCCTTGGTAAACTCATCAGCTTCTTTTGGCTTCCATTATTTATATGCAGATGGCACGCAAATCTACCTGTCCTCTCCTGATCTCTCTCCCCCCATCTTGACTCGTGTCTCTGACTCCCTCTCCGCGATTTCCAACTGGATGGCTCCTCACTTCCTTAAACTCAACCTGTGCAAAACAGAACTTCTTTTCTTTCCTCCCTCAAGTGTTGCTACCCCCGTGTCTGTCTCCCTCCAAGTCAACGATGCCACCATCATCTCTACCTCGCAGGCTCGCTGCCTAGGTGTTCTCTTTGACACCGACCTCTCCTTTACCCCTCATGTCCAGTCAATCGCCAAATCCTGCCACTTCCATCTCAAAAACATAGCTCGCACCCGCCCTTATTTAACACCAGATGCGGCTACGGTACTGGTCCATGCCGTTGTTCTTTCACGCCTTGACTACTGCAATCCCCTTCTCAGTGGTCTTGCATGTTCCCAGATTGCACCACTGTAATCTATATTGAATGCGGCGGCAAAGCTCATTTCTGTCAGTCTTTGGCTTCCAGTTAGATATAGGGCTCAATTTAAGATTCTAGTGCTTGGTTACAAGTCCCTACATAATGCTCCTGCAACCTACCTATCATCCCTAATTCACAAATAAGTCCTGTCGAGGCCCCTGCTTTCTGCCGAAGACCTACGTCTATCCTCCGTCCGTACTCCCACATCTGATGCTCGCCTCCAAGACTTCTCCAGGGCTGCACCTCTTCTGTGGAGCTCCCTTCCCTTCTCCTTTAGACTTTCATCCAGTCCCCAATCCTTCAAAAAATCTTTGAAAACACATTTCTTCAAGAAAGCATATCATTTAAACTGTTAGAGGGTTTTCATCCCCCCCCCTCCCCCCCATGACTCCTCTCCTGCAACTGTCAAAAATAAACGTTTAATTTATCAGCGATTACTTTTTTAGCAACCTATTTCATTATCCCTACTTATACCCTTGGTGTCACTATAACCCACTCCCTCTAGCATGTAAACTCATTGAGCAGGGCTCTCAACTCTCTGTTCCTGTGCATTCATTTGTCTGGTTACAGATTACGTGTCTGTTAGTCCACCCATTGTACAGCACTACAGAATGAGCTGGCGCTATATAAATTATTAAATAATAATAATAAATGAATTATCTATATAATAAGATTACCATTATGTATAAGTTCATCAAGGCAGACGAAGTTCACAAAGAGAAAAAATATATATAGGCAGCATGGATCTATTGCAATACTTACAAGGTTATTCACTAAAGTGAGAATTCAAAGTGAAATTCAAATTTAAGGCCATAGGAGACAAATTGAAAGCATAGCTTTTTTCCAGTTCGGCTATTTCAACCTTACATTTAAAATCCTTGTTTATAGCCCAGGGTCTAGCATCTGGTACATATTTAGCAGGATTCAGACCTTGAAAACCTACACCAGAAGCCTATTGTCCTAGTTATATGTTTTAACTTTAGCTTTAGGTTTAGATCGGTGTATGTGTGGTGGGTTATTGTTCTTCAATGACTCTAAGTGAAACCTCTGCACTAAGGGAAACCTCTGTATAAAAGGTCACATTTAAAGAGACACTATAGTCGCCAGAACAACTACAGCTTAATGTAGTTGTTCTGGTGAGTATAATCATTGCCATCAGGCATGTGCATGCAAACACTGCCTTTTCAGAGAGTAATGAAAGGTGTATATTGCATGTCACCAAAAGAGTGGGCACAATTGAATTACCCACTCGTACACCTCAAAATCCCTATACAATACCGAGACATTAAAGAAGTATTCAGCAAGACTCAGTATAATACTCTACCTCCTCACAGACCATATGACTGTTTCATTAACTTACTACCCGGCGCTATGCCACCTAAGGGAGCAGTCTATGCTCTATCTCCTCAGGAGAGTAGTGTAATGGAGGAATATATTAAGGATCCGTTGAATAAAGGCCATATACAAAAATCATCCTCGCCTGCTGGTGCAGGATTCTTTTTTGTATATAAAAAGGATAGTGAGTTGCGCCCATGTATAGATTACAGAGCATTGAACAAAATCACCATTAAGAACGCCTAGCCCATTCCTCTTATTGCTGAATTATTTGACAGACTCCAGGGCGCTAGAGTGTTTACTAAGCTTGATCTTAGAAGCGCGTACAATTTAGTGAGAATCAAGGAAAATCACGAGTGGAAGACTGCATTTAATACCCGAAGTGAACACTATGAATATCTAGTGATGCCATTCGGGTTGTGCAACGCTCCAGCGGTTTTTCCAGATTTAATTAATGATGTACTCAGGGATTACATTTACTCATTTGTCTATCTCGATTATATCCTTATTTATTCTCCTGACCTCCAGTCTCACCATGATCACGTTAAACAAGTTCTGCAAACCTTGTTAAAAAAACAACTTTATTGTAAATTGGAAAAATGCATCTTTGACCAGTCTGAAGTACAGTTTTTAGGAAATAATATTTCTGCCTCGGGGTTTCAGATGGATCCTAAAGAACTAGAGTCTGTTCTACAGTGGCCTGTACCCACTGGGTTGAAAGCCATTCAAAGGTTCATTGGTTTCGCCAATTATTACAGAAGATTTATAAAAGGATTTTCTTCAGTAATAGCCCTAATCACCAATATGACACGCAAGGGGGCTAGTAGTACGATATGGTCTAAGGAGGCTATTGAAGCCTTTGAAACTCTCAAACAGCGGTTTGCCTTCGCCGACATATTGATACATCCTGACACCAGTAAGCCTTTCATACTGGAGATTGATGCTTCAGAGACAGGGGTAGGGACAGTTCTCTCCCAGAGGGAGAGACAGGAAACTCCGTTACATCCTTGTGGTTACTTTTCTAGAAAGTGGTCTCCTGCTGAGCGCAATTACAATATTGGCAATAGAGAATTGTTGGCCATTATTCTAGCTCTCAAGGAGTGGTGACATCTTTTAGAGGGTTCCAAGGACCCCCTTTTGATCATTACTGATCACAAAAACCTGGCTTACATAGGAGATGGCAAGCGATTATCTTCTAGACAAGCTAGGTGGTCTCTATTTCTTTCTCGCTTTAATTTTCTTATTACTTATAGACCTGGTTCTAAAAATGTCAAGGCCGACGCCTTGTCCAGGCAGTTCGATACTGAGGCTATACTAGAGAAAGAAACGTCCCATATCATTCCCCCGGAATGTATCATTGCGTCCACTGTCCTTTCATTGTCCTCTCCACTGCTTGGCTCCATCATGGACTTCATTGTTGAACTTCCAAGTTCTAATGGTTACACCACTATTCTCATGGTTGTGGACCGTTTTTCTAAAATGGCTCATTTTATTCCTCTCAAGAAATTGCTGTCATCTCAAGACCTTTTACTAATCTTTATACGAGAAATTGTCCGTCTGCATGGCATTCCTCACAATATAGTATCTGATAGAGGTTCTCAGTTAGTGTCCTGGTTTTGGAGGGCTTTCAATAAACAATTAGGGATTGAATTGTCTTTTTTATCCTCTTACCACCCTCAGACCAATGGTACAGCTGAGAAGGCTAACCAGTCCCTGGAAATAGATTTGCGTTGTTTCATTAATAGCACTCAAGAAAAATCCGAATTCCGAATTACTACCAATTGCCGAGTTTGCTAGGAACAATGCTGACCATGACTCCTCTGGGCATAGTCCATTTTTTTTATTAATAATGGCCGGCATCCTACTGTCCTAATGGCTGTTTTTTCTAATACGGCTATTCCTGCTTTGGATGACAGTCTGGCTTCCATCCGTGATACCTGGGTTAAAGTTCAAACTGCTCTGGGTACTGCTGCTGACCGTTTCAATCATTATGCTGATACACATTAAGGTGCCAACCCTGTTTACCAAGTGAGTGAGAGGGTTATCTTCTCGTAACATCAGGCTCAAAGTCCCTAGCTTGAAACCTTTTCGTGTCCTTCGTAGGCTCAATCCTGTAGTGTACTCTCTGGCCCTTCCGGCCTCCTTGAAAATTCCTAATACCTTTCATGTGTCTTCATTCAAACCTCTTGTTTGCAATAAATATACTGTCTCAAGTGTCCCGCCTCCTCCCTTAGTTGTTTCTGGACAGGAAGAGTGTGAGGTCTCCTCCATAATTGATTCCAGGTTTTCTCTGGGAACTTTACAGTACCTGGTGGATTGGAAAGGTTATGGACCAGCAGATCGTTCGTGGGTTCCGGCGTCTGATATACATGCTGGCCGCAAGATTTGCTATTTTCACACCAAGTTTCCTCTCAAGCCTGGTCCTGCCCGCCCAGTGGGTGTTCTTCAGGTGGTGGGTAATGTCACGTATTCATCTGCACATAAAAATGTGATTAATGGCATTTACTGTCCTGACAGGAAAAGTTGTGCCGAGCAGCAATCAATCCACAGGAGGGTTTGTGCTGAGCAGCAATCAATCCACAGGAGGGTTTGTGCTGAGCAGCAATCATGCAAATAGGAACCTGGTAACTACCTTTGGGGTCAAAGGCCGGTTACAACCAATCAGATCCACAGGCGGGGTATTTAGGCCCAGTTCTCCTCTTGCTCTGTGCCCTGTTGTGGTTTCCCTTGTGGTTGTCCGAGAGCGCGTTATTGATTCTGTTTTTTCTGGTTATTTGACTTTGGCATTGATTTTGACTTCCCTGTTTTATGGCATCCCTGACCCCTGGCTTTTCCTTATCGTTGTTTCTCTTTCTGTATCCCTTGACCTCGCTATTTCTGACTATTCTTTGGTACGTTAGTCCGGCCATTCTAAGGTCCGGTATACGTTACCTATCAGTCCTCTGTGTTACACAATTCTACGTGCTGGATCATACTGTAATCCTGACAGACGCTCAAAGCAGAAAAATGGGGTATAAGATATACTAAATGGGTGTTTAAGACACATAAGCGTATATGACACACTAAAGAGGGTAAGCCATTGAAAAGGGGTGATAAACACAAACGGTTGTAAGAAATTCAATAGGGATTCAATGAACAATGAACAGGTGAACATGCTATTTTTTTTTTTTTTGGACGTGGTGGCAAACTGCATCTTCATCTGTGTAGACTGAAAATAATAATAGAAAGCTTTCTACTATTTATTTCATAATGGCTGTCCTTATAAAATACATAAGATTGGGGGGCGGAGCCTAACCAGCAAACTGGCTAGACGTGTGCAGCAGGAGCTCCTGCCACACGGGCGCTGATAATGCCCACCTTCCGAGCTACAGGGCTCAAATCCTCCTGCCAGTGTGCCCACGACACAGAGGATGCCTGCCGGAACACATCGATACCAAACCCGACGCCCGGGATGACCGAGGACCGCAACGGCAGAGTGAGGCCTGGCTCGAGAGGAGGCGAGGAAAGACGGACGCTTTCCCGCCAAAGGCAAACAGCCGCAAGCGCCTATGATATATTTCCCCCCCCCCCCATGGACCGGTGGGGGAGATCCCGGTCCCTGCCGGGCGGGGAGCCCCACACTCTGCACCACATGAGTATGCCTGCAACTCCTTCAAGCAAGGTGGGAGCTGGGGCACCCAAGATGGCGGACACGAGCGCATCCAGCATGAGAGACAAGCAACAACCCGCCAAACAAGGCAACGACGCCCAGGCAAGAGACTCAATCAGTGAAATCTTTGACTGTTTCTGGGCCAAGCTACAGGCACACATGCAGTCAGCAGGGCCAACCAGCATGAAACCGGCGAAACACACAGCCCAAGCTGGGGGGAGGCCTGGGAAACCTCCTCGGGGGACCACGGAGCACCAAGCGACAAACCCCTGAGATGGAGGCCCTCCCGGGCTGGGAGCAATAGGGGCAACACCCCACAGGTGACAACCACACCAGCAGATAGGGATAAGAGGTAACCGACTGAAAACGGAGAAAAACACCCACCGCAATATCCCGACAGGGAAGACCCTGGGCCACTACGGAACCAAGGCTCGTGGCACAAGAGCACCAGCTCCCGTACAGCGCCGGGGCAGAAGGGCACAAACGACTGACCACAGATCCAGCCGCTCCTGGAGGACTGAACTTGGGCCCACTAAGGAGACCCCAGGGCCGGAGTGTACAGACTGTAATACCCAGCGGTAGACAGACACCAAAAGCGGACAAGCGTATCCAACGCCCAGCAGGGCCACAAGACCATCTCCGGATAAGCCCAGCGGCACCCAGGACCCCCACGGCCATATACTTCTTTGCCACACGGGGGATGAGCCTGAAATCTGCAAGACCACGTACACCCGAGGGGTCCATGCCCGCAAGCCAACACACCTGGAGCGGGGACGGCTCCTCACCTGGGCTCCCCCCTACCGTTCAGCGCACCAGCCAGGGACTTAAACCCCGTACGGGTAAAGGTTGACTGTACAGCTCGGTGACCCTGGAGGGTTTGAACCGTGACCCACGGACTCGGACCCGTTAGGTGGCTGCGGGACGCACCTCTCTTACAAGGCAGTCCCCGGGGCCAAAATGGACACAAGCGAGTATTAACGTTTAATTTGTACCTAACATGCACCTAATAACAAAACTTATGTTGGTCCTGTATACCATGATACTGTTTTTTCTAATAGATACCAACTAGGGCTGTAGCACTATAAAGCACGACAAGCTCTCGGTTAACCCTGCTACCACTTCTCTAATGAGCTAGGTATCATACATATCCACAGCACACATAGCAGGCAGGTCCCTTAGCCTACCGTTACACTCTATCGACATCCTGCAGGCACTGCCTTTTGACTGTCATTTACACACAGCACTGACCTCCCCACTAACTGCTATGCACCACTACATAGAATGACTCCCACGCTAAATTTAAACACCGGTGAACACTGAAAACCTACTCATAGGCTCAACAGAACAACGATGGTTCATGCCAGCTAGGGTTAGTTAGCTCAGCCAGCTTGCCACATATACTCCAGGGGAAACTAGATAACTCTTCGCTGACCTATGAATACTCACCTCAGATAAGCAGGGCACTGACATAGCCCTAAAAGCACTCTAACTACCCAGGCCTGACCTATCCACATACTATACATGCCTATAATCTATTTCATCCTATGAATAATGTCTAGTAAGTGTAACGAGCTTGAATACATGATTCTTAGTTTGTTTAATGACTCTACTCACGAAATATTTAGTTCCAACCTGTAACGTTTGTTTGTTTAAGCTTATTAATAATACAAAATGTGCCACGTTTTACATGCCACTGTTCTTAATGCAATGTCAAAGTTTACGCTGTTGTGGCGTCATTGAATCGATGTGTAAACACCTGCACAACAAAATAAAGAATTAAAAAAAAATAATAATAATATAAAATGACAAAAAAATAAATAAATAAATAAATAAAATACATAAGATTAAGCCCTTTAAATCCTTGGTAGATTAATATAGATGTAGATTGTCATGATCTGAGAAAAGATATGTATTCACTAAATCTGTCTGTAACTATTTGCTTTAACCAATGAACCATTGCAAGCACTAACATTTTCACTGTTTCATTTGCACAGTAAATACATGTAATTTTATTTTAAAATCAAGAACAAATTACTTAACCCCTTAAGGACCAAACTTCTGGAATAAAAGGGAATCATAACATGTCACACATGTCATGTGTCCTTAAGGGGTTAAAGGACCACTATAGTGCCAGGAAAACAAACTCGTTTTCCTGGCACTATAGTGCCCTGAGGGTGCCCCCACCCTCAGGGTCCCCCTCCCGCCGGGCTCTAGAGGGAGGAAGGGGTTAAACTCCACCTCCTCTCCTCCTCCTCGGCTGAATGCGCATGCATGAGACAGCCACTAGAGGCTGGATTAACCCTATTATAAACATAGCAGTTTCTCTGAAACTGCTATGTTTATAGAAAAAAGGGTTAAACCTAGCTGGACCAGGCACCCAGACCACTTCATTAAGCTGAAGTGGTCTGGGTGCCTATAGTGGTCCTTTAAATAAAACTGGTGTCAGCCCCCCTCAGGATTCCAGGACCCAAACCTCCCTGGAAATGGCGACTTAACAGCACACTATTAAAAGACCCAAAGACAGAGACGCTCCTTCGGGACGAAATCCTGACATACTTTAGAGAGAACGATCACCCAGAACTGACCCAATCCACGATATGGGCCGCACATAAGGCGGTACTGAGAGGTACCCTCATAAAAATAGCTACCCGCAGGAAGAAACAGAGAGCTGAAACCCTCTTCGGGCTCCAAAAGGCGCTGAGGGGGGCAGAGGCCAAACATAAACAAGATCCCACATCTCAGGGACTACAAGACCTCAGGGAACTCCGACATAAAATTAGGTCAATAGCAGTAGAGGATCTGGGGAAAGACTTAGTTCGCAAAAAACGCTTCTACAACGAACGCTCCAATAAGATGGACACCTTGCTAGCTAGGGCGCTGAACCCCAAGCCCAACTACCATACCATTTCGGCCATTAAAAATAAACAGGGTCAAATAACCCAACACCCAATGGAGATTAATCAGATATTCACAGAATTCTTTGCAAACATTTACAACCATTCACCAACACTCAACAGCGACAACGCGGACCACACAAAAGAAGTAGCAGACTACGTAGCGAGGACTAACATGCCGAGACTGGCCCCGGAGGCTCTAAACACCTTAGGGACCCCAATAGATGAGGAGGAAATCAATAAGGCGATCACAGACCTTAAGGGCAACAAGGCCCCGGGACCAGACGGCTTTGACGGCTCATACTATAAGGTCTTTAGGGACGTATTGACGCCCAGTCTAGTGAAAATGTACGCAGAGTGGATAGAGGGTGGGTGCCCCAATTCAGACATGCTCACGGCTGACATAGCGCTTATACCTAAACCAGGGAGAGACCCAATTGAACCCTCCAACTACAGACCCATTTCCCTGATTAACTTCGACGTTAAGATCTTCGCGAAGATTTTGGCCACAAGACTTAACCAACTTCTGGGCATGCTAGTCCACCCGGACCAGGTCGGTTTTGTACCAACAAGACAATTGTACGAAAACACCAGGAGGGGGGCAGACATCATATGGTGGGCGGTGAGATCTCGAACGCCTTCTCTGATCCTTTCCCTGGATGCAGAGAAGGCGTTCGATAGAGTGCAATGGCACTACCTATTTACACTTCTCGAACAACTACGGATGCCAGAAACCTTCATAAGGGGCATTAAAGCCCTTTATACCCAACCGAGGGCGCAAACCAAAGTGCCGGGAGCGATCCCGACCCCGTTCACGACAACCAACGGCACAAGACAGGGCTGCCCCCTCTCCCCCCTACTCTTCGTCCTCTCGTTAGAGCCTCTCCTGCAAAGGATAAGAGAGGACGAGAACATCTCGGGTATACAGGTAGGAGGAGAGGAGTTCAAAGTCTCTGCATATGCAGATGACGTCCTGGTTACACTAACCAAACCTGCTCAATCCCTGCCTCGACTGGTGACAATACTAGAGGAATATGGCAGCGTCTCAGGCTACAAAATCAATCTAGACAAAACGGTAGCCATGCCAATAGAAATGGACAAGGCAGGGACGGACAACATAAAAAACACCTACCCCCTCAAACTTACACGATCAGACTTCAAATACCTTGGGGTAAAACTCACGGCAGACCCAGAGAGGCTATTCAGCGCCAATTACACGCCCACCATCCAGGCGCTCTGTAGGGACCTAGAAAAATGGCATGAGAGGCCCATATCGTGGATTGGCAGGATGCATGCAGTCAAAATGACGCTGCTCCCACGTATTTTGTTCCTATTTCAAGCCCTTCCAACTAAAGTCACAAAACAAAACCTACAAATACTACAAACACACATAGACAACTTCATCTGGGCACAAAAAAGACACTGGATAGCTCGACAGACTTTATACCGACCTAAAGCGAAGGGAGGACTGGGACTCCCGAACCTCTATCATTACTACCTCGCAGCCCAACTGGCCCAGATAGTAGCATGGCATACACCGGAGGGCGCACATAGATGGGTCGACCTCGAGACAAAACTAATGCACACTGACCTCCCTCAATTTTGGATTTGGGTGCCAAAACAGGACCGACCTTCATTGCAAACATCTTGCCCAGCGATCCTCAACTCCGTTAGGATCTGGGACTTAACAGCCACTAAATTCGCCCTGAAACATACACCCTCACCGCTGACTCCGTACCTACGGAACAAAGCGTTTGGGCCCGGGCTGAGCGCACGAGACTTCAGGGGGATAGAAAGCACAGGAATGCAAAGATATAAACACATGTACATAGGGGACTCCTTCAAATCCTTTGAAACCCTACAAACTACAGCACCCCTAACGACCAAGGACGTCTTCCGCCACATGCAGTTGCGTGACTTTGCCAGACTCCCGAACATAAAGAAAGCAGCCCAGACCCCTATGACATTTTACGAACGGCTATGCGACGCCGAAACAATCCAAAAAGGGATGATTACCACAATTTATGCTCAGCTCAGTGCCCCAGACAGGGGAGCCGCAGACCCAAATTACATACACCAGTGGGAAACAGACTTAGGGGGAGCAATAGAAGGAGAGGACTGGGTAGACATATGGGAAGCAACAGCAAAGACATCGATATGTGTGCTACATCAGGAGCAAGCCTATAAGATGCTCATGAGGTGGTACACCACACCTGCTCAACTCTATAAGATGGGAAAAACAACGACAGACACATGCTGGAAGGGATGCGGTGGCAAGGGCACCTTCATCCACATGTGGTGGGAATGCCCTGAGGTGACTACATTTTGGAAAAGTATCCAAACACTACTTCAAGAGGTCCTCACACGACACATAGACCTAGATCCCTGGGCGATCCTCCTATCCAGACCACATGACTGCCTTTCTAAAAAAGAACAACAACTACTAAACAAACTTACACTGGCGGCTAGAAGGGCACTGGCACAAAAGTGGCTACAGCCCACGGTCCCCACTGACAATGACGTGATAGTTAAAATCAAAGACACTTATCTGATGGACAAACTGACCGCCCAAGTAAGACATACGGAAAAATCATTCCAAAAAATCTGGCAACCATGGGAAATTTATACCAATGAATAATTCCAAAATAACCGAGAGTCGCGGGCTGCGGCTCGGCGTGCTTCCGCCTGCCGGGCGCCCCAACGGGCACAATACCTCCACCTCCTATAACCTCCCCCCCCCCCCCTCAACCGTAACTCCCACCCTACCCTATCCTACCCCCTTCCGGAACGACCGATCAGTACCTCAGAGGGCTTGACATACCAGACCGGTACGACAGTCTCAACTGGGTAGAATAACACACTAAGACGCAAAAGGCGAAAGGTAACTGTGTTAGTATACAGAGAACTACCTTGTAAACACAGAAACTCCGCGCCCACCAACAGAAAGCCAGACCCATATAAGGTTAACTGGTAAATATGATGTGAAATGTAGTACTGAACTTCCATAACCATGTTAATAGTCACTTAGTTTTCTTTTTTTCTTTTATGGTATGTTTAAATTTGATACTTGGGCTACCATGCCCGGATTACGGAAAACCAGCGCCGAGCGGCATAATCCTTTATACTCATGTGTAATGGCACGATATACATCTTGTTAAAACACTGTATAACATGTACATGAAAGGCCCCTGCGTGGGCCATCTACTGTATTTTTTTTGATGCCGTTACGGATGCTGGAACAAAAATAAAGAAATTAAAAAAAAAAAAAACTGGTGTCAGCCCGATACCTTTGAAATGCCCAGGGATGACCTATAGAGGGTACAGGCTGGGAAGACATCAATTTAGAAGGATAATATTATAAAACACTGTTTACATGGTACACAGCTTTTATGCATGTAGTAGAGTTTAATTCCTCATGGTTCAGTGGGTGCTGTTGTCAGGATCCCTGGTGGTCCCAATACAGGAGAATGTGGTCTACACTTCCTGTAGCTACACACCACAGTTCACACTCCTTCCAGTTGACACTCATTCAATGAGTTAGAGTGTTGCCATGGCAAGCCAGCGACGGTGCTCTGACTCATTGAATGAGAGCCATGACTGCGAGGAAGTGCTTACCAAGTGCTTCCTTACAAACTGTAATTTCACATATTGCCACAATCTCAATATATTAAATAATAATTTTGCAAGGGAGGTGGGCTCAACCAGCCTGGATCCCCCTTGAAGGCAGAAGTCTATTTAGAGCCATCAGTGAAGACTCAGTGAACTTCCGCTAAAAATCACTATGTGACACAACAAAATACAATGAAAATACAAGTATCACCAGTCTGAAGCGGCTCCACAACACCTTAAGCAAAAAAAAAAAAAAGATGGACACAAATTGGAATGCAATGTTTGGAGTCGACACCATGCCTTTTTCATGCTAGAAGAAGACTGTGGGTTAAGCCAAAATGTTGCACCCTATGCTTCAATAAATCCACCTGGGGATTTATCCAATTTGTGCCCAGTTTGTCTTTTTCGCATTGGCATACTGCAATTTAATGAACAAACATCTTAAACCAAACATTCTAAAGAGTGGATCATTAATGCATCATTCAGTTTATCATTCACGTGCAAATTATTGGTAAGTTTCTATTGCCAAAAGCATACAGGATATTTAGTCTTCACAAACAAGGCAATGGAATATGCAGTTCTCCAAAGGATGAAAGATTATACGTTTTAAAAAGATTCTATAGGGTCATAAGGTCCACCCCCCACCCTCAGGGCCCTCCTTCCGCTTACCTTTATCCAGCGCTGGGGAACTCTCCTCCTCCTGCCGACATCAGCGCCGAATTCGCATGCGTGGCAAGAACTGTGCGCTCATTCAAACAGCCCATAGGAAAGCATTACTCAATGCTTTCCTATGGACGTCCAGCGTCTTCTCACTGTGGTTTTCAGTGTTTTCAGCTGCAGGGTTAAAACTAGAGGGACCTGGCACCCAGACCACTTCATTTACACAAGCAACGTATACCCTTAATGGAAGTGAATTAGGGATAACAACACACAAAAAGGACTTGGGAATTGTTATAGACAACAAACTATGCAACAATGTGCAATGTCAATCAGCAGTGGCCAAGGCCAGTAGGGTATTGTCATGCATGAAAAAGGGCATTCATTCTCGGGACGAGAATATCATTTTGCCTCTTTATAAATCACTGGTAAGACCACACATTGAATATGCTGTGCAATTTTGGGCACCTGTTCTAAAGAAGGATATTATGGCACTAGAAAAAGTGCAGAGGCGGGCTACAAAATTAATAAAAGGAATGGAACATATCAGCTATGATGAAATGTTAACAAATTTAAACCTATGACGTTTAGAAAAACGTCGCCTGAGAGGGGATATGATAACATTATACAAATATATTCGAGGCCAATACAAACCATTGTGTGGAAATCTATTCACAAACCGGACTTTACACGAGGTCATGCGTTTAGACTAGAAGAAAGAAGATTTCGTCTAAGGCAAAGGAAAGGTTTTTTTTACTGTAAGAACAATCAGGATGTGGAATTCTCTGCCTGAAGAAGTGGTTTTATCAGAGTCCATACAGATGTTCAAACAGCTACTAGATGCATACTTGCAAAAACAGAATATTCAAGGATATAATCTTTCAATGTAGGGTGATAACTGCTTGATCCAAGGATAAATCTGACTGCCATTCTGGGGTCAAGAAGGAATTTTTTTCCTAGCTTGTTGCAAAATTGGAAGTGCTTCAAACTGGGTTTTTTTTTTTTTTTTGCCTTCTTTTGGATCAACAGCAAAAAACATATGTGAGGAAGGCTGAACTTGATGGACGCAAGTCTCTTTTCAGCTATGTAACTATGTAACTATGTAACTATGTAATTTAGCTGAAGTGTCTGGGTGCCTAAAGTGGTCCTTTAAATTGTCTTCCAGCAATTTCCCCTTGTTAAAAAAAGCTTGGCTGTTCCTCACCCAGTTTTATTCTTCCTACACACTGATGATCGATAGCAACTGCTTGGTAGAATTGTTTAGATAATCATGCACATGACTACCTGCCTACAAAGTCTCTGACATTATGTTAATGTACCTAGAAAAATTTATGCTGTTTTGAATCCAATGGGTGGTCACACCAAATATTTATTTGAATTAGATTTTTTCTTCTGTTCACTTACTTTGCAAATTGCTAATTGATACAAATAAACTATTAACAAGTTACTTCAAGCACCATGGATTCTGCAGTGATTTGAAGTGGCTATGGTGTTTGGAGTCTGTATGAGTCGCTATGAAATGTTGCACATTGAGAGTTTAACCCCCTTGCTGTTGGAGATGTAACACTTCATTAGAGAACCATTAGTTATCTCGTTCCGGGCTGGCTAATATCAATTCTGTGCAATTATTTTACCGCCCTCACCAATGAATTGCATCCAAATTAGGGTCGTGGTCCAGCTTTGGCAGTGTAAATAAGATGTATACATGTCGCTGGCCATGGAGATCCCTTGGCAACCTTTGGAGACTCGGGTAAGAGGGTAAACCTGTGCAAAATTGTGCCCCTTTACCGGGAAATGGTATGGTTATAATACATGGAGTAACACTTTAACTTTTCTATTTTTGAAAGCATTCTTACTTTCCATCATCTAACATCTGCCTAAAACTTTTACAGTGTGTGTGTGTATATGTGTGTATGTATGTGTGTGTGTACGTACGTAAGCGTGCGCACACACTCCGATAAACAAACACACAGTTCCCCTTTCTAACATTCCCTGTGTGTTTTTATGCACACATATACATGTCATTAAACCAGAAGCTATGGTTCCCACAGTGTATAGCTTGTATAGATGTTATTTGTCATTGTACAAGGCATGCATTGCAACACAGCTCCATTTATTTATGAACTCCCCATGACATGCTTTCAAGGCTGCTCAGACAGGCAATAGTTAAGCGTTTGAGCCAGCAGCTCGCTGGATGTACTAATGGCACGCAGACAGCATGATTTCTGCCATGAATCCAGCAGGGAGCTTGTTTCATGCAGAGTTCTACACAGGTAAACAGTGACTCCTTCTCATAGCACAAGGCTACCTGCAGGCGGGAGGGGGTTGGGGGGAGCTGTCCCCTCCCCTGCTCCTCTATGCAATGCTCACTGTCACAGTTTGGCGGCAGAGAAATTCAGCAGAAGAGGAGCATTGCTGCTTGTGTGTCTCTGAGCAACCTGTGGCTGGTGTCTCCTACTGAATCCCAGCTTTTTATTGGAGACCTCGTTGCTTACTAGGAGGATAGAAGCCACCTGCAGCGAGAATTCCATTGAGCTGACTGTGAGATGTTTTAGACTCTGTTTTCCTTGCAGTCAGCTAGGGAGAAGGTTTGGAGAATGGGGTCTACGTTTCCACGCATTCCATGAATGGGTCCACAGGGCAGTCAACGATTATAGCTCAAGTGGCAGGACCAGCACACAACAGGATGAGTTGGGGAGAAGCCCAGAGATCCCTGGGAACTGAGACTGTGATTTGTAGAGGCTGCTGGTGACATATCTTCCACACTTGGAGACCCCACTGCAAGTTATTCCCTATAAGGCACAGTTATGGCCAGAAATACTGCCCTGTATTTTAGGCTTGTGGAGGGAAAGAACCTACCAGCTAAAGATGTGTAAGTAAATTATAATTCTAATATATTCTCCTGACACCCTCTTGTGATATTCTCATCCGAAATATTATCTTAATATGTAAAAATGCCTGTCTTAGTAACTTAGAATGGTTTCATATAGTGAAGTCTAATATAAATATGCAATGTTTATTTCTTGCATTGATTTATTTTTGTAAGAAGTTTCAGAGATTTCAACCTCTTATGTCATCTATCTTATTCTACCTCTAAACCATGGTTCTATCTACCGTATTTTAAGTACACCCATGTGGTGATGATTTATGATATCCATTGCTCAATTGACTGTATTTCTTAAACCTGGGCAACATTAAAGTACTTACTGTATTCTTATAAGAAAAATGCATAGACATTGAAATTACTGGAAAATGGCAGCAATATAAGATGGAATGTTGTGTGTCTCTAAAAAGTGGTTCAATATAAATACATAAGATAACTGATTGACATATTTAGTGATGACCCAACTTAAAACACTTAATGTGTCAGCAGTGACTTCCATGGAACTAGGGAACCAGGGCAAGCCCCTGCTTGTGAATCCCCTCCTCCACACAATTATCTCTCTGGATTGTAGGACAGTATTTGTAAGAGGAATTTTGTTTCTAACTTGGCACAGTTTGGTATTCCTATAATATCTGTATTCTTGTCAAGGGTCAGAGAATCTTAGACGTTCCACCTGCTCCAGACCACAACGCGTGTAATGCTCACCCAGTTTTGGAGTGGCAATGTTTGACCAATGTTTGGCCTTGTTCCAACCCCAAGCCATGGCTGAAATGCCATTGCTTTTCATTTGACCTATGTTGAATGTTTTAAAAACAAATGCTTTTTTATTGACGCTTGGACAAAATGTATGCAATTTCTTACCAAGCACTGCTGAAGACCCATATTTTCAGATCTTTTTGTCCTTCTTGTTATGTTAGTTTTTAATCATGTTTTATGTTTTTAAAAGGTGATAAAACATAATTAAGTTATGGAGCAACTGTGCGCTTGCAGGAATTTTATGAAAGAGATTGGAAAGAATAGAACATGAATGCAAAGGATGGATGCTAAAAAAAACCCTGATGCATGCAAAAAAAAAAAACCGAAAATAATGGCTGATTAGTACGTGCCACCTTTTGACTTATGGCATCGTATAGCTACCACTCACCATCGCTCGCTAGTGGCGAGTGGAAAGTTTGAGTCCTGCAGGGTCGAAAAACATTTAAGGGTCTAGAATATGGGAAACAAAGGCCCCACTAGCCATTATCTAATGACCAATCCGTTATTCTGTGTAGACATTAGTAACTCATGAGTAATAAGTAAAATGTGCTGGATATCCTAACTAACCAAGCTTAGTTAGTTGTTCGAGGAAGTTAGGTAAAACCAAATGTTTCAATAGAAAATGTAATATTTTCATAAAGGCCAATCACTTTAAGTACACATTTCTTATAAAATACAAAAAAATGTATATAATACGAATTTTGTACTCATTCATGGGCTATTAATACTTTTTCATATCCATCACCCTTCTACTTATCTACTACGTCATATAGTCATACAACCAACCAATCTCACTTCTATACTGTCAGTTGAATACCCTTAATATTAATACCTTTAATATTCTCTTCTCAGTCATACACCAAACCATACTAACCTTTATACTCTCAGTCATTCACCCGGTCATACTCACTCTTATACTCTGTCATACACCCAACCATACTCACGGCTACACTCTCAGTCATACACTCAACCATACTTACTGTTATACTCGCAGTCATACACTCAACCATACTTACTGATACACTCTCTGTCATACACCCAACCATACTCACGGCTATACTCTCAGTCATATACCTAACAATACTCACTTTTATACTCTCAGTCATACAACCAACCAGTGGTGTATCCTGGTTTTGTGCTGCCCTAGGCAGGACAAAACTCAGGTGCCCCCCCTCCCCCGTGCCATCCCCACCCAACCCTTCCCCCCGCCCTGCCTTCTAAATACACACACACACACACACATTCACTGACAGATACGCATACACTAGCTAACAGAAACACACACTCACTAACAGACACTCACACGAACAGGCAAACACACACACAGTCAGAGACACACACACACAGTCAGACACACACACACAGTCAGACACACACACACACACACAGTCAGACACACAGACACACAGTCAGACACACACACACACTAACAGACACACACACACATTAACAGACACACACACACATTAACAGACACACACTAACAGACACTCACACACACACTAACAGACACACACACTAACAGACACACACTCACTCACTAGCAGACACACACACTCACTAACAGACACACACACACAGTCAGAGACACACACACTAACAGAGAGACACACACACACACTAACAGACACACACACTCACTCACTTAACACATTTTCAAATTTTTAATTTTTTTTATTTAACCTCCCCCCAGCCTCCTTACCTTTGGGAATGCTGGGGGGGGAGGGAGGAAGGGGCTCTTTCTCCCTGGTGGTCCAGTGGCTGCTGGGCGGGCGGCATGGGCGGGCGGACGTCATCTTCCGGCTCCCAGCCTCACTCTGCGGCGCGCGAGGTAGCTGAGCAGACAGCTCAGAGGAAGTGCTCCCTCGCCTGCTGTCCAGCATGTCAGTTAGCTGCAAGGCTAACAAGGCATTTGCCCTGGGCATTTGGGGGTGGCGTTTTTTGCCGCCCCCTGGAAAATGCCGCCCAAGGAAAATGCCTTGTTTGCCATGCGGCTAAAACGTCCCTGCAACCAACTATACTTTTTGCTATACTTTCATTCATACAACCAACCATACTTACTGGTACACTCTTAGTCAGGGCCAGATTAACATAGGGGCTGATGGAGCTGCAGCTCCAGGCCCAGGCCCATGGAATAGGCCCCTTTAAAAAAAAAAAAAAAAACGTTTTTTTTTTTTTTTTTTTTACACACTACTCTTAGGTTTGCCACCTGACTGGTATTTTAAGGCACAACCGGTATTTGAGGCTTCCTGGCCATGACAGTATTGCGATAATACCGGCAATACAAATGCAAATATTTTTCTCAGTATAAACGGAGATTACTCTGCAATACCAGCACCGGACAGTTGGGTTCACTGTGTATGGAGAGGCAGGGATAGGAAGTTACAGCATCTCCCTGCCTCTCTCTACTCACTGATCCACTGGGGAGCAGCTACACAGCACAGAT
This sequence comes from Pelobates fuscus, assembly GCF_036172605.1. Taxonomy (NCBI): domain Eukaryota; kingdom Metazoa; phylum Chordata; class Amphibia; order Anura; family Pelobatidae; genus Pelobates; species Pelobates fuscus. Next base: position 174,730,908 of record NC_086321.1, read on the forward strand.
AGTCCAGACAGCAGCTCCCAGCCTGCAGAGACAGACTACAACTCAGGTATGTGAAGGATGAGGGGAAAGGCAGCAGGGAGACATTGGGACACTGAGACACTAGGGGACACATGGGGGACACTGAGACACTGGGAGAGGTGGCGACACTGAGACAATTGGGGACACTGAGAAACATAGGGACACTAAGACACTAGGAGACACTGTGAGACATGGGGTCGCTAAGACACATGGGGATGCTGTGAGACATAGGGAGACACATTGGGACACAGAGACACTAGGGACACAGTGTCTCCATGTCTCCCAGTGTCCCCATGTCTCCCAGCCAGTGTCCCTAGTGTCTCAGTGTCCCCATGGCACCCAGTATCCGCATCACTCCCAGTCTCCCAGTGTCCCCTAGTCTCCTAGTATATGTATCTCCATGTCTCACAGTGTCCCCATGTCTCACAGTGTCCCCAAATGTCTGTTTCACCATGTCTCCCAGTGTCCACATGTCTTCTAGCGAGTGTGTGTTTCCCTAGGTCTCCCAGTGTCCCTATGTCTCACAGTCAGTGTCCCTAGTGTCTGTGTCCCCATGTCTCTGTGTCCCCATGTCTCCCAAGTGTCTCAGTGTCCCCATGTCTCCCAGTGTCCCCATGTCTATGTTCACAAGTGCCCCCATGTCTCCCAGTGTCCCCAAGTGTCTGTGTCCCTAGTGTCTCATTGTCCCCATGTCTCCCAGTGTCCCCTAGTCTCCCAGTGTCTGTGTCCCCATGTCTCCCAGTGTCTGTGTCCCGATGTCTGTGTCCCTAGTGTCTGTGAACCCATTTCTCTCAGTGTCACTATGTCTCCCAGTGTCCCCATGTATCCCAGTGTTTCCATGTCTGTATCCACAAGTGTCCTGCTTCACTGGACACTGCTGTTAGGGGGTATGGATTTACTTGAAAGATGAAAGCATAAATTAGATAAAGAGATTAGCATAGAGTATGTGTTTTCTTATAGCTGCATCCTTTGAGTTTCCCTCCAACACCAAATTCATCAGATACATGACACTTGAGAGGTATGACTGTTTTAGTGTTTTTGGACGATAAGATTCTGTAATTAGGCCCCATCATAATTGTCAGCACCAGGCCCACTGGGCTCTTAATCTGGCCCTGCTCTTAGTCATACACCCAACCATACTTACTGTTATACTCTCAGTCAGACCCCCAACCATACTTACTGTTATACTCTCAGTCATACACTCAACCATACTCATTGTTTTACTTTCAGTCATACACCCAACAATACTGAACAAAAGAGGAAATCCCAAGTATTAGGGTAGATGGAAGGGAGAGCAAGGGCCCTGCCTCCAAAGACCACTAATCGAGGGTGTGCCCATACAGAAGGGTACAAAATTAACTAAAGTCCCATTGCTGCATCATGTAAGTAAACATAAATGAGTACATAAAAAATAAAAAAGTCTTTAATAAGAAGTTAAGTTGCTAAAAACCAAAAATTGGTAAACCAAGGAGGTGCAAATAAACTGTGAAAAAAAGGGAAAGGGGGGGAGGGGTAGAGGGGGTATATATGTGAAAAACACGTGCAACACGCACTAGGTCTCAACCTTACAAGTCAAATAAATTGAATTAAATTGGAGGTCACATAGGTATACCCCTGCGAAGTAATCTACTATATGTGGAGTATATCACAGGGGGACCATATAAAAGCGACAGGCTAGATAAGCCAAGTCAAAATCAGCGGTGGGCTAGTAGTAGTGTAAACAGATGGAGGACTTATAGGTACGTAAGTGAACCTCCCCTGCATAAGCACAGTTTAAAGGCGTAGTGCGGTCACCTTTGTAGACCATACAGTGAGTCGGCCCCTGGTATGAGCTGTCCACCTAGTACGACTAACAGTCAAGGTGGAGGTGTCACCTATATAGTTGTCTGAGGGCAGCAAAAAAGCCAGCGGGTGACTTCTACAGTAAGTTATGTAGGTACAGGTAGAACTGAGAGTCAATGCCACTGTGGAGACACCTCTAAACAGCCCCCAACCTACAAAACACTTAGGAAGGCAAGCTCCATATGTATAAAGTTAAAAAATAATAATTAGAAGCCCTCCTTGTAGTTTCGAGTAAGAGGGGTAGGTAGCCTAAACTCCTAGCTGCATACGATACTAAGAATGCTAGGTAGCCCTGTCCGAACAGAACAGAGTAATTGCGGGCTAACAGAAATAGGAGATATCAGCAGAGGAGTCCCTGAATATAACTCGAAATATAACTGCAGTACCTGAGAGGTACTCAGGAGATATCAGCAGAGGAGTCCCTGAATATAACTCGAAATATGACTGCAGTACCTGAGAGGCAAACCCTAAGGAGGTAGTTAAATAGATGCAAGCCTTCCTAAAGACTTCCTAAAACTGTGCGGCAAAAACGCCAGGCAGGATACAGCCCTAAATCTATTGACCGCTAAGAGACATATCGCTACCAGAGAGACCCAGACATGTTAAAATAAAAAAAGCCCCAACACCCCAGCGTCTAACTCGACGCGCGTTTCGGCGCTATGTGGCGCCTTTATCAAGAGCAGTGAAAGCTACTCGTGCCCCAGCATGGTTTAAATGAGGAAGAGCCCGCCCCTCATGCTACGTCACGCGGCCAATCGGATTCCGCCGCGTCACGGAGGGGGGGGGGGCCTCAGTATAGGACGGACAGGGAGCATGATGCCGGCCGAGGGAGAAAAGGGGGCGGCTGCTCGTTACACTGCCACGTCATAGGGGGGGGGAGACTATTGATGCCTGAAAAAATGTAACAAAAAGTTACAAAGTAAGAACGGCATCAAGAGCCCAAAAGGACAAAATGTTGCCAAAAAAGGTGCTTAATGTAATCACTAATTATGCCGATATAAACATACTCGGCAAGAGGGCAACATATGTGAACTAGAGTAGAGCAATCATAATACAGGTCCCAATAAGTAATTCTAGACACACATAAAGGAGCCCAATATATTCAGATAATAAATGGTAAAGCAGGGAATGAAAACCCCTGTATAAAGTTGGAGTCCTATAGTGTCCTAATATAGATACAGTGACAGTAAGACCTTCCTTGGAGGTAATAGTATTGAAAGCAATGGGAAGATATAAAAGTTAATAGAACATTACCAGAAAAAATGTATGATAGTACATAGTGATGATCGTAATCAAGAATAATAAGCACGTCTAAAGAGCAGGGGTTCAGAGAAAGGGGGAGAAGGAAAAACCTTCGTTCAGACCTCTAGGACTTAAGGTACTGAGCTGGTAGATCCAAAAACACTCCCTTTGTCTAAGGAATCTGTCGTAATCTCCCCGTCTTGGATTCTTTTTAACAAGTTCCAAACCGCAAAAACGTAGTTCCTTAGGATCGCTGTTATGGTGTTCACGGAGGTGTCTTGAAATGGGGTTGTCATTCAGGTTTTTACAGGATCTAATGTGTTCCTGTATCCGTTTCTTGAATGGACGGAATGTTTTGCCCACATATTTCTTATTACATCCGCAGGTCAAAAGGTACACAATGCCAGCAGTGTTACAGTTAAAAAATGAGGTTATTGCGAATTCTTTTGTCCCTGAGGTGTCTTTCACTTTTTTGGAATCCCTCTTAATGAATTTACACGAGATACATCTCCCGCACCCAAAGGTACCAACCAAGGGGGTCTGTAGCCAAGTTGTAGGAGGAGGTCCTGTTTTTAGGTGGCTGGGGGCAAGTAGATCTCTGAGGTTTTTACCCCTCCGGGCTGTGATAGTCACGTTTGGTGCTAGTACCTCTTGGAGGTGTGAGTCATTAGTCAGGAGCGGCCAGAACCGTCTGAGAGAGTTTTTGACACTCTCCCAGCCTGCATCATAAGTTGCAATGAGGCGTATAGTCCCTTTGGTATCTTCTAAATTTTTCAGTGTATTGTCTGTAATCAGATCATTGCGGTCTGAATTGAGGGCTCTCTTGTATGCCCTCTTGAGGCATCTATTTGGGTATCCTTTTGCTTTAAAGAAACTCCTGAGTTCACCTGCCTTGGCTCTATATTCTGTGATAGAGCTGCAGTTGCGTCTCATCCTGAGGTATTGCCCTGTTGGAATGCCTAGTTTGAGAGGCACTGGGTGGAAACTATCCCATCTTAGTAGGTTGTTAGACGCAGATGGCTTACGGTAGAGGGTAGTTTCTATTTTGTTGTTGTCCGTAATGGAGATTGTTAAATCCAAAAAATTTAGTTTATGATCACCAAACTCACTTGTGAATTTTAAGTTTTCATCATTGATATTCAGGATTTGTACAAACTCCTTAAACTCCTCAGAGGTCCCTAGCCACACCATAAACACATCGTCGATGTAGCGACGCCATAAGTAGATGAGGGGGAGGTATTGTGCAACTCCTGTCTGGTTGGATAAGTTTTCCTCCCACCATCCTAGGTGGAGGTTTGCGTACGATGGGGCACAAGCTGTCCCCATCGCAGTCCCCCTAATTTGATGGTAATACTCATTTTTAAAAATAAAATAGTTGTGTGTGAGGATGTATTCTAGGAGTTCCAAACAGAAAGTCGTATGTGCTGAGTTTATCTCCCCTCTTTGTTCTAAAAAATGGCGTATGTGTCTAATACCATTCGAATGCGGGATTGAAGAGTATAAAGCCTCGATGTCAAGGCTGCAGAGTTTTGCTGTGGGTGGTACTTCAAGGTTAGATAGAAGAGCCAGAGTCTGCTTTGTCTCTTCTATCTAACCTTGAAGTACCACCCACAGCAAAACTCTGCAGCCTTGACATCGAGGCTTTATACTCTTCAATCCCGCATTCGAATGGTATTAGACACATACGCCATTTTTTAGAACAAAGAGGGGAGATAAACTCAGCACATACGACTTTCTGTTTGGAACTCCTAGAATACATCCTCACACACAACTATTTTATTTTTAAAAATAAGTATTACCATCAAATTAGGGGGACTGCGATGGGGACAGCTTGTGCCCCATCGTACGCAAACCTCCACCTAGGATGGTGGGAGGAAAACTTATCCAACCAGACAGGAGTTGCACAATACCTCCCCCTCATCTACTTATGGCGTCGCTACATCGACGATGTGTTTATGGTGTGGCTAGGGACCTCTGAGGAGTTTAAGGAGTTTGTACAAATCCTGAATATCAATGATGAAAACTTAAAATTCACAAGTGAGTTTGGTGATCATAAACTAAATTTTTTGGATTTAACAATCTCCATTACGGACAACAACAAAATAGAAACTACCCTCTACCGTAAGCCATCTGCGTCTAACAACCTACTAAGATGGGATAGTTTCCACCCAGTGCCTCTCAAACTAGGCATTCCAACAGGGCAATACCTCAGGATGAGACGCAACTGCAGCTCTATCACAGAATATAGAGCCAAGGCAGGTGAACTCAGGAGTTTCTTTAAAGCAAAAGGATACCCAAATAGATGCCTCAAGAGGGCATACAAGAGAGCCCTCAATTCAGACCGCAATGATCTGATTACAGACAATACACTGAAAAATTTAGAAGATACCAAAGGGACTATACGCCTCATTGCAACTTATGATGCAGGCTGGGAGAGTGTCAAAAACTCTCTCAGACGGTTCTGGCCGCTCCTGACTAATGACTCACACCTCCAAGAGGTACTAGCACCAAACGTGACTATCACAGCCCGGAGGGGTAAAAACCTCAGAGATCTACTTGCCCCCAGCCACCTAAAAACAGGACCTCCTCCTACAACTTGGCTACAGACCCCCTTGGTTGGTACCTTTGGGTGCGGGAGATGTATCTCGTGTAAATTCATTAAGAGGGATTCCAAAAAAGTGAAAGACACCTCAGGGACAAAAGAATTCGCAATAACCTCATTTTTTAACTGTAACACTGCTGGCATTGTGTACCTTTTGACCTGCGGATGTAATAAGAAATATGTGGGCAAAACATTCCGTCCATTCAAGAAACGGATACAGGAACACATTAGATCCTGTAAAAACCTGAATGACAACCCCATTTCAAGACACCTCCGTGAACACCATAACAGCGATCCTAAGGAACTACGTTTTTGCGGTTTGGAACTTGTTAAAAAGAATCCAAGACGGGGAGATTACGACAGATTCCTTAGACAAAGGGAGTGTTTTTGGATCTACCAGCTCAGTACCTTAAGTCCTAGAGGTCTGAACGAAGGTTTTTCCTTCTCCCCCTTTCTCTGAACCCCTGCTCTTTAGACGTGCTTATTATTCTTGATTACGATCATCACTATGTACTATCATACATTTTTTCTGGTAATGTTCTATTAACTTTTATATCTTCCCATTGCTTTCAATACTATTACCTCCAAGGAAGGTCTTACTGTCACTGTATCTATATTAGCACACTATAGGACTCCAACTTTATACAGGGGTTTTCATTCCCTGCTTTACCATTTATTATCTGAATATATTGGGCTCCTTTATGTGTGTCTAGAATTACTTATTGGGACCTGTATTATGATTGCTCTACTCTAGTTCACATATGTTGCCCTCTTGCCGAGTATGTTTATATCGGCATAATTAGTGATTACATTAAGCACCTTTTTTGGCAACATTTTGTCCTTTTGGGCTCTTGATGCCGTTCTTACTTTGTAACTTTTTGTTACATTTTTTCAGGCATCAATAGTCTCCCCCCCCCTATGACGTGGCAGTGTAACGAGCAGCCGCCCCCTTTTCTCCCTCGGCCGGCATCATGCTCCCTGTCTGTCCTATACTGAGGCCCCCCCCCCCTCCGTGACGCGGCGGAATCCGATTGGCCGCGTGACGTAGCATGAGGGGCGGGCTCTTCCTCATTTAAACCATGCTGGGGCACGAGTAGCTTTCACTGCTCTTGATAAAGGCGCCACATAGCGCCGAAACGCGCGTCGAGTTAGACGCTGGGGTGTTGGGGCTTTTTTTATTTTAACATGTCTGGGTCTCTCTGGTAGCGATATGTCTCTTAGCGGTCAATAGATTTAGGGCTGTATCCTGCCTGGCGTTTTTGCCGCACAGTTTTAGGAAGTCTTTAGGAAGGCTTGCATCTATTTAACTACCTCCTTAGGGTTTGCCTCTCAGGTACTGCAGTCATATTTCGAGTTATATTCAGGGACTCCTCTGCTGATATCTCCTGAGTACCTCTCAGGTACTGCAGTTATATTTCGAGTTATATTCAGGGACTCCTCTGCTGATATCTCCTATTTCTGTTAGCCCGCAATTACTCTGTTCTGTTCGGACAGGGCTACCTAGCATTCTTAGTATCGTATGCAGCTAGGAGTTTAGGCTACCTACCCCTCTTACTCGAAACTACAAGGAGGGCTTCTAATTATTATTTTTTAACTTTATACATATGGAGCTTGCCTTCCTAAGTGTTTTGTAGGTTGGGGGCTGTTTAGAGGTGTCTCCACAGTGGCATTGACTCTCAGTTCTACCTGTACCTACATAACTTACTGTAGAAGTCACCCGCTGGCTTTTTTGCTGCCCTCAGACAACTATATAGGTGACACCTCCACCTTGACTGTTAGTCGTACTAGGTGGACAGCTCATACCAGGGGCCGACTCACTGTATGGTCTACAAAGGTGACCGCACTACGCCTTTAAACTGTGCTTATGCAGGGGAGGTTCACTTACGTACCTATAAGTCCTCCATCTGTTTACACTACTACTAGCCCACCGCTGATTTTGACTTGGCTTATCTAGCCTGTCGCTTTTATATGGTCCCCCTGTGATATACTCCACATATAGTAGATTACTTCGCAGGGGTATACCTATGTGACCTCCAATTTAATTCAATTTATTTGACTTGTAAGGTTGAGACCTAGTGCGTGTTGCACGTGTTTTTCACATATATACCCCCTCTACCCCTCCCCCCCTTTCCCTTTTTTTCACAGTTTATTTGCACCTCCTTGGTTTACCAATTTTTGGTTTTTAGCAACTTAACTTCTTATTAAAGACTTTTTTATTTTTTATGTACTCATTTATGTTTACTTACATGATGCAGCAATGGGACTTTAGTTAATTTTGTACCCTTCTGTATGGGCACACCCTCGATTAGTGGTCTTTGGAGGCAGGGCCCTTGCTCTCCCTTCCATCTACCCTAATACTTGGGATTTACTCTTTTGTTCAGTTAATATCTCTCTGGGTTATGCCCATGTATGTTGCCCATATAGTCCTCTTTGACTCCAGAGCTAGTTGTTTTTTTCTAACTCTGTAGTCATTCCTTTTCTTCTATTTACACCCAACAATACTTACTGTTATAATCTCAGTCATACACTCAACCATACTTACTGGTACACTCTCTGTCATACACCTAACCATACTCACTTTTACATTCTCAGTCATACAACTAACCATACTTACTGCTATACTCTCATTCATACAACCAACCATACTTACTGGTACACTCTTAGTCATACATCCAACCATACTTACTGGTACACTCTTAGTCATAGACCCAACCATACTTACTGGTACACTCTCTGTTATACACCCAACCATACTTACTGTTATACTCTTCGTCATACACTCAACCATACTTACCTGTACACTCATAGTCATACACCCAACCATACTTACTATTATACTCTCAGTCATACACCCAACCATACTTACTGTTATACTCTCAGTCATACACCCAACCATACTTACTGTTATACTCTCAGTCATACACTCAACCATACTCATTGTTATAATTTCAGTCATACACCCAACCACACATACTGTTATACTCTGCCATACACCCAACCATACTTACTGTTGGACTCTCAGTCATACACCCAACCATACATACTGTTATACTCTCAGTCATACACCCAACCATACATACTGTTATACTCTCAGTCATTCACCAAGCCATACTTACTGTTATACTCTCAGTCATACACCCAACCATACTCACTGTTATATACTCCGCAACATACACCCAACCATACTTACTGCTATACTCTCATTCATACAACCAACTATACTTACTGGTACACTCTTAGTCATACACCCAACCATACTTACTGCTATACTCTCAGTCATACAACCAACCATACTTACTGTTACACTCATAGTCATACAACCAACCATACCTACTGTTATACTCTCAATCATACAACCAACCATACTTACTGTTATACTCTCAGTCATACACCCAACCATACTCATTGTTATACTTTCAGTCATACACCCAACCATACATACTGTTATACTCTCAGTCATTCACCCAGCCATACCTACTATTATACTCTCAGTCATTCACCTAGCCATACTCACTGTTATACTCTGCAACATACACCCAACCATACTCACTGTTAAATACTCAGTCATACACTCAACCATACTTACTGTTATACTCTTAGTCATACACCCAACCATACTTACTGTTATACTCTCAGTCATACACCCAACCATACTTACTGCTACAGTCTCAATCTTACAACCAACCACCCTTGCTGTTACACTTTCAATCATGCACCCGACAACCCGCACTGCTATACGTTTAGTCATACACCTAAGCATGTTCACTGTTATACTCTCAATAGTATACCCAACCACCATCACTGTTACATTCTTGGTCATGCAAGAAGTTACCTTTATTGTTATACTATTCATGTATCTACCAGGCACCGTCACTCTGTTAGTTTTATAAACAAATCCATAAACCACCCCCACTCATATGACTTCAACCATATCCAATCTCCTCATTTGTATATCCTCATTTATATCCAAGAAGTGATCTTATTCATCTGTTACAATTCAAATATGCAACCACCCTCACTCAGTCTTATTCCCTCATTCATACACACCTCAGTTTGCCACACACTATTGCAACCATTAAAGGAACATTCATACACACCTCAAGTTTGCCACACACTATTGCAACCATTAAAGGAATGTTATATGTTCAAAAACACAAACATGTATTCCTGACCCCAATGATCTGCCTCTTTGACATAATCAGAAATGATGATCTCAGCCAATCACAATGCTTTGCCATAGGAAAGTATTGGATTGTCTGAGCTAGTCAAGGATGTAAATCAGGGGCAGAGTCAGCACAAGATAAACACAGCCTTGGCCAATTAGCATCTCCTTGTAGTTATGCATTGAATCAATGCAGCTCTATGAGGAAAGTTCAGTGTGTCCATGCAGAGGGTGGAGACACTGAATGACACCCAGGAAGCATCTCTAGCAGCCATCTGAGGAGTGGCCAGTGGAGTTATCACTAGACAGTGTTTACTGCAAAAAGCCTCAATGGACTGATTATCAGCTGTAGTTGTTCCGGTGACTATAGTGTCCCTTTAATGCATTTTCATTAGCTAATTGGCCAGGGCAAGCAGATCAGTTTATAAGAAATAATAAGAGTCCTGTCTCCTGTTCATCGCTTCAGGTAGTGCTATCTGAAGTTCAGGTTAGGTTTTGGGCAGCTCATTTGTGTGGAGCTTCATCTGCTACTTGTTGCTATGTGACTGCTTAGTTTAACCACTCTATCCTTGTGTGCTTGATGTTGTGCGCTAATACATAAGATCACAGGAGAATCAACAACGATCTGTATTATGGCTACCATGCTTTGAGAGTAAGCTGGCAAATTAATTTGACACTTTTGCAAAGTAATGTAATAGACATGATTAGGTAACTGACACAAGTAGAATAATTAATAAAAGAAGTGCAAATGTTTTTGAGAATGTTAAGAATGTTACTGTAACATAAGTCAAACATCAGTGCCAGAACATCAGCCATCAAGTTTGTCAAATCAGGGCCAACAGTGGAACCTATCTCCACTTGACCAGATATTCTGACTGATTCACCTAAAGAAAAGTCTTTCCCTTAAAATAAGAGTTCAAAATGTAGAGATCCAACTTGCTGACACTGTAATGGTGCTGCACTCATAAGAGCACATCATGATCACAGCATTATTTATACTGGCGCACACCATTACAGTGCTGTGTACAGTGGGTAACCTATACAAAAACCTTGGGTGTTACACTGCATGACTCCCGGGCTCTAAGAATCCCTTGAATCAATAGAGCATAGGTGTACTGCTGAGTTTACCACAGTGTACTGCTTAAAGGACCACTAAAGTCACCTCATCGCAATGAGTAAAGTCACACAGTTCACTTCATCGCAATGAGTAAAGTCACACAGCTCACTTCATCTCAATGAGTAAAGTCACACAGCTCACTTCATCTCAATGAGTAAAGTCACACAGCTCACTTCATCGCAATGAGTAGTCACACAGCTCACTTCATGCAATGAGTAAAGTCACACAGCTCACTTCATCGCAATGAGTAAAGTCACACAGCTCACGTCATCGCAATGAGTAAAGTCACACAGCTCACGTCATCGCAATGAGTAAAGTCACACAGCTCACGTCATCTCAATGAGTAAAGTCACACAGCTCACTTCATCTCAATGAGTAAAGTCACACAGCTCACTTCATCGCAATGAGTAAAGTCACACAGCTCACTTCATCGCAATGAGTAAAGTCACACAGCTCACTTCATCGCAATGAGTAAAGTCACACAGCTCACATCATCGCAATGAGTAAAGTCACACAGCTCACGTCATCGAAATGAGTAAAGTCACACAGCTCATGTCATCGCAATGAGTAAAGTCACACAGCTCACGTCATCACAATGAGTAAAGTCACACAGCTCACGTAATCGCAATGAGTAAAGTCACACAGCTCACTTAATCTCTGTGTTTTTAGAAACTGCAATGTTTACACCGCAGGGCTAAATCCACCTAGTGGTTGTCTTGCAGACAGTCAATAGATGCGCTTCCTTAGAAATGACAGAGTAAAACTCGGTCACGTCACACGGAAGCCCCCCATAAGAAAGCATTGATTCAAAGATTTGCTGTAGGGAAGCTTGGAAGCGTGTGCGGCACTGTATGAGGAGTCTTGGATCATGCCTCCTCCAGGACGTAGTGGGAAGAGGAGAGTTAAGCCTTGGCACTAGAAAAAGGTAAATACAATCCTTTATTTTTATTAAATCTTAGCAGAAGGGTTGACTGTATGCAGGTATGTATTACCAACACTTTAATGTTCCTTTCAAGGGGTACCCTTGGCACCATTATGACTTCATTGAAATGAATATGGTGACATTCCAACACAGTCAAAATTAGTATTTCGTAAAGGTTCTAATTTTATGAAATGCGAATTTTTGTGGGGGGGAGGAGAGGGGAAGGGGGGTGACAGTACCACTTTAAAAACATCCCAATACTAAACTTAACTCCACTCTAACCTTATACCACAGCTATAACCCATCTCAAGCTTTTAATCTTCTTAACATCAAAAGAACACGTTGGGGATACAAAACTGTCCAATATATAATACCAGAATATATGAATATTAATCTACTATACACACAGCAGGTCACAATTAATTATCCCTATACTAATGCAATATTATCCCTCTGCATATTTATTTAGGTTCCCTCCCCCCCCCCCCCCCCCATGCCCCCATGCCCCCCATGTAAAGAGCTAAAAACTCTTTTTATTCACTTACCTCCTTCCAGCTGGATCGGTTTCCTCCTCCACTAACACAATGTGGGAACCTAACACCCATTGCACATTAGAACGTCCCCATAGGAGAGCATTGAGTCACTGTTTTCCTATGGGTATTTTGAAAAAGTTGGATGTTCTTATGCAAAGTGTGGGGATGTTCTACGCCACACTGTGAGGCACCAGTCAGCCAATAGAGGTTCTCTTAACCCAATAATGTAAACATTGCCATTTCTTTAAAATCAGAGATTAAGTGGTTTGGGGCCTATAATGTCCCTTTAAGCACTCTCTGCAATCTAACAGTAATAGTAAAGTAACACATTAGACACTTAAAGCACTTTAAGTTTGCTGAAGGGCTTTATATGGGAAGAGTGAGACTTCTTTTTTATCATTTTACACAAAGATCAGATTTTAATAGAAAAAGAAAAGTACACCCCCTTACTGTCAGCCTGATGATTGTTCCTGCTATTTCCAGGTTTAGTTAGCTAAATTGACATAAACACAAGAGACAGCTATTGCTCAGAGCACCTGCTTTGCAAAGACTTCTCATTGAGCTGCATTGGGAAGTCTGTGATTGGACAGTCATAGAAAGTCTAGGCAGGGTTAGAAGGGGAGGGTATAACAAGTTATTTCTTTTTTGTTCTTTTTATTTTAAAGCAGCTTTTTCACCTTATGGGGCCTTTGCATATTTTGATTCAGGAGAATTTGGCAGTGGTAAATGACCATTAATTCTGCACCACCAAAGGGTCTGCACAATTTATATGTACAACCTCTTTCTTTACATCTACCCTATCTACACCCTTATTTTTCTTCTTTATCATTACTTTAAATTCTCCTATCACCAGCCTCCTCCAATTAATTCCTATTATTATTATTATTATTATTATTATTAGTATTATTATTGTTGTTTTCGGAGTTGCACTTTAATTTATTGGATACATGTTTTATAGATCGTTAACAAAAAAAACTAAGTGAATAATACTTTATTCTATACAGTGATGATGAAAACAGTATTCAGGAAGATAAATAGAATATAGCATTTCACAAGTACTGGAACTTAATTATAAATATCATAACTATAGCACCCTTAATCTATATATTCAGTCATACCCTCTATTTTAAAAATTCATAACTAGGACAGTCATTGGAGTGCAAAAAATATCTCTTTAAGCTCTTAACCTTGAATTTTAAATAAATTAATCATCGTCACAGAGGTAGCACTTTTCTTTTGTGAACAAATCCAATTTTCACAACTAAAATCTTTCATTCAACTCATTAGTTATGTTTGTCCTAAGTGAGCAATTTTCAGTTATGTAACGTCTTCTATTATAAATGGTTCCAAATGCAACTTAATATTCTTACCGGAGAAATATGAAAAAGGTAAAAATCTATTGTCCTTTGTTTTATCTATGCAATACAATAAGGTAAACCATTTGCAGTTAAATATTTAAATAAAATATATAGCTATAATACATGTATTTTTTTCATCAGTTAGAATTGTTCATGTGTTTTTTTTTCATAACTTGATATTACCATTATTAGGAAAAGAGTTTGTTATTTTTGAAGTAGAAATATATTTTTATTTCCCTCTAAAACCTCCCAGCTGGGTATTGATTGCGTTTTGAGCACTGTTCTGGAGTCTATTATCAACAAGAACACTTAAATATTTCCCCATCAATGGTTCTCCTATTATTGTGCAATTTAGTGTATACTTGACATGCGTAACTATACACCACACATTCGCAAGCTTACATTTATCTATTTTAGACTTCATCTGATTGCTCATTCCATTTGTTCCAAAACCCTCAGTAGACAAAAGACCTCTGTAGCATTGAATTGGCATTTTATCAATTCACTATTTATTTGTATCATCAACGCAGCTAAATCATCTTGTGGAAAACTTGTTAACCCTCCATTGAAAAACAAAACAAAAAAAACTGACATTTATCTGAGCGATGTATGAATGTATAACCAGTACACGAAGGGCACAACACAAATTGTATAGATTGCTTTTTCTGGGATCATATAAAAAAAAGTAAATTTACATAAGTTATTTTTAATTTTTATTTTTTGCATAAATATTGCATAAATATTGTAGTATAAAATATACAAAATGATACCATATTTCTTGTCCTGCAAAACGTCTAATAGGTTTAAATGAATTAGAGGTATTATGATATTTGAGGTAGGTATAATTTTACAATATATAGTAGTAGAATACACGTAATATCCTGTTCAAGAGCATTTGCAAAGATTCTGCTAGTATTTTTTTAATTCTTTATTTTTGTGTGCAAAAGAATACAAACAGGCTTGCAAAGCCCCATCAGCAGTGGAGAGCATTTGGCAATAAACACGATAATACATTGTTGTGGCAATGAATGCACTGGCACAATTTTATGAAAGAAAGAAGAAACAGTTATATGTCAAGCTGGTTCATCGTGTCTAACTATGTGGTAAATACGAAGAATGAGCATGCAGGATGTAAGGGCAATCAAGGACTGGTTGTATAAAATGAGTAGTGTTGACCGAATCAATTTAATATCTTTTGATCTAAATGCCCATTGTACTTACTACGTGAGCCCTCTGCCCGTGGTGCTATGTAGACATTAATTGTGAAATTAAAAAGAAAATAAAGAGTAAAAGGAGTATCCTGAGGAATATAGCTTAAAAGAGAATGTAAGTTGTGCAGGAGTAGCAAAGGCTGTGGGCCTCGTATCATACTAGGTAATGAAATGGAGTGTACACCCAGATAATGGGGCAAGAGGCTGACACCCACCACGTCAGGCGGGCTTGAGATTATTGTAACTGAAGTAAGTGGGGGGGAGCGAATAGAGGGGCTCAAATTCCTATTACAAGCATGTAATGGTAGAATGGGATGCATCCCTTAGGACACAGATCGTGGAGCATGTAAGGTGTCAAACAAAATGAGCAGTGATATAAGAGCTGAGGTGTTCAAGGTATCATTGTGGAGGCTGTGTCACCCCATTGAGCGGTCAGTATAAATGGACGAACCTGTGCTGGGTCCCAGGTAGTAGGTTGCGGTGGGTTTGCTGGGGAGCGCTGGTCAACGTCGGAGGCTAGCTCCAGTTTTAGGAGGGTGCAGGCAATTTCAGATGTTTAGAAACCTTTAAAGTCCCAGACTCACAGGGTATTGAGAGGCCTCTGGGGATCCCCATCGATAAGGAACTCGATGGTTAATGGTGGCAGGACCTCCTCCAGTGCATTGTGGCTTTGGACAGGTCTGGGTAGAACTGGGTTGATGTTACTCAAAATGGTACGGTATTTTATTGCGAATCGCTGTCATAAAAGCTTGCCTGTCCAGGCCGTGTTGGAACCGGATGATGACATCCCTGCAAGCTCCCATTGAGCCTTTTTGTGGTGCTCGTAGTCGTAGCACCCATCCAGAGTCATGTTTTTGGCCTGTTTGGCGAAGAAAAGACTTGAATTGTGCTGAATTTGGACTTGTTCACATTTGAGAGCCAGTGAGGCAGACCTCATTGGCAGCAGTGGTGAGTTCCGTGTCATGAAGGTGCAGTGACAAACCACCGATCTCCTCTTTAAATAGTGTGATGTCTGCTGCTATATTGCGGCGGAGGTCGTCCAGGAGGGTTTTTAGTGTTCCCTCAGTGACTGGTGCCCCTTCGGCCCTCACTGGAGGCATGTCAGCTCTCCGTCAGCCTGTCGGTCTCTCCATCTCCCCCCTGTCAGCAAGGGACATCTCACAGGGGGACTGGGAAGGCCCATCTGATAGTGGCGCCATGGCAGGCCTCAGGAGGTTTTGACGCCTATGTCAGCGGTAGATGGGGGCCTAACGACCTGATATTTCTTGCTCTTACGCCCCATGGTGTGGGTAAATGGAGACTTGCTGGCTGAGGGCAAAGACAAAGGGAAACTGGGGTATTATCAAAGTTTTTGTCTCCGGTCTGCCGGGAGCTCCCTTGAGGCACGTTTGGTCAGTATGGCTGCTGGCTCCGCCCCCCAGAATCTACTAGTATTTCTTAAGAATGCAGTTCCCAAAATGTCAGCAGAATGTAGTAGCTGTAAGAGGAGATTTTTTTCACTAAACAGTAAACTCTGGTGAATTGAAAAGTTGTAGTTTTTAGGATGAAATTGCTGTGTTCTCCATTTCATCAATTTTACCAGTTTGGCCTCAACTGAGCGAGCATTTAAACAACTCTAAAATGATGCAAAATACTACTTCATATGTAGGTTATAGTTTATTAGAATTTACTATAATTCACTAATTAAAACACATATCTATAATAAAAATATAAAATGTGAAATACAAATACTCTCTTTTAGTATACCGTGGCCACTATAAAGCTTAAAACA
This sequence comes from Pelobates fuscus, assembly GCF_036172605.1. NCBI lineage: Eukaryota > Metazoa > Chordata > Amphibia > Anura > Pelobatidae > Pelobates > Pelobates fuscus. The sequence goes on from NC_086321.1 coordinate 174,747,686, forward strand.
GCTCTGTCACCTCTATATACAATAAGAGTATTTCATAAAGATGAAATACTTCAATTGACTGTCTATAATTAGACAAAGTAGGGACTACTTTGCTTCAGTATTTTTCTTACACTTGACAAAAGGCGGAGCTACCCTTTGTCAAGTTTTTTATTTCCCCCTGTCCTAAATGGCAGAAAATTGAGCAAAGAGACTGCAGGGTCATGATCTATACACCAAAACTGCTTCATCAAGCTAAAGTTGTTTTAGTGACTGTAGTGTCCCTTTAATGCTGTACTCCTGTAGAGCACTGAAGTCAGGTCCTGGCAGCTGAAGTGCCTGGAGCTAAAGAGGACCTGATGGAAGACAATGGAGGTGTCCACAAGGGACTGGTTTAGGTAACTACAACCTACCTCCCCTTGCCCCCATGGCCACCGGACCCCAGCAGTGATGTCAAATTATTTGGAAATTATGCAATGACGGCTATAATTAGAACAAGTGGGACTATTCCTGATCAGTAGCGTTAAATAAATGTTGCCCACAGTGAGTACTTACAGTATGGCCAAAAGAAAGTGAGCTAAATAATTCAAAATAGGCAGACTCATAAAACACTGTGGAAAATGCTTGGCCACTGGTTCTGTATAGTCTCACACCAGGATTCAAGATGCCACCTTGTTTGGACACGCTGGATTAAGGGGACTTGCAGTTTATACCCCAATTATATCAGAGTGTCACATTTTCCTACAAGGTTTAATACATTGACCCTCCTGGGTAATATATCCCTGACCATGCCATTGTGCTTTGAGAGAACTGCCTATTTTGAATTATTTATCTCTGGTTTTTTTTTTTTTTGAAACACTGTTCCATGTTTTATACTATAGTGTACCTTTTTGTGCAACATTGTATTTGATTAATACTATTAAGTACAAAGTTATCCCAGTTGCTCTAATTACAGCTCTCAAGAGTGCACATTAAATTTTGTAAATTGGTATATTTGTATATCACATTTTATGATTTTTATTATAGATATGGCTTTTAATTAGTGACATAATACATTGTGATGAACTATAAGTGGCATTTTGCATCACTTTTGAATTGTTTTAAAAGCCTCTCAAAAGAGTTTATTTGTACTATTATTGACTCTTCCACGGATAGGCTGCTCTATACAGAAATATTTACTAAACAAGTAATGGTAGGCATTTTTTCCAGTTTGGTATTTTAAGACTAAAATCTGTAATTAATTTGCCATACATTTGTCATGATTTACATACTTAGGGTGTGTGTCTATTTCCCCTGAAATAAGACATCCCTCGAAAATAAGCACCAGGTTAAGATCATTGCTAGTTCACTAATCTATGTTCAGGGAATTTTCCTGCTAGTGAACTGGTCAATGTTCGGTGGAATTCCCCCGAAAGTAGACCTGCTTTCTTAAACATTCTTGTTAGTGCATCCTCACTTACCGGCGAATTCGTTGTATGCCTGTGTCGTAAGAACAGAACCCATGTATTTCTGACACTATAGTGCTGGTATGGCTGTTTAGATCCCCAGCCCCCCCTAAGTTGCTTAGGAAAGGTGATTTTATTCATCTTTTTTTCCCAACACCTTGATGATCTTACTGAAGCTAGCCCTGCCACCTTCATGGCTGAGATCATCAATCTTATGCTTTCCCATAGGAAAGCATTGGAAGCCTATTGTGTATGCACTGCAAAATATCATTTAGGAGTTAAGTCACTTTTGTTTCTGTTTATGCAGCCCTAGCCACACCTCCCCTGTCTGTGACTCACACAGCCTGAATTTAAAAACAATTTGTTTTTTCAATCAGATGTTAACTTGTCCAGATGTTTCTGTAAAATAAACATTATCACACACAGGAGGATCTTGCAGGGTCTTAAATCATATTAACAGAGCAGGAGATAAGAATTTCTAAATATAACCGAATGTGCAATAAAGGATGTGTAAACAGTTTAAACATTCGATTTCTATTTACAGGAAATGCTTAGGAAGGCTGTGTAAGTCACATGCAAGGAGGTGTGATTAGGGCTGCATAAAAAAAGAGATGTAACCCCCAAATGGCAGAGAATTGAGTAGTGAGACGTATTTATACACCAAAATTTCTTCATTAAGCTAAAGTTGTTTTGGTGCCTATAGTGTCCCTTTAAAAATAAGGACCATGGAATTCCCAAGTCATCTGTGTTGATATACAGTATGTAAATAGCTCAGTGTGTCTCCATGTTTTTTGACAACATACTGTAGCACATCTGCATCAGTATTCGGTGGACTGAGCATTTCCTGGTCGTTTAATATGTGGATCACATGGTCAAGTTTGTGGATTAGGGGTTTTAAAGGAGCACTCCAAACACCATATGCTATAGTGGTTATGATGTTAGGAGTGTCTTGAAGCCTCCCCAATGTAAAAAGTCAAACCGGTATTGCAGGGCTTAGCTCAGGAGAGGAAACGGAAGTCCCTGCTGTGGATCTTCCGACTCTAGCAAGATGGTAGTGGAAGTGGGGAGCAGACTCCAGATCCCTAGGTAAGAAGACTCCAGGTAAGAAGTCAAATCTTTTAAAACCAATTTGACTCCTTACAAAGGGGGTAGGGGAGGCAGGGCAATCCTTGGAGTGTTCATTTAAGAACCAATTGGACCTACCTTTTATACAGTACTACACCATCATGGAAAGAAGGAGCAGTGACAAATAGCAGCCTGGTATATGAACACTTTATAAAGTATACATAGGATAAAGGATAATGTTGTTGAGTCCTCTTGGTAAATTGACCAAATAGCTTTCTTTCAGGTTTCCTTGGGCATTTATGGAAATTATGTTGCTGGATATAACAGAATATATGTTATTGAATACAAGAGCACTCTGGCAAGACATTTGATTGTCTTTCCCGCAGCCACAAATACTTTTTCCATTGCTTTCTGGATCAATGATAATACTAAATAAATATATAAATAAATAAAAAAAACAATGAAAAAAAAAATGCCTAGTTAAACACAGCTTGCTATTTCCCCAGATGGACTTTTCTCTGCAGGAGCCTGTTAAAAGAATAATCTTTGTATAAAAATCCTGCTTCTTCTACATCCAGATGGGTCCTTCCCTTCTCTCCAATATCACTCTTCCCCCCACCATCCTAATCAGCACTCATTATTTAATTAGCAATCCTAATTAAAAAAACAGCTGATGAAGGCTGGTGGGAGGCAGAGGGTTTACGATGATACCATATTATTGAGAGGTGAAGAAAAGCTGTATCTTTTTTTGTGTGCAAAGTGGGAGGGTGAGAGAGTGAGACAGAAAAAAACGTTAACCCAATATTTATTGCAGATCAGACAGCCTTAGGGTTACCAGATCCTTGTTTTTTTGGACGGGTAAACATGTGCAAGGACTGTACATAAAAAGCATTTCCTGTACTTTGTATAATTCATATTCTGAGGAAAACCAAACATTCCATCACAGCAACTACTCATTTTGCTCTATTAATGACAAGCAAGGGTGATCCGTTAGGAACAGGCTTATGACTTCTTCATATGTTGTGTATTATGGTAATAGCACTAAAGAACAGGTGAACTGTTGTAATAATTAAAGGAAAGAAAATTGATTGACACCATGATATTTAGGATTAGATGTTAGGAAAAAAAATTATCTAGTATGGGTTATGTTAAAGGAAAAGTTAGCGTTATTTAGCAGTATTTTATTTTCTTGGCTTTTATCTATAGCAGCATGTACCTCCCAGTTAGCTCCTCCCCTGAAGCTGACACAAGTTTTAGACTTTAGAATATGTGTAAAGGAGTCATTATCAGACAGGAGCAACTTAAATGGAGTCCAAGAGAAATGGGAGTATTTAAAAGTTGCACTGCTGAAGGCAACAGAAAATTGCATTAGGCTTGTCAGTAAAAGCAAAAAATTCAAGAAACCACTGTGGTACTCCGCAGATGTGGCCAAAATAGTAAAAAACTAAAAGTTAGCATTTAGTAATTATAAAAAAACCCAGAGTGAGGAAGACAGAATGACCTATAAGATTAGGCAGAAAGAGGCTAAACAAGTTATAAAAGCTTTCAAATCACACACAGAAGAAAAAATAGCAAAGTCAGTAAAAAAAAAAAAAGGGGACAAAACATTTTTTAGATACATAAATGAGCAGAGGAAAGTAAAACAAGGATTAGTTAGATTAAAAAGAAAAGAAGGAAGGTATGTAGAAGAGGATAAAGGTCTAGCTGACTGCCTCAATTAATATTTTTGTTCAGTATTTACAGATGAAAATGAAGAAAAGGGGCCTCAGTTAGGAAACAGGACAAAGGAGTCATTTGTTACATGTGAGTTTACAGATGAATAGGTTCTATTTTAACTGTCAAAAGTAAAGACAAATAAGTTAATAGGACCTGATGGAATACACCCAAAGTTATTAAAAGAGCTTAGTCGTGTACTAGCAAAACCATTAACAGATGTATTTAACCAATCATTGTTAACAGGAGTAGTCCCAGAAGATTGGAAGTTAGTGAATGTGGTGCCCATTCACAAGAAAGGTAGTAGGGAAGAGTCGGGCAACAATAGACCAGTAAACCTTACTTCAGCAGTGTCAAAAGTAATGGAAACCATGTTAAAGGATAGGATTGTTGAACATCTAAAATCACATGGATTTCAAGATCAGAGACAGCATGGGTTTACTTCAGGGAGATCATGCCAAACTAATCTTATTGAGTTTTTTGATTGGGTAACTAAAATAATAGATCAGGGTGGTGCAGTAGAGTATTGTACGCAGTACTGGAGGCCGTATCTCCAGAAGGATATTGATACCTTGGAGAGAGAGTTCAGAGAAGGGCTACTAAACTGGTTCATGGATTGCAGGATAAAACTTACCAGGAAAGGTTAAATGATCTTAACATGTATAACTTGGAGGAAAGACGAGATAGGGGGGATATGATAGAAACATTTAAATACATAAAGGGAATCAAAACAGTAAAGGAGGAGACTATATTTAAAAGAAGAAAAACTACTACAACAAGAGGACATAGTCTTAAATTAGAGGGCAAAGGTTTAAAAATAATATCAGGAAGTATTACTTTACTGAGAGGGTAGTGGAGGCATGGAATAGCCTTCCAGCTGAAGTGGTAGAGGTTAACACAGTAAAGGAGTTTAAGCATGTGTGGGATAGGCATAAGGCTATCCTAACTATAAGATAAGGCCAGGGACTAATGAAAGTATTTAGAAAATTGGGCAGACTAGATGGGCCGAATGGTTCTTATCTACCGTCACATTCTATGTTTAAGACAGGAAGTTCAGATATATGTAGGTACATGTGGACCTCTATTAGGCTTTGCAGTGGGATGGCTCTTGGCTATATACCATTCATTTCATACCGTTTACTTCTCTTATTACCTTTTCCAGGTTGATGTGTAGGTAACCTGGCTACATATACTGAACTGGTAATGTCTCTGCAGAGTCAAGAGTCTACAGACAAATTATTTCTGCATGGGTTAGCTTGTAACTCTTTGCGATAGATGTAAGGGGTCTTTGTAGTAGGTCTTTTGTACTCTTTACTGCTCCTACAGAAGTCCTATTTGCTAAGACCCAGGAACAGGTGCATTGGTAGGTTCCACCGATGCTACAGCTGGAGGTTAAACCTGGCGACCCTACTTTAATAGAGAGGTGGAGATATGTCATTGAATTAATGATTTCCTATGGGGTTTTAACTGACTCTGGATGTCCTCATGCAGAGCGTGAGGATGTCCAGCGTCAGTTAGGCCACCAATGGCTCAGAAGCACCTCTAGTGGTTCTCTGGTAGATAGCCACTAAAGGTGGAGTTAACCCTGCAATGTAATTATTGCAGTTTATAAATAACTGCAATAATTGCAATTGCAGGGTTAAACTGACAGGGGTAATGAACTGAAGTGGTCTGGGTGCCTGTAGTGTCCCTTTAAATAAACTGTTCATCTCTTGTTGCCTGCTAATCTCTAACCAGTGCCATTGGGCTGCTTAAATACAGTGGAATTTTATAAAATCTAAATTAGGGTACAGTGTCTTAGCTAAGCATGGGCAGCATTGAGGTCCAATCCTTTCTGCAATTATTGGCAGCAATAGGAATCTGCCATCTTGACTTAAAAGGCCACTCAGCTGGTGAAGGTTAAAGTTGGTGAGGCACTGGATCCCCAGCTTGTTGGGTTCTACCCATTTAACACCATGAGATGACATGGCCTATTAAAAACCAACTGCATTTTAATTTTGAATAAAGGGGAGAATGGTAACTGCAGATATAACCACGACAGACACCTGTTCTTTCTTAAACACGCTTATCAGTAGATCTAAAAAAAAATTTGCCACAAAAAAACAAGGGGGGCACAGCCTATCTGCCCTTATGGACTAGCATTCACTGCTCTAAGCACCAAAACAACTTTAGCTTAATAAAGCTGTTTTGCTGTATAGATTATGCCTCTGCAGTCTCACTGATCAATTTTCTGCCATTTTAAAACTACTTGGTTTATGCAGCCCTAGCCACGCCTCCCCTGCCTATGACTTACATGCTTCCTGTAAAAATAAATCACATTTTTAAGCTTTTGTTATTGCACAGCCTCTTTTAGATATACCGTAATGTATTTATCCTGCTCTATTAATTGCCTGCTTGACCCTGTAGGGTTGTGATTAAAGTTCAATTAACAAGCAGGAGATAAAAACTTCTAAAGTAAACACACTTCTAAATCTAATTGAAAATGAAATCTTTTTTTTTTTTTTTTTTTTCAAGGAGTCTCAGCCTCAGTCTCAGCTATGGGAGATGTCGCTAGGTCTGCCTAAACAGAAACAAAAGTGATTTAACTCTTAAATGGCACAGAATTTAGCAGTGAGACTGCAGATGCATCATCATCATATACAAAAACTGCTTCATTAAGCTAAAGCTGCTTTGGTGACTTAGAGAATCCCTTTAACCTTTCTCACAGTTAACTAATGGACAAGACTTGTTAAGAAATGAAAGTCAGTCTTTTTTCCTACCTTTAATAAATTATGTTTGCTTCATATTTCCAAGGTCTGGCACCAGTGATCCTTACTGCATAGTCAAGGTGGACAATGAAGTTGTGGCCCGGTGAGTATGCTGACACTTTTTCATATATTTTGGGGTGACCTCTTGTTGCAAAGATACATTTTCTAAAGTTGCTGTACCACATTTAGGTATAAGGCATTGTAAATAAAATAATCAGTGTCCATTTAAGTAGCAGAGAAGCACTGTGTTACTGATTATTCTAGATACTAAGTGGGAAGACATGTTCTCTAAAACATGCCATCTGCTTCTGAGCAAGCCCACACTTTTGAAAAAGCCTTTGAACAGGCAAAACATGTCAAGTGGGACATCTTTACCCAATTTTAGATTATTTCATTGTTCTTATTTCTTTGTTAAATAAATAGTTACTTTTTTATATAACTATTTGTTTTTTTGTTTGCTACCTGGTACCAACATATCCTTAGGCGGGGATTAAGTAGAGCAAGTCTTGCTCTAAAAAAATGTAAGTACATTACTTCTTTTTAATTTCATCTATTAGTACTTACTACACCATTGGAGTTTTCTTGCTTTTTTGCCTCCAAATATACCACGCAAACCTGCATTTTTGCCTGGAGCACCAGCCCCACCTATACCACTATATATCCTTAGACGTGGATTATACCATCTACGCGAAATACAGCAGAGCTCTTAGATAGCTCAATCAAATGTGAGTGGTTTTCATATAGCTGCTATTTGTATAATTTGCACTTTACCATATTGTACTGTACCATTATTGTCTCTTTTATTATTCTGAGGTTCAAAGCATTGTACCCCCTGAAGATCTATGTACGTATAAATCTTGGGCACAGTATACACTATATACTTTTTTATCACATTAATTGGTTTTATACTCCGATATTAAAGGACAGCCATAATTTACTGAGTTGTAGGGATCACTTCAGGACTAGTTATTCTCTGTTAGATCATTCGGAGCAGACACACATTGTATCGCCAATTTACCCAGACTATAAAAAACAAAGCTGAAATGACTAATCATTGAAATAGAATTTGCCAAGCTGTGTATTCTGCCATATTTTCTGACTCAAACTGATAGCTTGAAATTGTCTTCCCACGGCCGAAATATGCCTCAAACTGACATAAGGTAGAACAGTGAGGAATCCAGAACCTCTAAATATGCATACTCAATGCACATATGATGCCAACAAGTAGACTTAGTCAGGATACTGCTCAGTCAATGACCTGCATTGGTGTCCAGCAATGGACCCAGGCAGCACCCAAAGCAACACTGTCCTTTTGTTCTCAGAGCTGATAATTTGGATTTTAGAATTAAAAGGAATTGGAGGAATGCTGAGTATGTGAATACATTGAGCCGTGGGTGTGAGTCAATAGTTGGAGCTGGGTTTGATCCTGCCTGACCCCCAAACAGAAATCCCTTTTGGAGAAAAAAAATCTAATAATAAAAGGTAAATTGTGTCTTAGTTTCACCAGATATACTTTTATTTCACCATTGTTGTATTCCTTTATGAAAAAAAGATGAAGATATTAGGTATTGGATATCTCTTCTTGCATGGGGTTAGAGTAATGAGTATGTTAAAAAAAAATACAAAACGGAAAGCTGCTATGCTTTTCTCTGGAATCTATTCAACAGATTGCTAATGAGGGCTCACAGAATAAGATCAGAGCGTTTGGTACTCATATGAAAAGATATGAGCTGACCTAGATTTTTTTTCACTGTTCTGCTTTCATTAAGTTTGTCTTGATAGTGCTCCTTTGCAATCACTTGTCCTCACTTATGGCAATCTGTATTGAAAAACGATGCCAATGGGAAATGTTATTGATGGTATAATTTGCAGAGAAGAACTGTATAACAGAACGTTAGTACAATTGTTAGGACAGCAGCTGGTCATTTGTGAGTGTCAGCAGCCTGGTCTAGCCGTGGGGAGTAAATGAGAGGTCATCACTGGTAACGAGCAGCAGGGGGCACTGTGTCAAGCCAAACTATGTCAATTTATTTCAAGGGAATTTAGAAAGGTGATGAGGGCACACATGCACATGTCTCCCCAGGAACTATTTGGCAAATCCGAGTGTCTATCATTTCAGAGTAAGAGAAACCGAAATTAGTTCATTTGGTAATGGATATTTCTAAAGGAGTGAGGCCAGGAAGAAAGAATTCAAGGAGAGGGCAAGTAAGCATCTAAAACGGGTTGAGAATCATGGCACCAGTCTTTATAGTATTACTGGACTATAAGAAGCCAGCTTGTGTGTATCTTTATATGCTATTGGTAAAATAATTATAATTCAGATGTCTTAGATTTCAATGTCTGGCTTTACATTTGTGTTTTTCTTATCATTCGTCTCTTTTGTGTTCAGGAGCTAAAAAAAAATAATAAGATATTCTGTAGCTTCCACACTATATCTTGCCTTTCTTTCATAGATGGTTCGCTCAATATATGAATTTAAATTTCTTTCTGTGTTTATTTCTCTACAGCGTCTCTATCTATTCTTATCTTTTCTCACTATCCTCTTGGTGTCTGATATTTGTTTTTCTTGGTGTCTACAGGTCTCTAAAATGTATTCTTTAACTTCAAAGGCCCAGTCTGTTCTTCTCAGTTATGTAACTCTTTGGTATTTTGTTGCATGCTACAACAAAATAAACACAGTTTGAAGAATCATTGTAAGTTCTAATAGCCCTTTTAAAATCCACAGTCAACAACATAAAGACCAACAACGGTATCATCATAACAAACTGATCTTATTCCAAAAAAGGATTCATTTTTTTTTTTTTTTAGTCTTTTTTTTTCATGTGCTCAGATTAACAACAGGCGTGCAGAGCCACGACAGCTTCTGCACACATTTTCATAACAGTTTGCAGTGTAGACAGCACATTTTTTTTATATATATGACATGAGGAATACAGGTAGTTAAACATAAAGATAGTAGCGTTTAGCATGCTAGAGTGAACGTGAATTTGTCTTGACTAGTAGCGCTGAAGTATGTATGTCCAAGATATTGCATCACTAGTAACGACAGCTATAATGGTAGGATATATGTTGCACATTATGAATTATTTATGCAGGCTTAATAAACAGCATATTGAAGCTAAAGTACAGTAACAGTTAACGCTTTTTGCAATGGCATCTGGGGAGTTAATATTGCTGGGGTCTGGGGGACAAGCCTGAACTTAGTACTGTCACTAATGAGAACACCTGAGGTCCCCTGTGGCTTTAATCTAGTAAGTGGTTTACAGTGTCGTAGGGAATCTATGCCAGGTAAAGACAGTGTTATTTAAGATAGAGGCACAAGACTTATGCAGGATCTCTGATTGCTAAGTATCCTCAGCATAACAGGGGTATTTAAATTAAATTAAGGCTCTATGCTAACAATTTAGGCTGGGGATGATTCACTTCAGTCAAATAAAATACATACCATAAATGCAAGACTATAATATAGTAGTGAGTAATATGTTGGTTGTTGCTTGCCGGGTTTAATAGGATTCTCCAGTGCCTGTGAGCGGGTGAGCTTTTGTAGTGTCCGGTCAATGGGAGAGAGAGTCTCTGCCTGACAAGCAGGGTCGCCGGCTGTGGGCAGCGCTCTGCAACAGTCCAGTCTGCCTTAGCCTATGCCCTTCCTGGAAGCCTTGTCTGTATACCTGGGACAATGACTCGGTTGTCTGAATAGTGTGTCCGCCATCCCTCTTCTCGAGTGTAAGGGCCCAGTTGTCGGGCTTGTTTGTTCGCGTTGGTGCTGGTATGCTGGTGGGTAATCTGGGTATGATCTGCTATTGGCTGCCCGTTGTGCAATTGCCCACGTTGGTCGGACACCGCCTGGGCAGGCCTGCCGGTCCTTTACGTGTCCCGATTTATGTTGAGGCTTGAGGGTGGCTGTCTGTTTCTCCCGTAACACAGCTGTTGCAGTCTGGCTCGTTCGCGGTGGTTTTCTCGTTGATGGGAGGCGGCGCCTGCCGCGATGCCATTTTCTGCCATGCTTGTTTAGGCGTGGAGCCTGTTTGAGGTAAGCTTGAGGAGGCACTGCCAGCGTTAGTTTCTGAGCCGGGTCGCTTGTAGCGGCTTGTCGCTCACCAATTTTCCTCCAGAAAGCCTCAAAAAGTGCGTTGATTCGCTTTAGAGTCTCTGTTAACTGTGTAGAGCCTCGTGTAAGTGAGGCAGCGTTGTCCGCCATTTTGGAGGCCCCAACTCCCGCCTTGTTTGGTAGGGTCGCGGGCTTGGTCGTGGGGCATGGAGTCAGCGCTTCTCCTCCGGGCGGGGACCGGGATCTCCCCCACCGGTCCATAGGGGGGGGGGGAGTGTTTCATTGTCGCTTGCGGCTGTTTGCACTCGGCGGGGAAGCGGCCGTCTTCCCTTGCCACCTCCCAAGGTAGGCCCCATGCTGCCGTTTTGGTGTCCGGTCTTCCCGGTCATCGGGTTTGGTCTCACCGGGTTCCAGTAGGTGACCCCCATGTCATGGGCTCCTTTGTAGGAGGATTGTGGCATTATAGCTTGAGTAATTGGCAGATTTTTGGCTCTTGTGGCAGGAGCTCCTATAGAGCACGTCCAGCCAGCTTGCCAGTCAGGCTCCGCCCCCCCCAAAAAAGGATTCTTAATTAATGAATAGCAGGTTACGTGGAACTGCCTAAGATAAATATGCAGGGGAATCTATTTTGCAATAATTTATTTTGGGACTGATTGGGATGAAGGCATAATTAACATTTGGTCCTTAAGGGCTTAAAAGGCACATTCCAGGTTGTGGTGCAACTACATCCTTGAGTGTGCTTTTTGTATTATGCATTACAATTACATACCAAAGAAATAAATTACAAATAATACAAAATCAAAAGATATTCATATATGACGTTTCTGAATTTGCAGCAAATCCGCAGGCTATCCAGTAAGTTTCAATCCTTTACTCATGATGGGCATCAAATGATGCTTTCAGCCAATCACTGGAGCTCTATCTCTGCCCATGCTAATGTATTAGCCAGAGTAGAAGAGGAGAGATGTATCCTAGCTCCTGGGGACTCATCTTAAGTATTAAAGTATTAAAAAACAAACAAAGTTAGACAGTGCTGGGGGGCGTGGCCTGGATCGCACCGAGAGCAGTCGCATGCCTGCGGAGCTCCCGAGCAATAACGGCGATAAATGCAGATTAATCGATCCACACGAAGACAATCAGACTACCTTTCAGCCCCCAACCTCAACGACACCATGGGAAAAAATAAATAAAAAGTTAAAAACGATCTTTTTCTGGCGAGGCCTAAACCTAAAATGGCGGCGACCCCAGATCCTCAAAGCTCATCCTCGCAGGAGGAAACACTGGACGCTCCAGATCCCATACCAGAGGCTACAGACCCCATACCGAGCCTATCAATGGGCGACCTGAGAGCTCCGGCCACCAAAGGTGACATCCTGAATATACTGCAGAACCTGCGCACCCTGTTCCGCTCAGACATGGTGATTTTGCAGGAGGAAGTGACCGCCGTTACAGGCAGAGTAAGGGTTGCCGAGGAGGACATAACCGCTATGGCAGGATGCCAGCAAGCAACGGAGGAGAAGCTAATACACCTCCAGTCCTCACACCAGGCACTACAGGCACGGCTGGATGGCCTAGACGACGCAAGACGCCGCTCCAACATAAAAATCAGAGGCATTGCCGACTCTATAGACGACAATGAATTGCCACAATTCATCCGACGCCTCTTAGCCACAATACTTAACCCCAAGCAGGCAAAGACTGTACTAGTGGAGGGCGTACACAGACTCTCCAAGTCACCAAGAGCCCCAACGGAGGCCTCTCGCGATGTCCTTCTCCGACTACAGTCTACCCGGGACAGAATGGCGGTGATGGCGGCGCTCGGCAGCCAGAGCCCATACCAATTCGAGGGCATGCAGCACACCTTCCTGCAGGACCTTTGCAGAGCTACTCTGACCTGGAAACGGTCTGTGCAGCGAGTCACCATGACCCTCAGGACGGCTGGAATCAGGTACCGATGGGGCCCATCCGTGCTAATAGTCACAAAGGGAGCAACAACTTATCGACTGACGTCGACAGAAGATGCAGGAACTTTCCTCGGTAAACTAGGACTTAAAACAATAGACACCGGGCGGGGCCTGACCGCAGAGCTGTGCAGAAGCTCATCACAGCAGCTCCAGCTAAACGAGGCACTTAATCGTAATTCTAACGACACATAGGCACTTAATAGAGAAACTAAAGCTACCACTCGTGAGCAGACACCGAGGTGAAGAGAAAGACACATCTCAAGTGACAAACGGAGCACAATTCACAATGCGGTCTACAAGCGTGGCGGGCACAGGGGAGGCGGCCGCTCCCCAGCAGCACTGCCACGCCAAGAACCAGAATGTGAGCCCTTGTTTCCCCCTCTCTGGACCGGTGGGGGTCATCCCGGTCCACCCCCAACCGACTCCCTGGCAACGCAAAGAGCAACCACTGGCCCTGTGGAACACAAAACCGACCGAGCCAGTGATACCTAAGATGGCGGAAGCCCCTCATACCGCAGATACACCTAACGCATTGCGGGAAACAGAGTGGCGGTTGAACACCATATTCGCCGCTTTTTGGGAGTCCCTGGAAGCCCGCATGAGATCATCGGAGTCTGTAGAACCACTCCAGACTATACCCCTGAGCACCCCACAAGAGAGCAGATGGGGACAAACTGCATTACAACCCCACCGACAAACGCAGAACACGGGCGACCCTATCCTGCATAAGCCGAGGCAGAGACGAGGCACTAGACCCAGGAAAGTGGCAACCAGACGACGGCGAAGGGTTGGGCACTTGCTCCCCAAGCAAGGCAAGTGAAGCGGTGGGGCACCATAGCTCGACACACAGATTGTCTGGAGCCACAATCAGCGCCCACAGCAACCCTTCATAGCCCGGGGGGCATCAGCTACCACACAACGGGGAGAATGCACCGGCTACACCGCATACCACAGTGAGCACATGCTCAGCCCCAACGGGGCATCGGCTGACGCCAAGGGGACTGAGACTCTGGGCCGGGCATGGTGCAGACTACCCCACAACTCTCTATGCCGCTGTTGAACTCTCCCAAAGGCATGTTGGACTAATATAACTACTTTTTCTTTCTAATTCGTTCCTAATCGGCTCTCCATGGGGAGCACAGGGGAGGGCGGTACACAGCAGAGTCCAGCAACGCTATAATATAATATGAGTACACATACTGAGACCAGCTGGGATATCAGCAACTATTGTACATATCTGTAGCTTTGAGAAGCAATAGATTAAAGCTGTTTCTTTTTGTGCAACAACTTGTAAATATGTCTTGCACGCTACCAGTACACTACTCTAAATGCAGTTTCTAGGTTTCCGTTATTAGTTTGATTTTGATACTAGCCAGTGACGACTGAACCTGCTTTTGTCTATATGTTCCAGGTTGAATTTACCAAACATGTGTGATTTACTCATGTCTCTCATAACTAAACTGTCAGGATGAGTACCCAGTTTTAACACTAAGAATACTTACCCATCCACTGACATACCCTGCATGTTCCACTAATTTAACAGTGTGCAGTAATAGCCAGTTATATTTTGCTAGCATGATGTATTTTTATTTTATTAGCTAATAAGCATAGAAGACCCAGCATGCTCCTGATATTTGTTAGCAATGTTTTGCCTAGTGATTTCCTTTTTATTTTTAACTCACGCAAACAAGATGTGCCTTAGTTAATTAAGCTGATAACACTAGCACCTCAATAAGTAAGTCTGTTAACCTGAATCAGTACTTCGTCTGCCTTACCTTACAACAGACGTGTTGGTTTAACCATTGTTGAAACTACTTTATAACATAAAATGTGCAATGTTCAGATATGCCAAACAATTGTCTTTAAATGTTGACTTAAAAACTGGCAATAGCTGTTGTGGCATTGCTTGCCTCTTTGTATTTTTCGTACACGACAAAATAAAGAATAAAAAAAAAAAAAAACAATAGACACCTCCAACCAGACTCCTAATTGCTCCTGGGACATCCCCAACATAGTCCCATTTGTGCCGCGCTCCGCTGCTGACACAGGCTGAAACACAGGGACACGCAGGATAAAGCCACCTGTTTAAGGAGCCAACGGAACCCAACAGACCATATGACACCTGGTCACAGAACTTTTTATTTTTCTGTCTTGTATTTTTAATTCCTGTCTTGTTTTGTTTTCCTTGCATTTCATGCAATTGTTAGGCGGTTCTTACAACACTATTGTATTCTATACGCAGGACAGACTCCCATGCCCCCCTTACTGCTGCAGAGAGCACTCCCCCATAAGTCATGCGCAACCAATAGGTCAGAGAAAACTCTGACTCTCATAACCAGGAGGGCTTGATGGTACACCCCATAAAAGCTACAGCTCAGCGCCCCATTATAATTACCAGCTGATCCCCACACATACAGCCAATAGACAGCAGCTACTTGGGCTACCAACTCACTCCTACCAAGGAGGGGAGTGATCCTTTCACCTGGTCTAGGATCATGCACCCATAACCCCATCCCCCCCCCCACCCCACCCCACACCAGTACGCAAGCATTGCCTTAGGCTCGGCCATAAACACTTCCCCCGAGCACCAAGCAGCATTAAACCCTGCTTTACTCTTCTGGAGAGCCTTTAACCACGAGACTTACCGTCTGGAACACATAACGAACCCTATGCTTCCAACTGACAAGCTAAGACCACTAAAAAGCACAGACGTGTTTATCACACATGTGCGTATCGACAACTCTACCCTTACCATGAACACCACAATAGAAGATGGGGCTACAATGCTTACTTAAAATCGGTATACTAAAACGATACTCTGCTTCATTTGACTACCAGACCTAAGAATAGCCCATATCACGCAGGACGAGAATTACCACCTTCCCTCTCCAGATTAAGTTAAGACGGTTAGGTGCCCCACTCCTTTGTCATGCTGGGGAACAGTATTATTCTATATGTGCCTAGAGAGAGACTTCCTCCTCCTCCCCCCCCCCCCCCAATTATTATTATTTTTTTTTTTTTTTTTTTAGATCGGTAACCTTAGACTAACACAGCCTACTCTTATTCTCACCCTATTACCTGGTACTGCACCCTGCCCATGACGGGCATAGGCTGAATGCCCAGAGGGTCGTCTTCCTCACCCTCCCACCGCACACAGCCAGGAGACATCCTCCCTTCTTGACCTAATTGCACGCTATGGTGGACATTCCTGTTGAAAGTGTTACCTTTCTGCTGCCCCTGCATCATTTGTCCCCAATACTTTCAACACTAGCACCTGCCACAACAGCCACCAAGGGTGGCATACTTCACTTGTATATTAAGTTTGCATAACCCACTTTATTCACTTATTACTAGTTACCTTAGTCTGATATACTTATAAAAAGTGATGCTAGCTTATGTCTACACTACCTTGTTTGGATGTCATGTAGACTTATATGATAAGCTTGTTTATTTCTTGTCACTTATGCATTAACAAAAAAAAAAGAAGCGCAACAAATCCTCTTTACCGCTATGTCACTGCATCACCTCATGTAACCCGTTGAATGTATTGGCTTCACAATGTATCTGACAATGCGCTTCAAAAATAAAGAATTATAAAAAGAAAAAAAGGAAGACAGCGCTGGTGTGTACTGGAGCTGAGTCAGACACATCTACTGCTAGTTCCACTTTCCTACTAAATCGCAGAAACTGAGTCCCTCATAATACAGTCTCAGGGCGCACAAGATAGCAACTATGCAGAGGGCGATCATAAACACTTGCTGGAGAAGGTGGCTGATTTGGAGGACAGGTCGTCCTGCATCTTTAGGGTGCTCAGCATACCAGAGCACATTACTGCCGATGCCCAGAGAAACTACAGTTTTGTTTCCAGTATTATAGGGCCAAAGAGCTCCTTGTGTACATCACAAGGAAGTTCACCTACATGGGCCTAGTTCTCTTCACTGATTTCTCTGCTGACACTATGGCTGTCCGGTGCAAGTTCCTCACTGTCACCAAGTTGCTGAAAAACAACCAAATGGTCAACTGCTGGGGATTCTTTACTAAGCTGTTCATATAGCAAAGCTGTAAACTAATAGTGGCTCTTGATGAGGGTCTGCATCTTCTTAAATCATGGAGCATCATGCTGAAACCCATCAGTCACCTCTTTGCAAAGTCAATCCTTCATGGAAGAAGGTTGGAACTGGGAACTAAGCAACATACCAGATACTACAGCCAATTTGCTCCTACAGGTAACTACTTATCTATTTCTGCATTTTTATTTTTTTTATTTACTGCTGGACTATTTACACTCTGATAGACTTGTTATAGACAATTTATCCTCCCATTTCCATGTAGACAAAAGAGGATA
Organism: Pelobates fuscus; assembly: GCF_036172605.1. Taxonomy (NCBI): domain Eukaryota; kingdom Metazoa; phylum Chordata; class Amphibia; order Anura; family Pelobatidae; genus Pelobates; species Pelobates fuscus. Next base: position 174,764,989 of record NC_086321.1, read on the forward strand.
AAAGAAGAAACAAAAAAAAATTTAAATAAAATAAAAAGCACAAAAAAATAAGAACCCCCGACCCCTGAAAAAAGTGTTGTGTTTCCCCTCCATTTTCACCACTATGTTGTGGGGTACTCTACTGCCTGGTGTAGTCTCAACTCTTTAGCTGTTCGATTATTACAGATTCCTCTTCTAAGTAAAGAATAATCCTTTCAGAAGCTAAATCATTAGACTTGGACCATCTTCTTCCAAGAGACACGTTTTTGTACTATAAATATTCTAAACTACTGCTTTTCTTACTTATTCCCCAACCAAAACCAAAGGTGTCTCTATCCTATTTCATAGGTATTTTTTTTTTCACTCAACCACCCTGAGGGAAGCCTAACAGTCCTGGAAGACCTCCTGAACAACAAACAAATAATACTATCTTCTCTGTATACTCCCAACTAGGGTCAGATCCCTTTCATGTGATTCTCTATCCGTCCGTGTAATACAATCCATGAAAAAACAGGCATCTCCAAGACTCCAGGGACATGGCCCACAAACCGCCCTCCACTATAGCTCTAGCACTTGACTCCCAACTACAGGCTCTCCTCTTCAAATTTAAGCTCCATGACACCTGGAGAGAGCATAATCCTTATAAGAAAGACTTTTCCTTCTTTGCTAAGGTGCATAAGAAATACTGCAGGATCGACCTCTGTCTCACTCATACTAATACCCTGCATTACTTTTCCGACCATGTACCCACACTGTCATCAAACACCTCCATCTATCTAGCAAAGGGCCATGGCTCTTGGAGATTGAATGATACTATTTTAACTGATTAGAATATCTGTGAATCCTTACTCTTCGATTTAAGAGTACTTCTAACACAACTCTTTGCCCAATATATTTCTGTAAAAAAAAAAGCTTTCAGTGTTTTAATCACTGGTGTAATTTCAGAGAAGTGACAGTTTTACTTTAAAGGATCACTATAGATACCATAACCACTTGCTGTATTAGTTACTCCTGGCATCCCCATCATAAAGAATCAAACTGTTTTAGACTTCTTACCCTGCATCTGCCAGTCACCGCTCCCTGCCTCCTTTACCAAGAGATGTCCTCAGCAGGAATTTGTTCTCATTTGTTGAGAATGATCAGGTGACACCTTTAACCCCTTAAGTACCAAACTTCTGGAATAAAAGGGAATCATGACATGTCACACATGTCATGTGTCCTTAAGGGGTTAAAGGAACACTCCAACATTACAATCACAACTCTAGTTGTTATGGTACCAGGAGTGCTCTGGCACCTCCCTCCATTGTAAGCAGTCAAAATGTGTACTACAGTTTGAATTCTTACCTGGAGTCCCCAGGGATTCCCAAGCCAGTGAGCTAGCCTTATACTGCAAAGCATAGCTCTGGAGAGACCTCCTGATGAGGAGCTTCCAGCTCTCTCTCTGAATTTGTTGTTCGTGGAGAGCTGCAGATACCAGGTAAGAAGTCAAAACATTCAAAAGATGCAGGAATGACAATAACCAATAAGAGGGGAACAAAAAGAAGAGCTGATGTTTGTTATTTATTTCACTCTCTGACATATGAATGCATCATACTTACTGCAGTGTCTCTCATAAACATGGCTATCTGGTGAGATAATGTATGGGTTATAGTTGACCCATATGAGAGAATAGGAGGAGAGAATTCTGGGGAGGTAATATATATCAAGTAGTTAATTTGCAGGATAGCGTATCTGTTTGTGGATTTATTGACTCATGCAGTTAATTCATGTTTGCCTTTACACAAGGCTCTTGATCAAACAAAATATTTTCTTTCTTGCCCAGTGAGATATTTTGCTTTGGTTCTGTTCCAAAAACAAATCACACATATTAATGCAAGTACAGGTTGTACAGAAGTGACAGTCATGGTAATCCCTCATATTTAGCAATCCTAACGATAGGATCCCCATGTGCATCACTGGGAAACAGGAGAATAAAGGATCAGCCCGGAATAGGGATCTATGACAAGACTCTACTGGAGCACACTGCTGTTACTGGACTGCACTGGAGCAGTCACTTTGAAGTTAAAGGGAACCTTACATCCGGAAAATAACAATAGTTTTTCAGGATTATATGTACTTTTCTGTTGCTGTGATTTGTGTCCACCACCATTTGGTAGTAAAGTTTAGCTTAATAAAGATTACTTACCTTGTTTCAAAGCGCCAAGACACCTCCACTGCAGTTGCCCTCCATCTTCATCAGAATGCCTGGTAACTTCTTACGTGATGTCGTCCAATTCAATGCTTCTCATTGAGAAACAAGCTTGACAAAGACACTTTCTGGGGTCAAAACGTTGCAGTGTCTCACTTGTCTCATTTGAAGATTTGAAGATACTTGAAGTGCCAAGATCCTCTTTTTACCACTGATATGCTCTAACTATGGCATCAGTATTATTGACAAAACTCACTCAGTGGTGGACTGACCAATTGGGAACATCAGTCATGGACTAAGGGTCCACAGCAGTCAGGGGCATGGACCCACAGCTAAGGCCTGGCAGAGGAAATCATAAGATCTACTTAACTGGCCCAGCATCATTTAAGCTAGCGATGGTTGCAGAATTCACACATTCAATTTTCACTGCAGCAAGACATGGAAACCTTAAAGGGACACTATGGGGTCAGGAACACAAACATGTATTCCTGACCCTATAGGGTTAAACACACTATCTAGCCACCTTGGCTACCCTTGCCCCCCTAAATATAGTAAAAACATCTTTATTCCAGTCTGCTGCTGTTGGATCTGCCCCTGATCTGCCTTTTTGACTGACATCATCAGAAGTGATAATCATTGTCATTTCTGATGATCTTGACCAAGGAGGTGGTCCGGGGGCGGAGCCAAACACATCCCTTGCCAACCAGCATCTCCTCATAGAGATGTATTAAATCAATGCATCTCTATGAGGTAAGTTCACTGTCTCCATGCATAGGGTGGAGACACTGAATGGTAGTATTGCACAGTGTGCAGTACGTCCCCAGGGTGCAACTGTAGTAGTCATCTGAGGAGTGGCCAGTGAAGGTATCCCTAGACTGTAATGTAAAAACTGCGTTTTCTGTGAAAAGCCTAAAGGGACTCGTAATACTCACCAGAACAATTACATTAAGCTGGAGTTGTTCTGGTGGCTACAGTGTTCCGTTAACGTTCTCTCTGCCATGTCTCTTTATCAGTAAGCCAGCTATAGTGCTCTGTGTGGAATGGGAGAAGGGGGGAAAGAGTTGGATTACATCCCTTCCTTTCTCCACACACATGCAGAGAGCAGCCCACCGCATGTGTAAATTATGGATAGGTAAAGTTGAATGGGGGAGAAGACCTTATCCCTCTGCCTGGTATGACATCAGCAGGTAACTACTTAGGTTGGAAAGCCAGGACGGACAGACACGGAAGGGGGGATAGAAATGGGGGACATGAGACGGGAACTTAGGGTGGCGGAGGATAATAATTAAAACGTGAAGCATAGACAAAACCGGGGGCGTTTAGGAGAGACACTAATGGGGTGATAGGCATGGAAAGCATGAAAGACAAGAATGTGGGGTATATAAAGAAAATACTCTGTCACCATAAAATATCGAGCTGACCATCACCTATGCTCAGCAAATGATAAATTTCCTTGATGTGGAAATATTGAAAACACAGCATCACATTGGTGACACTCTTTACAGAAAGAGACAGATCACAACACTATACAGCTGGCTAGTAGTTTCCACCCACAGCATGTCAAGAGATAATTTCCAATATCTCAATATCTGAGAGTTCTTTGTTACAATAGTGATGACACTAGAAGAAATCAACAATTACAAGAGATGACAGAGTTCTTGCATGGGGTTATACTAAATAAGTCTTGTGCAGTTCTGAGCAAAAAGCAGCTGATAAAAAACACCACCATTTTAATAAAATAAAACAAGACAAAAATATTTATTTACCAATGATTTACAATACTGCTTCCTCCAACATTCAGCATCTATTTATTTAAATATTGGGACATTTTGAGCCAAGACTCATATTTACCTAAATTATAAACCAACTATTTGTTATAAATGAGATATGTTAGTGTTGACCGATCCAACACATTGCTACAACATGTCACAGAAAATTGCTAAACCTGGTTGCTACAAATGTAGAGGCCTTGTAACATGCACATCCACATAACACTAATCATATTCACATTATTCAGAATATTCTTATATGATTAGTATTTATAAAGCGCCAACAAATTCCATGGCGCTGTACAATTGGTATCACCTGCATCACTGATCATGTCATGTACATAATACCATGTACCTGTGGATTATGTTGGCAAAACTGATCTTACCCTTAAGGATCGCATCTGAGGTCACCACACAGCTATTCTTGCTCTTCTTACAGCATTCTAGGATTGGATGACTGATAAGCCAGTGGCTAAACATTTCCTCCAAGTTCAACACTGACTTCCAACATTGATTCATTGCCAAAGATCATGGGCCCTCTCCCCTAGTTGCTACAAAAAGAGACCGATTGGAAACACGTCTTGATACGGTTGTTCCCAAAGGACTTAATGAATACATTTTTACTTTTTCCGTGTTTTGGTAAATATACGGATACCATATAGATATCTCAGTCATGATCCTTATTATGATTTGCATTAATACTATTATTACTATCTAATATTTGGTTCATGTAATTTCCCTATGCAGTTCGAGAACTGAACAACCGCACGAACCAGAGACCACGCATGTGCTTGTTAAGCCCAATTGACACCTTGTAACGATTTCCACCTCAGTGTTCTAATTGATCGTCTGGGTGGCCACAGTTCGTATGAACGACCACGGGGTGGCGGCCATCTTGTTCCCGCAAACACAGGTAGCGGTGTTTGGGCGTCGAGCACATGGAACTAAAATCGGACACTGAAACTCCCAAACACCGCTGGAATTCCATAATCGCCTGCGTACGTTTCTACACAACCAGGAAGGGAACTGTTTGATGGAATCTTGCGCATGGATTAGGTGAACAAGCTACACATTGCATTATGGATTATGTTCTGTATTTTATTAGTTTTTATGTTACCGAATGGGACTTCCCTGGAAAACCTGAACCCCTGAACTGATCTGGGTGATTTTTGGATATGTTGGTCACCCATATTGATGCTATCATGGGATGTGAATTTTGTGGGGTTTTCGTGTATTTTATGTGTATTTTGGGGTATTTTATAAATTGTTATATTTTCTGTCCCTGAGAGATAATTCAATTATAAGTGTTTGCTCAGGTAACTATCTATCAGACACAGAGGATCCTGGGAAGGATTTCCGTGTAATTTTGTATTGGAAACCCCTTGCAGGGGCTTTTGCATAAAAGGCCGTGTGTGGCCTCTAATAAACAGACTACTCCCAGCATTAAGCCTTGGCTCATGTGTGGGGGGAACAGCTATACTGCTATAATCACTGCTATACCTGCTATACTCTCTTGGAGGAGAGCCCTTCCCACTGGGAGCCGGATCCTGGTCTTGGTCCAGAGAGGGAAAGGACGACAAGACCCCAGCCTAGCTGCGGCGGCTAAGGGGGGCTATAGTGCTTATGGTGTCCGGTGCGGTGCTTATGATACTCAGTGACTACTAGGAAGCGTGATTGGTAGAGGTACCCAGTCGGGGTGACAGGCAGTTCACCACAAGGAGTTCCAGAGGTTTTGTGGGTAGCTCCCGGTCAAGCACATCCGATGCCCAATGACAATCTAGATTACCCACTTACCCACAGACTCTCCACTTCAGCATTTAAAAACAAGAACACACACCACATTCACAGAGGACCTCCATTCAAATCCGCCTCCTCCATTTATACACACACCAACACTCCATACAAATTTACCCCTGTATTTATACACACAGCAACACACAAATACATCTGTGCATTCACTGATATCCAGTGCATATTCTCTGTGGCAATGTTCAACAATCACTAAATTCTGAATTGTAGAAAATACAATTTTTTTTTTTTGTGTCAATCTTTCTTTTATTAAGGCACGGATGAAGGGTACAGAATAAAGAAAGGGAAATGCATGGATTTTCACAGAGTAGGGTCAATATAGCGATAGCACCGTTAGATACATTTCCACATTATTTTTCAATGCCTCATTTTTATATTATTTTGAGAGTCGCTTAACGTACATTTATCTTAACTAAACATAAAACATGAATAAGTATTTGCATATATATAACAAGAGGAGAGCAGGCTGTTAAACATTATTGATTGATCTATATCGGAGCCACAGTATTTAGGGGTTAACAGAGGTGGCTTAGCTTAGTGGTTGTGTTTCCAGTTAAACTCATGACACTCAGGTAACCAAAGCGAAGAGTCATCAAAGTGTTATATTGGCAAGTTATCTCAATGTATGGCTATTGCCGTCTGAAGCATTACAACACGTAGGAAGGCTTAAATTAATGGTAAGGCTTAGAGTAGTGGTAATACTGGCGCGTTTGTTACGAAATGAGCCAGCTTTAAGGATAGGCACATAGTAGCTGTAGGCATAAATCCTAACTGTATTCAATTTACTAGCTAGAGTGTGTTAGTAAGACATAGCTAGATTAACTATTATCATACACGTTAGGCAGATCATACATTTCAATCTGAGTAGTAATACATAGCTCCTCGCTTGCAGTGCCTGCCAGGTAGTGCGGATAAACAGAGCTTCGTTTTATGCATGAATAGGCTTAACAACGGTTTTAGAGCAGGCAGGGTGATTTCTGACGGCGTCATTGCACCAATATTAGTGATATCGTAATGACACAAGCTTACTAAGTACGGCTGTGTGTATGAAGGATACAGCCTGATTATAATAGTGCAGGCATGGGAAACTCAATGCCGGCTTAAATTATGTAAAATGAAATACTGTAAAAGGACAGAGAAAACTGAGGCTAGCAAGAGTATGTGAATTTCAGCTGGTGTCAGGGAGAAATAAACAGTATAAACAGAATAAACAGTATAACCTTGCAGCACTAGCTATGCAGGTTGGGCATTATAATGCTTTTGAGCAGGCTTAGTCTAAAAGTGTCAGTATCGCTAGTGTAACAGGCTAGGTCGTCTGATCACATAGGTTACCAAATTTAAGCGATCAAGTCCAATGATACCGGTTGCCGTCGTCTAGAAAGCAATGTCCCGGTGTGGGTAGCCAGTAGAGGTTGCTAAATGGTATCCGCACGGACAGTACAGGCTGTGCCCAAAGGTGTTTTCGGTTGTGGGCGGCGTGGAGTGGGGCTGCGGGCCGGCAGGCCATCTGTCAGCTGATGCCCATGCTGGGGAGGCTGGCATCTCGCGCTGATCGGGTCAGCAGGGGTTTGGCAGGTTGTAGAGATGAGGAGTGAGCACCCCAGCCCCAGGCCGGTATGAAGGCCAGCACCTGCGGGCCACAGACACTGGATCTCGCAGTTGATGTTCCCCTCGAGAGCACCATCTTGCGAGGTCTGCCTTTGCTCCGCTTGGGTGTTTGTGTCTGTGTTGTCTTGTGCTGGAGGGTCGTGTGGTTTGTGATGCTCTGCCAGGGTGAGGCTATGGCTGCTAGTGCAGCCGAGAACCGTGGTGGGCGACTCCGAGGTATGTATTTACCCTTTTGCAGAGGAGCAGCTGTGCAGCCCAGCGAGGCCTGTTTCCCGCCCGGACGCCATGTTGAGGCTCGTTGCATTGCCGCAGCTGTGGACTTCAGCTGAATGGTTGGAGTCGGCTTGTGCGGTGGGTGGTTGTCCGGGTGGTTCAGAGCTGGTTGGCACATTCTGTTTTCTAGCTTGCGCCAGAAATCGTCGAAGATACGGTCTAGTCTGAACAGGATATCATATTTGTCTTCTGGGTTGCCGGGGGCACCCGCGGCGTCCGCCATTTTGGGCATGTCGCCGTAGTTTGCAGGAGTTGGTATGGCTTTCCCTCCATCTTTCACCATCTCAGGGCGTCCTCCAAGGGGTGGAACGGGATTACCCCCACCGGTCCTGGGGTGGGGGTAACGGGGCTCCAGTTCAGTGCTGGTTGCCATCGAGCGGTCCCGGCTCGGGAGATCGGCCGCCTCCCCCGTCCGGTGCATGACAGGCCGCATGTTTAGAGCTGTACTGCAGCTTCGACTCCCACACTCTATCACCCTGCAGTGGATCTCCGGTGAGTCAGGGATTGTGTAAGTCGCTTGTACCGCTCCCACTTAGGCTGAATGAGGGTTAAAACCGCAGTTTTGGCTCGTGGAGGAGAGGAGCTCAAGCAAAGCACGTCTCTCCTCCATGACAGTCAGGCCCCGCCCCAGAAAATACAATTTTGAATTGCAAAATGTAATTTAAAATAACAGATCTGGGGGTGTGGCTGATCGAGCTGCAGGCAAGACATGTTTGAAAGGAGCTCCGCTAAAGAAACCACAAAAAAGTTGTCTAATCACCCTTAAAATCGCTCCAAAAACAAAGAAAAACGGAAACCCCCACCCAGACAACATAATGGGGCGTAAAAATAAGAAACCCCAAATGCAGGTGATTTGTCAAATGCCCGACATCAGGCTCTCATTTGAAAGGCCTACCCCGTGGGCATCTCCTAAAATGGCGCCGGAACACATGAGACAGAGCAACATACCGGGACTGGCCCTGCAAGCGGTAACAACAGCGAGTCAGGATCCGACGAGGACTCCTCACCGGCTTCCAAACGGGACATAAAGAACCTGTTGCTGGAAATGAGACAAGTGTGGAAGGCGGACCTACGTGCAACACAAGCCGAGCTGGGAACCCTGCGCACACGGATTGTGGACGGGAAAGCCAGAGAAGGAGCCAGGGACCAAAAGCTACAAACCGCACAGAAAGAGATCCAGGAACTTACCCACCGAGTCCAGACACTTGCCAGAAGTGTGACGGTGATGGAGTCCAGACATAGAAGGAAAAACATACGCCTTCGAGGAGTGCCAGAAAGAATATCGGGAGAAGACCTCCTGCCCTTCCTACACCGCTTACTGCACCACATGGGAGCCACAAGGGGTGCTGGCACTTGGTGCTTCCTCTGGAGCAGCATTCCGGATCCAAAAGGCGGCAGCTGCTCCAGAGGAAGCACCAAGAGACATTATTGCTGTCACTAGGGACATTACAGCTAGGTCCACCATAATGTCCCGTTCCAGAGAGATTAAAAGTATCAGCAATATCAACAATAGCTATAGGGGGGCGGGGCCTGTCATCGCACCAGAGCGAACGCCATTACCGTGAGCTCCGGCACAGAAGAACCCAATCCGCCGAAATCCGTGAACATCTTCCACACACACAGGCTGGAAACGCCGGGAACAGCTGCAGCATCTACCGCCGATACCGCAGATGCCCTTCTTTGCCGCACCGGGCGCGAAAATCCGAACCCGCGGCGCCAAGGCCTACCGCGCGGGCGGCCTGCCGGGAGAACTTGCCAGACAAACCAGAGGCTGGGACATACAGGAATACCTGGGCCTCCGAGAGGAAGGTGAGATGGGGCGCAAAACACAAAAGCTGCAAACACAAACCCCCAAACAGCACCAGGACATTAGCCACATGCTGTCTACTCACCCCTTACAACAGACCCTACCGCCACGGCCGGTCTCCCCTGAGTCCTCGGCTGATGAGACTCTCTTAGACAGCTCACCCTCAAGCCCACACCCTGCGCCAACAGACACGGCAGGGGATCACGGCCCAGCCTCTAAAAGAGACATACAAAACATGCTAGCAGGCCTACAAAGTAACTTGAAACAGATGTGGAAGGCAGACCTAGCAGCTTTGACCACCACAGTACAAGCAGTGGAAGCGCGCTCCCAAGCTAATGAGACAGGTCTCGCAGGCCTAACGCAGGACTACCGTACCTTGAGTGCCCAAGTCCAACAAATCCACACCACACAGGCCACAATGGCCAGACAGCTCAATATAATGGACGACAGGGGCAGGAGGAAAAACATAAAAATAAGGGGGATCCCTGAGACGCTTCCCTTAGAAGAATTGCCTCACTACATCAGGCGCCTAGTGGGCTCCGCCCTGACGGCGAAACAGGCCAAACAATTCCTATTTGACGGGGTGTACAGAATTGCCAAGTCTCCACAGGCACCTACCCTGGCGCCACGCGACCTCATCCTCAGATGCTGCTCGATGACAGACAAGCTGGGACTCATGGCCGCTTTCCGGGGAAAAACCCCATATGACTTTGAAACAAGCCAAATATCCCTTTTCAGGATCTGAGCAGGGACACTCTCCTTTGGCGCAAATCAATGCAGCCACTCACCACACAACTGTGGAACGCAGGAATCACCTATAGATGGGCAACACCAAAAACCCTCTGGGTCTCTAAGGAAGGACAAAACTATAAGGCCTCAGATCCCAAAGAGGGCCCGGCCCTGTTGGCCGCATTAGGCCTAGTTAACCAACTTGAAGCTACCACCACCCGCCCTCGAACTACGCTCATGGAAGACACAGACGTCCCCACGCCCAAAGGGAAACGAGGCAACGCGACATGACCACAAGCCTACTGCCACACAGTTCTGTTTTACTACTGGGACACTTTATGTTCGGTTATGTTATGTTACTATTTTTCTCTTTTTTTTTTTGCCTAGCCTTCATATACTGATAGCTGAGCATGTCTCACACAAGTCAATTACCTTACCTTACCCACCAAGCGGGTAGGAAATGACGGCCATACCCAGGGAGTGGGTCTATGTGCTCTGGTGCACGATATTGCACCCCCCTTGGCCCCAAGGTACAGGGGCGCTACACTCCATGGAGCCTCCTTACGTGAGCCTAATACTGGTCTGCCCTCACACGTCTTTGCATCCTGCAAATCACAAAGTTGGACCACAACCGCTCACACAGGCCCCACTTCACACAGACTATAGAGACTAGGTTTAACCCACATATAACAAATGTCACAGATGATAGCATACCACCCAGCCCAAGCACACCTCACACCTACTTACGAGACATAAGGCAGCGCAAACCTCAGCGACTTACTACTAGACACAGAGGGCTGATCGCTCTCACAACCTTGGGGGTCCAACCTTATCAGGCTATTAAGGGGACGCCAGGTTTAACAACCGAGGACATCCCAGAACTCAATCCTGTCCACCTAGTCTAAACAAAAGCTGGCCCCTACAACGCTGCGCACGACCTTAAAGGGTTATAAACCCTTAATACCAACCTACTACAACCCGTTAAGACCTATCTGACCTTTACTTATATATAAAACGGTGCAACATATATGGACGCATACCAGATTTGAATGTTGAAATGTTGTATATCTTGACACGGCTGTTGTGGCCATACCAATCACATGTATTCTATATTGCACTGAAAAATAAAGAATAAAAAAAAATAAAAAAAAAATACAATAGCTATATACGGGGATCTCCCGTTTGCCGCGCTAATGGCAAAGAGGCACCTCACACCAGTGGCAAAACAACTGAGGGAGGCAGAGATCAAATATTGGTGGGGAGCAGAAGGATACTTAGTGGCCCAGAGGGAAGGGGAAACATTTACACTAACCCCCCAGGGAGACCAAGCGGCATTTCTCAGAAGCCTGCAGGTAATCGGGAGGGACCCAAAGCGAGCCCAAAGAGCCAAAACTGGCGCACACCGCTAAACCCCCACACACTGCATACCTAAGGCCATCACTCGGCCATTACAAGTCCCCCACTAGGCCCACGCAAGCCTTGGGGAGACTGCCCGCATGACATTGCCATGCTAGTCCAGACAGGAGAATTTAAGACCCCTTATGACCAGAGGACAAGCAAATGATACACAGCTTAATAACAGGGAACACTCAGAGGTTATGTATTTAGTTAAAATATAGTTACCAATTTACCACAGCTGCACGAGTGGGCATCAGCACCTAGTTAACATATGAAAGAAAGGGCGACCCCAAGTCCAGGGCAGCCTACACGCACACTGGCCCACGGGAGGGCCCCCACAAGAAGCAGCCCCAAATGCTGTACAATAAAGATGTACCTACACAGATAGCCTGGAATAAGACATTGTTGAACCGTTGTCTTTCACATGATATTTCTCTCATAAATTGTTGAAGTGTGTTTTGTGTGAGAAAACTCAATAAAATACAAATTAAATTAAATAAATAACAGATCTGAAGATAAATTTAATTTTAGATACCGTTAGAGCTTGGCCGTTATAGCCTCAATTATTTTATTTGGATTTTAATTTGCTACAATTTGCAGTTACATGAATAAACCCCAAATACTACCCCTGAATTAAAACACATTTATAAATGGCACTAATAAACCAATGTATTCACACACTTACACTACATACCCCCAAAAAAATGATGGTATTGCAAACTAATTTTTCTAGACATAAATATGCTTTTCACATTTACTGTCACTACAGACAAATAAACATATGCAGTCAAACTGCGTGCAGCATATATACAAGGATGCATATCTGCATTGACAAGGACAAACTGTAGTTGTATCCACACTGATTTTTAACATTGCAATACAAACATGGTGTCACACTATCACACTGTTATAGTAATGTTATAGCAAACTGTTATTTTATACTTGCATAATGACTGACCGGGGAGGTTCAATGTATTGGCAACAGATGGGGGGCTTCAATTTAAACAAAGTTGAAAGAATGATTGGATATTAATTTTAAATAAAGTAGGTTAGTTTGTAGGTAGATTTATGTCAAGAAAGTTTATAATGGAAAATTATTAGGTATATATGTGTAGATGTAAAATGGTATACTTGGTCAAGTTAATAAAAAACCTTCTATGTGATCAACGTGAAAGAACGACTGCCAAAGGTTGGAAAGAATTTGGATTGTTAATAAATAATAGATTGTCAACATATGATTTTTGACTGGGTGCACTAAAAATGTTCATAGGTTATTATAAAGGTTATTATAAAGGTATTGAGTGCTAGATTGAACCCTGTCCTCATAACCAAATTCTCTCAATCCACTCTATGTGATGTAAAGTAGTTGATTCATGCATCGTTCTGGCATGTGGGAATTTGGCTTAGAAAATTATGTTGGTGCAGCATTCTTCAAAAATGTTTTTGTGCAAAAACTAACAAGATCTACATTTTTTTTAAAAATACAGCGTATTAAACACTATAAACACTACTACGCTGTGTGCCCTGACACCCCATCTAATGTAATTAGTCAAACCATTTGACTTAGAGCTTCAACTGATCACTCTCAGCCAATGAGCTTAACCCTGTACATTCAGCAGACAAGAGTAAGTGGTACAAGTATAAAGATAATAGTGCAATACATTTAATATAACGATACAATATAAATTAGACAAATAAATACAGGAGGCGTCGAGGGCCTTATGCCCCTGGGATTGTACAATCTATATATTCTAAGAATTCTAGATGTAGTTTAGAGGAACGATAGTTGTAATCTTCCCAATTTTATAGTGCCACTGAGTCTGCCCACAGGACCTGCTCACCTGTCTGCTGTGGTAGAGGATGTAGTATGTCTTTTATGGGATGTCATTTATGTGTGTAGGGTATGTAGTGTGTGTTTATAGTGAAAGCAGTGTGTGTGTTTATATTGGATACTATGTGTATGTATAGAGGATAAAGTGTATGTGTGTGTATAGAGGATGCAATGTTGTGTTATGGTGGAGTGTGTGTGTGTATATAGAGGATGCAATGTTTTGTTATAGTGGATAGTGTGTGTGTGGTGTGTGGTGTATAGAGGATGCAATGTTTTATCATAGTGGATAGTGTGTGTGTGTGTGGTGTATAGAGGATGCAGTGTGCATACCTTCCAACTTTTTAAATGCAATTGGATAAATGCTTGCAAAAACATAACATACAGGGATATAATTTCTAATTAGTGGGGTAATAGCTGCTTGATCCAAGGAGATATCTGACTGCCATTTTGGGGTCAAGAAGGATTTTTTTCCTATTTTGTTGCAAAATTGGAAGTGCTTCAGATTAGGTTTATTGCCTTCCTTTGTATCAACAGCAAAAACATATGTGAGGAAGGCTGAACTTGATGGTAGTTTTTCAGCTATGTAACTTTTTCAATGCACAAAGTGGGACACTTCTAAGGGTGTGGACTTGGGCAGTGCTCGAAGGCGTGCGCACGGGGCGTGCCGGGTGTGTCTGGGCACACCCTTATCCCCGCGGCCCCTCCATGTAAGGGTGCTGTGTGTGTGAGGGCGTTGTGTGTGTGTGAGGGTGCTGTGTGTGTGACGGTGCTGTTAGTGTGTGTATTGTGTGTGTATGTGTAATGGTGCTGTGTGTGTGAGGATGCTGTTTGTGTGTATTTGTCCATAAAATGAGTGCCATCAATTGGGTAATAATAACATCTATTACTATTCATCTGCCAATTTGGTTAATTCCGCTGAAAAACGCTTTGAGTCCCACTGGGAGAAAGGCGCTATATAAATACTAGTTATTATTATTATTAATATTATTACGACTAATGAAGGGAAGGAATTTAATACTAAACAAGTTGGCTTTTCCTTCACAGCGACAGCGCTGTCTGCAAGAGAAGAAGCTGATTATCAGCAGTGTGTGCCGAGAATGAACGTATGTTTTGCACAGGACTCACAGTCAGTCCGGAACAGAATCATGTATGCTTCTTCTAAAAGCAGTAGTGGTCATGGTGGTGGAAGCAATATTTTCATGTTTATAGTGTCTGGAGTGGTCATTCATTTTAAAAGTACTACGCTAGATCACATAGATCACATTTTTATCCTCCATTACTCCTCTCTGGTTGATCACTGATTTTGGTCACATAATCTCTTTACAGCATAGATAAAATACACTTCATATTTAACAGAAATCAGCTTCCATGATGAACAGCATTGACACTTAGCAGTGAAACTGGCTAATTCTAGTGCTGCCTATCGTTAAAATTGTCATCAATTTTTTTTTTTTTTTTATGAAGTTGCACACACCTGAAACTTGCACATAATTGTGTATTACTCTTTTGCTATCCTTTAGTGAATTTAAATATTGGAGTTTTAAAGCCTTTCGAAAATAAATCAACTGAGTTGATATTTTAGATTCAATAATCTTTGCTGTGACCCTTCAACCTCCAAATATGATGTTTGGCGTGTATAGATTGTCCTCCAAATTCTACAATACACACCTTTTTTCTACATTTGCACTTGGGGGAACCCGGCAAAATTTAAGTTCTGATGTTACACCTTTGTATTACCCCCTCGCTCATCATCATCTCTGTCATATAGAATTTCAGTATTTTCACAATTAGGTGGACATAACATCTCACTGCTCTGCTTTTTCTTTCCTGGCCTGGATGCCACGGGGCTACGTGGAGGTGTTTTATCCTGTGTGTGTATTTAGAGAGGGGGAGGTGTGATGTGTGACTGCCCCCCTTCTCTGATGTGTGCTTTTCACAGCATCCCTTCATCCTGTTTCCATGGAGACAGGATAGATTTATAGTCCTTCCTAAGCCTGTAACCAAGCATGGAATAAAGCCTTGTAATACACATGGGACCCATTGCACCCTTGATATGTCTGCACATCAAAGGGAGAGGAGGGGGTTTATTGAAGAGGACTATTTAACCCTTGAGTGCATTTCCATTACAGGTCTCCAGACAGCATTGATAACAACAACATGGGTAGTATGATTAGCATCCAACTGCTAGGATGAGTTATACAGTGGGTTACAGAAATCCCCTACATGATTGATGTTCCTATCTTGCTTTAAAGTTTTTTTTTTCATATATAGAGAAGCTTACATAGATATGTATATATATATATATATATATATATATATATATATATATATATATATATATATATATATATATATATATATATGAAAAACAGATTACTGGACTAATACGGCTACAATCTCTACTTGAACTATATATATGAATAGAAAGCTTGGCACTCACCTCTAATTTGAAAAATAAATGCATAAAATACCATGGTGCAAATCCGCGTAATCTTAATAGTCCAACAAATTAGGGTGCACTCCAAGGGATTTTGTGTAATATTATTTTACTTAAATATAAATATATATTCAAAACTTTTTGTACCTACCTTCTACAAAGAAAACGTCAAGTGTAGTGGAAAAATATTTGACTACAAAATTAATTACGTTAAATACCTCTAGTATGCCTATATATTTCTTTAATATAAAAGCTCTAAATACATACTAAAACTTCATTAAAATATTAGAATTGTAGCTAGTAATATTTGACCCACAATAGCAAGCATTTAATGAATGGTAAAAGTTGAGTGTGAGTTTTACTGGCAACCAGGACGTGAAATTTTCTGTGAAATGAAAAGTGGGACACTTTGGTATTCACAAGTTATACATGAATGTTGTGGCTCTGTGCTCATCACTCAAGAATGTTGGGCAAGGTTATACTCCTAGCAGCTCATTAACAAGCTCACAAACAATACTGTTTACTAGACAAATGTGCTATTATTTGAGTCAAGACAGCTACAAGCTATATATTACTATTATTGTGTATATAAACAGTACATATTCCTCCTCGCTGCAAAACTGGGGAAAACCAGAAAATATGATATAGATAAACCAGTAAAAAAGCTTAAAATCTTGCCATTACAGCACATTTACTAAAAGAGCTCAGTAAGATGCCTTGTAAGTTATAATCTAAAGGTTATAATGGGTTGTTATAAATGCCAGATCATGGGTTGAAATGCCACATTGCACATGGTTCTTTAACACTGTATAATACTGACACTAGAGACTCAATCGCAATGACATGTATTGCTGCAATGTACCATGATACACATATCACAGCTGCCTAATTCTGAGGGTGAAATCTTATATAAGTACTCACTCCATGTGCTTTGAGTCATGAATCTATCAATATTAAGTGTAAATCTAGATCATTACTTAACAAAGTTGCCAAAATGGCCTCTTTAGAGTGAATTCAATGGATATTCAGATTGGGTATTAAATCTTTGATGTCTTTCTCCTTGCAGCACAGCCACTGTCTGGCGGGACCTGAACCCGTTTTGGGGTGAGGAGTTCACCTTGCACCTCCCTCTTGGCTTCCATACACTGTCCTTCTATGTGATGGATGAAGACACAATTGGGTAAGCAGTGTCGGGGCATTGAGATTTATTACGCACCCTGTGGAGCTGTACATTTTTCCTGCAGAGCACATTGTGTTTGTAATTCTCTATGGGTGTCAGTGCTTTTATTTATGTCGCTAAATAAGTTCAGAACTGAATTCTGTTAAACTACTCGGGGAAAAATTAGAATCCACAAACACTCCTCAGCAGCAAGAATGACTAGGCCTCTTTTCAGAACATTACCGTACTCATTGTCAGGGCAATAAAATGGTAAAAACAAAATAAATGTAGGTGTGCTCAATTAATAAATTACCGTAATATCTTAAAAATGTGTTCTTATTATTGTCAATCAAAAGTGCAAACAAGCATATATATAAAAATTCACATACCGTATATAAAAAAAGACAGTCTAAAAACACGATGGTACAATAATCATAATTGGCCTCCATCCGAGAAGTGTACAGAAATAGACAAAAGGCCCAATAGGGTTCCAATAAACCACAACAACTAAAGTCCATGTACTAATTCAGATGAATTAACTAGACCTATGACAGGACCAATAAGAAGGATAACTAAATTATAACATAGTGAAATTACATAACACGTGCACAAATATTGACAGTGTCCATATATAGCACAATAATTCAGTTACACTCCTGTCACCTATTATACAAACGATAAGACTGGGCACTGGAATGAGATCCAAGGCAGATTTTATTGGGCAGAATAAAATGTTTGTGCTCAAATGAGCCATTTTCAAGCTCTTTTTAAATCTTCAGTGTTGTTGTTCTATCTTTTATACTACTGATCCTCTGAGCAGCATCACATTTTGGCTGGAAACACGGTGCCTTCCCATATATTTGTCTACTCCTGTTATCTATTGACATCATCAGTCAACTTGACTGTCTATAACCTACAACCTTTGGTGAAATCGAAAAGCACAGTTTTTTGTTTTTAACCTTGATTCTAAATCATAGCAAGTCATCTAAAATTTCTCAGAACCCCCTCCCCAAAATGAATTTATCCCTCTCTGCCCATTTGAAATGTTGAGAGGTATGGGGCGTGATTGAAAATAGGAGAATTTTAAATGTCTCTCTCCTGGTTATGTAATCATTATGATTATTATTTTGAAATGACATACACAAGCCCCTCTTAAAAAGTACATTGGGTTAAACTATAGATATGTGACAGAGGGCTGCTGAGCTAAAGTCCCCTGTGGCAATAATATAATAATATATGGTGATTAATGGCTTCTGGATTTCAATGGCAATATCAGCATCAAAAGTCAGATTAAAATAAACTTGTGATTACTGGGTCACCTTTACACGTTGTAAGGTTTTGGAATCCTTCCAAGATCTGTTAAAATGGCGACAAGTAATATAATGATCCACAAATTACACTAGTCTGCCAATACATTCATGAAAATTTCAGCTTTAAAAGGAGATATTGCACCCACAAATAAAGACACTCTGTAAGCTTTAGCAAGAGTTCCTGAGAAATATTTTCTGTTTCAGTCACAGAATGCAGAATTACAGAGTTTAATCTCCGACATATCTCAGTGATATTTTGAAATTTATTTTTACTTTCTAATGGACCATCATGAAGCCCCAATACATTATTTACCTTTGTACATTGGGCAAACAAATGTACTTAGCTGTTTCAAACATAAACAAAATGAAATTGAAGGCTGCTGTAAAGCCAGTGGTAGAGCCAATAGATTGAAGAAATGGGTGACATTAAATGTGACAGTCCATTGGCAATTTTTTTTTTTTTTGCCTGCAATGGCATCTGCAAATCTAAAGCAAAATGTGCCACTTTAACAGCATATGCCTCGATAACCTGACTGTAATCCTTAACCCCAGACGTTTTGTCTATTGTTGGACTACAATTCTCATAATTGTCTTCTATCAAACAACGGACGAGCAGTGGGTAATGTAGTCAAACAACAGCTGTAGAGTTAAGGTTGGAATGTTCTAGTGCCTACAGTTTTTGTGTTGGAGCTTCCAAGGTATTTGGTTGCATAGCATAATGTGTGTTACATAGTGTAAAATTGTGTGTAATCATTATACATCTTATGGTCAAACACTTCTGTCTTTTCCCATTGTTTCTTTGCCAGGCATGATGATGTCATCGGCAAGATTTCACTCAGCAAAGAATATATCGCATCACAACCTCGAGGTAGTTACTCATTACTTTCAAAAATATTTCAAGACTTCTGTTCAGCATAGTCATTCTGATTTTTTTTTTATTCCTCTGAGATGATTAATGTTGCCAAGAGTGTCTTCATCAGTATTTGTGTTCTTCTTTTCCATCCCCAAAAATGGTTTCTAAATCACAGCCAAATTGATGGCATCCTTCCGTAAAATATGGATTTTTTTTTGTAAATAGAGTTGCTTAGCAGTTTACATATTGCTCCCATTATTCCTTTGGGATGATCTGACTGTGTCTGTTTGTTGCAACAGGTATAGACAGCTGGATTAACCTGAGCCGTGTAGATCCAGATGAAGAGGTCCAGGGGGAGATTTATCTTGAGTTACATATAATGCAAGACCAACATAAAAGCAACCTCCACTGTCACGTTCTAGAAGCCAGGTATACCAAGTGGCCACTGTAGCTGTTTTTTTTTTTTTTTTTAATTCTTTATTTTTGTTGTGTATGAATAAGAATAACAAGCGCTTGTCTGCAATGCCACTACAGCATTCTCCAACATTTTGAACATACAGATTTGTTAGCTGTTATATAGCATTTAGATGGAACGTACACATTTTTATATTAATAAGGCAGGCTAGGTACACGTAGGTAATTCGCATTAGTCATAATGAGTTACATCTTCGTTTGGTAACAGTAGTTTAGGGTTAACATTTCTATTGCATGTCATCGCTCATAAGTAGTTTGTATGTTAAACTATGCTTTACTAAGCTTTAGTTTGATGTGTCAGGGAAGATTACAAATGCAGTTGTATATACAGATTGACTTACTGACATATGAGTGAATAGTAAGGTAACAAGCCTAACTGACTCAGGTGTTTAAGGTAATATGATTCTAAATGTGATTTTGCCTATATGCAACCAGTGCACAATTTAGCTTATAACAATAAAAGGAAAAGATTGTGAGTAGATAAGACACATTAATAAAGACATTGTCAGACATATTCAGCTTACGGACTAAGATGTCAATATACATCCATGCACGCTGTTAAAATAAATGCCTAACTGAGAGAAACAAAAACATAAACTTAGCATATAGGGCGAATAGGGCATAGAAGCCATTAGGTTTCCGCTGGTCCACATAGCTATAATAATGAAATTGAATGCAATCAACGCATCACGCTGGTAAAATATATAAGTGAGTACAGTGTGCTAATTAATTAAGCAGGCTAATGCAGGTAAATTAAGTAAGCTATACAGATAACATCGCTGTGCTATCTGGACATAGAGTAACCTCGCTATGTATTTTAAACACAAAATTAGGTTTACTGTGAATTAAACCACTGGGAACAAGTTTCAAAATGAAAAATGAAAGAAATTAATTAAAACCATGCTCAGCTGCAGTAAAGAGTCCTCTGCAAACAACAATTAGACATGACAGCAGTATAGTTAAAAGAAACAGGTGTCCCAGTGAAACGTAAACTAGTTGTTGGACACAGGTAGCCAGTTTATATTAGGCACTCAACCAACTCCAGATCTCAAGGCCCGCTGCCTGGTGGTAGGGATCCGCTCAGCGATGTGGTGTAGCCTGCAGCTCCATGAGATGCAGGATGGCGTTGCAACCGCAAGGTCAGAGCTCCGCTGCAGTGAGGTGATTCTGATAGCGTGAGGTAATATGCTTAAGGAGCTAGGCCGTTGGCGCGTTGTGTGGGTCTCCTGGATCAGCAACCTCCCATTCGGGTGCTGTGGAGTGGCTTCCCGCCTGCGTCTCACGCTGGTAGCAAGCCTCACTGCCTCCCGGTCTTCGTTACCGACGATGCCACAAGCTTTCCTGGGTCTGAGGGCCAGCCCGGCTGTCTCACTCCTCTGTGGGTGAAGGCGGGTGTGTGCACCCAATTCGTTTGTCCGCCCTGCCGGCAATCGATGTCTGCGTGGCCAAGTGGCCGCTTGGAAGGCCAGAGATGGGATCTCGTAGTGGCGTCGACGGGTGGTTGGCCTAATCCACGTGGCCACTAGTTGTGCTGCCCGCCGGTAGGTCACCCCCCTGTCCAACAGCGTTGTGCAGAAGTTCAGGCTCAGCCGGTCTAGGGCCTCCAGAGGGTGGCATGGGGCACGGCCGACCGCTGTCTTTTCCCTAGGTCCTTGCTGGGCGGCCATTTTGGTTAGGCCTCAGGTGCCTCGTGTGTGAATCAGCGGGGGGTGTGCTGCTGGTGCCGGGATATCCCTCACCGGCAGGGGGGCGGGGGGGGGAAGGAAGGTCTGTGGGTGGTCCTCCACAAAGTTAGTATTGGCCCTCTAGGAGTCCCAGGCTGGGTGATCGGCCGTCTCACCCACGCCCTTACCTCCTCTTAGGCCTCTAGTCAGGCTTGTAGTCGCTGCGGTAGGCCCCAACGATGCAGCCCGCTTTCTCGGCGGCTCAGCGTTACAGGAGTAGTCTCTATACGGTCTAATCTGCAGCCCCTATCAGGGTGTTGCTTTTTGAGTAAGATTATACTGTAAAATTCAGTTTTATGTCGCTTAAAGTGTGAGTTCAGGCTGGAGCTTGTGCTGCACACGTCTGATCAGCTCCACAGCCAGGCTCCGCCCCCCCACTGTAGCTGTTTTAATGCATTGTGGACTTAATATATCATCTTTTTCAGTAACAGTACTTTTTACTTCTGGCTATATACGCAGATTCAAGGGGTTGCCATAGATTTGGGGTGAAGAGAGTAAAGTAGGTCTGCAAGTTGTTTGAACCTATGGAATGACAAGAGATTGCAAACTGTTAAAATTGGGAGTAGGGTTGTGACTTTAATAACACATTCCAAAATGACAACAGATTAGTGACGACTACACTTTATTTTATTTTTTGTCTTATTGATTATTAATCCATACATGGTATTTCTATCAAATTTTCTGATTCGCTGAGAATGATGGGAGTGGATAATATGTCCTATATCACTGGTCCTATCTCACGCAAACAGTAAGAAGAATTGATATTAGCATCAGGATTTTTTTTAGCTCATTGGAAATAAAGAATGATTTACTGTAAATATGTTGATGATCTCAAAGGGACACTTTCAAAATATTTGCATGGATAAGCATGTTTGGCTTCAAATCACTGCTAACTCTTGTGGGATTGAAAATTCACAAACACTTGTGGAGGCTTGTTCACTTCCGTTTAACATCCACTTGCTCTTTTCCTCTGTTTAAACTTTATATTACCTTATCAAGTTTGTGTTGCCCTATGTGCATAATTTAGCATTTTGCAATATTATATTATAGATTCCACATATTTCTCCAGTTTTACTTAAATCATTACTCATATGATGAACGCCCTCAAGGTCATCTAGTCTACTATCTGATCCCAGGTATTTTGTAAATATAGAACATTCTAAAGTGATCTCATTTGTGTTAGGTCTTTCTCTTGACTGCAGTTCTGCAAACTGAGTTTTATTTTATTTTTATGTATTTATTTATTGTGCTTGAGCACCAATTTCCATATTAGTTGAGACATGCCCTATTGACTTCTTCTTTTACCCTTACTAACAAACATCACTCAGTTAAATGTACGATTCCACTTCTTCATATAACCCATTAAGCCTGTATACAACTTCTTTATCACTTTGAGTAGCACTGTTTACTCTTCACTATGAGCGTTTAACTCTGGCATACTGCTACTACCATAAACTTGTTGTACGAATCAAAGATAAATTACTGTGATGAGGATCATAATTATACTCACCTGCAGATAAGATATGTCCACAGTAGGTCTCAATGGTCTAGGGTCTTTTTTTCCCTTGAGATAATGATTTAGAGTCCATAAATGGCAAAAGCAGATTTGGGTTTGTCCCATTCCAAGCAACCTTTACAGGATATTGAATGTAGCATAGCCTCATATCAGTGTTTTTACAGTATTATTTAGGATTGTGGAAATGATCATCCTCATTAGAGGGTAATGATATTACTACTTTTTTTTTTTTAAGTGACCATGGAGGCACTATACTATAGCTATTTCATCTTATTGAGGTTTAAATTTCAGATTTTAAAATTATTTAATCTTTTTGAATACACTTTTAAATTGATTTAATATTTTAAAAATATTTAAGTATTTTGATATTTTTGATATTATATATATATATATATATATATATATATATATTCATATTTTTTTTGTTTTACTGTATTTTATTAAAGTATAAAAGGCAATACACCAGACTGTATTGGTATCAAGATTTTCACATAGTTTGATATTTTAATATTTTTGAACAAAAGTTTTTTAAGAAGTTTATCCAACATTAAATCATTTTAAAAGCTTACATAGAAATATTAAATCAAGGCATGAATAGGTTATAGTGTCTTGAGTGCTCTGGTACTGTCCCTCCATTCATGTTAAACCGTTTTCGAGCAGTTTAATGCTAAATCAGGTTCCTTGGCTACACACAGCACGGCTACTGCATGAGTTATTAATGTACAGATTACATACTTCCTTCTAGCCATACCAATTCAAACCAGCAGTGGGTAGTATATTAGTCTAAAAGTGATTTTCTCAGCCAATCACAGCCGCCCATTGATGATCAGGCTAATATTTTTTTTTTCCAACAACTTTTTGATTGATTTTCAGAAAATATGGACATATTCAGAAAGATGCATTTATAAAGGTATCAGAGATGTCCGAGCATACAGTGCACATTGCTGGTGTGGAACAGTTATATTTAGAGAGTCATATTTAGAGAGTCAGCTTGCACAGTTAGTGGTTTGTACGAGCAAACATCATAGTGGCACGTCTGGAGTGCCGTGTACACAGTACATATCAATTTTGTTACAGCGTACTCAGAGTCAAAACAGAAGCAGAAGAACTTTATTTTTTTGTCTTTTTGTCAATCAATTTTTTTTGAGGTTGTGCAAGACACAATCAATAAAAGACATGAGAGAAAGTTGAGCAGGAAACATAATAGAAATACCTCATTTTGATATTTTATTGTATAAATGAAGAGTAAAACTATATTAATACAAAAGCTTGTGGTCACTGGGCCAGATAACAGTGCCAGAGTCTGGTTGTGAGGATACCGGGTTTGAACAGACTGAGTGATAAGGTCTCCAGTATAAGATCATGGCTCCTTCTTGAGGAGTTGCAGCACAAGGTGATTACAGGCATGTGTCAGATGTGGAGGTAAAGTGGGGGGACTGATGCATGAATGACTGCATCCAACGGAGTAGCTTCCATAATCATGTTTTGTTATCTGCTCCTGCTTTGGAATGCAGGGTACCTTACTCATAGCATCGGACCAGGAAGACATCAACAGTTCTAACCATCCACATGCATTTTGATTTCAGCACTTGGGTCCTAATGTCCTAACATGGGGTGCATGCAGATATACAGTTCTTCCAGTGGCAGTGGAGAAAGTGGGTGATGCTGCAGCTATAGCATTCAAGCCTGTGGTATGGGCAACATCTATGTGAGCTCACTTAGCTGCTTTATGGCCTGACTCCTGGTAGTTTTCCTTTACTTTTTTCCTAATTCATTGAGGGCCCCACCTTGATTAACAATTGGCGAGGCCTATTGCCCATAGAATGAGTCTATCCCTGCACCAGGCACATTGCACAGAGACCCACTGTGCCCTAGAGTAGGGCTGTCCAACCTTAGGTAATCCGAGTGCCGTATTACAAAACAAGATTTATCCAAGGGCCGCATGCTAAGTTATAATAAATTCATTACATACTACCGTACCTTATTATGCTATACCTTAGTAGTTATTAAGTCTGCTTAAATAGGTGTAGCAGCCATACAAGATAAAATTTGTTTAGTTAAGAGGAATTGTCACTTTGAGATAATGACCAAAGGTTGTGCTGGCATGCCATGTAAAAATTGTGATGTACTGTAAAAAGGGGATCCAGTGTGTGTGAGAGGTGCAGTGTGTGTGTGAGTGGTGCAATGTGTGTGTCAGGGGTGCAGTGTGTATTGTGCATATATTGTGGGGAGTTTGGGAGCCAATATGTATATATTTTTTATTATTTTATTTAAAAAAATAAAAATAAAAGCAACAAAACTTTATGTCCCCCCTCCCTTCTTCTTACCTTTTTCTTAGGGAGGGGGGGTCACTGTAGGCCCTGCTGGTTGGGTGGTATTCAGTAACTCTGCCAGTTAAGTGCTGCAGGCTGAGTTCACCCCCCCACCCCAGAGATTCTCTGAGCTTTACCTGGTATCCTACTGCAACGCTAGAATTGCCAAGCTTGTGGGAGGAATATTCACCATCCCAGCTCCTAATATCTCCTCACTATGCTCTGACGCAACGAAGTGCCCTTGGACGGGTGAAGGATATATATGATCCTCCCAATGGCCGCTGAAGGGCTGGCGCTTGGATAGCAGGGCTTGGGTTTGGCTAGTCCCAGCTCTGTATCGGTAGGTAGGTCGCAGCCCTTCACTGGAGGGTAGATTCCTTGTGCTCTGTGGCCCATACGATAAACAGCTACTCCACAAATCCCTGGCTCTCCAAGTTAATTTCACTAAGTATTAGCCTGTTTGAAAAGATCATTTTTATTGTTACTAATTCATAAATGTTATGTGTGGATGGTTTTATATGTGGCTACAAAGTCTAGGTACAAGACAGGGCCAGGTGCACACTCTTGTGATATGTACAAAAGACTGCAAATTCCAATATTGTAATTAGGCCCATCATTATTTTCAACTTCAGGTCCATGAGTCCCCTAATCCAGCACTGTCCTTTGGACAATCGTACACATTTAATAAAATATTCAAACTCGGAGCATGAAGTAAAAATGATGGTGGTTTCCTAGCAACTAGTTTATGTGCTTAGCAACCTTACAATACTTTGAAGTTGAGAATAGTGAGGCCAGCATGTAAGAAGTAGAAATTACATTGGATTGTATAACATCCTGAGTGGATTGGCAAAGTTTACTACATTTACACTGAGCAGGGCTGCTCATAACTATGGCTACTTGGGTCTAAGGGCAAAATGCCATCCTCCCACCTTGTCCACAACCAGTGGCGTCTCTAGGATTAATTTTTAGGGGGGGCACATGGAGGGCCAGGGACAAAAGTAGGGGGGGCACATTTAACCCCGCCCTCACTGCAGTTTGACCCCGCCCCTGCTGCATGTTAAGCCCCGCCCCCGACAATTTTTTTTATTTATTTTTTTATAATCCCTGGTGGAGAATTGATGATTTTCCACCAAGGATTATTAAAAAACAAACACATTTCCCTTGATACAGTCCATACACACACACACAGACTGCTGAGTCCTTACACACACAGAGAGACAGACTGCTGACCATACACACACACACACACACACACACAGACACACAGACTGCTGAGTCCATACACACATACAGATTGCTGAGTCCATACATACACACACACTGCTGAGTCCATACACACACACACACACTGCTGAGTCCATACACACACACACACTGCTGAGTCCATACACACACACACACACACACACACAGACAGCCGAGCAGTGGCGGATCCAGAACCAAATCTCGGGAGGGGCACTGGTGGTGGGCTAGAGCGGGGTGAAAAGGGCTGCAGCGGAGGAAAAGGGGACTCTTGTTTAGGGGATAGGAGGCTGTACACATATGCGGCCACACACAGTGATATGAAAACACAATAACACACTGGCACATACACACAGAGAAAAACATATATCTTCACACACATACACTGGCACACCCACAGATACAAACCTATACCTACACATTCACACACAGATACCTACATACACAGATACACATACACACACATACCTACACATACACACACACATCCCTAAAAATACACAAAATGACACACATCCCTACACATACACACACACACACACACCCCTAAAAATACACAAAATGACACACATACCTTCACACACAGATACAAGGCAATAGAATATACAGACAAAACTCCAGGTACTGAAGATATATTTATTGGAGTATAGAACACCTTAAAAGTGCAAACGTGCAACATTTCGGCCCTAGGGGGCCTTAATCATGTTTAAGGCCGTCTAGGGCTGAAAAGTTGCACTTTTATGTCGTGTTCTACCCTCCAATAAATACAATAAATACACCTTCAGTACCCAGAGTGTTGCCTGTATATTCTATTACCTTGTATTGTTGGACGGATTAGCAGTGTCTTTCTAATGCAGAACACCTCTGAGGCTGTGGGCCAGAGTGAAAAGCGGAACCTGAGTGCAGTGGTACACACAGATACAAACTAACACACAAAAATACTCACAGATACACACTGACACTCACAGATACACACTGAAACTCACAGATACACACTGAAACTCACAGATGCACACTGAAACTCACAGATACACACTGACACTCACAGATACACACTGAAACTCACAGATGCACACTGAAACTCACAGATACACACTGAAACTCACAGATACACACTGACACTCACAGATACACACTGAAACTCACAGATACACACTGAAACTCACAGATACACACTGAAACTCACAGATACACACTGAAACTCACAGATGCACACTGAAACTCACAGATGCACACCGACGCTCAATGATGCACACTGACACTCACAGATGCACACTGACACTCACAGATACACACACATACACACTGACACTCAAAGATACACACTGACACTCACAGATACACACACATACACACTGACACTCACAGATACAGATACACACATACACTCACACATACACACTGACACTTACAGATACAGATACACACAGACACACACATACACACAGACACTCACAGATACACACTGACACTCACAGATACAGATACACACAGACACACACACATACACACTGACACTCACAGACACACACACATACACACTGACACTCACAGACACACACACATACACACTGACACTCACAGATACACACAGACACACACACACTGACACTCACAGATACAGATACACACAGACACTCACAGATACACACTGACACTCACAGATACACACAATGACACACTGACACTCACAGATACAGAAACACACTGACACTCACAGTTACACACACATACACACTGACACTGACACTCACAGATACACTCACAGATACACACTGACACTCACAGATACAGATACACACAGACACTCACAGATACAGATACACACAGACACTCACAGATACAGAAACACACTGACACTCACAGTTACACACACATACACACTGATACTGACACTCACAGATACACTCACAGATACACACTGACACTCACAGATACAGATACACACAGACACTCACAGATACAGATACACACAGACACTCACAGATACAGATACACACAGACACTCACAAATACACACAGATGTACACATACCTAAACATACACACTGGCACACACACAATTTGCAGCTTCCATAATGTTAACCACCCACCCTGCCCCTTCCATACCTTTTGGTTGCAGGGAGGTGACTTTCTGGGGCTGGCTTATCCTGGTGGGAGTTTGAAGCTGCAGAGCTCTCTCTCCTCCTTCCTCCTTCCTCCTTCACTCTCAGCTGCTGCTTCCTCCTTCTCTCTCAGCTGCCTGCATCCTGGGAGTTCTCAGCCCGCGCGGTCTGTAAACTGGGAGGAAGTAACAGTCACTTCCTCCCAGCACTCCCTGCAACTTTAAAGGGGCCCAGTCTGCCAAAGGGCTGCAGCCCCTAATGAGGTAGGTCCATGGAGGGCAGCTGCACTATTTTCGGGGGGGAAGGGCACGTTGCTGGCATTTGGGGGGGCCCAAGGGGGGGCACAGCATGATGTAGGGGGGGCCATGGCCCCCTCTGCCCCCCTCTAGCGACGCCACTGTCCACAACCCCTCTCCCCCAAATATGTTATGTATATATTCCCTATTTTCATTTTCTCCAGTCATATTCCACCTGTTAATCTCACTTATGCAATATCTTTAATGAATCTCAGCCATATTCCCCACAAAATGCACCTCTGCACAGCTCATACTGCCCTTCCCGAGCCACTACATGCCACAACCACCCTTATAATATTCAGCCATCTTTGTTATGCACAAGGAATCCATTCCATGTTTCTTGGCCATCCATTACATGCCCCTGCCCCGTAGTCATTCATATTGTGCCTTTTGCCACCCACTCTATCCTTCTTCGCCAACCATCCATTTTGTATTCCCTGACAGTGTAATGCTTTTCCATGTCCCCTGTTATTCGTGTTTCCTGTTGCCCACTATGTCCATTCTCCATTTATCAACTATATGCTCAGCTAGTGCTCATATTATCTTCTTCCTCACCAGCTATCAACCTCTAACATTACACCCATCCACATCAACCCTCACTCCTTGCTAATTGTGCTTCATCTTCCTATTTGAAGCATGTTAAATCACCAGAGTGGGAGGAACTAAAATTTTAAATTCACTTTGAATTCCTTACAATTCTTACTTGAATTCTTACTTTAATAAATAATCCTGACAGTAAGGGAGAGATGAGGCTTTGAGTCACCGACTCATTTGGTAGATGTCTTCATCCCTGGTTTTCTTCCATTGACAGCTGGTAGAGATGAAGCTGCCACTTGCAGTCCAGTATTATTTTTTCTCTGAGCAGGCCACAGCTCCTCAACAGAGTAAGTGATTGAGATTAAGCCATAGATCACTGCATTGACTTTATTAAGGTATGATTCAACCATCCCCTGGTACAAATAATCCAGTGAGGAAGACAAAATGTCTCACACCCCAGGATTCTGTGGAGGCAAGCTCTGATATCGGGATGAGTACGGTGGTATATGGTAAATTGTAATATGACAATTGATTTCTGATATATAGGCTCTTGAGTGTTTGTAAGGCCGTTTCCCAAGTGTATAGTGGAAATTATGCATTGCCTGTGTAGATGTTTGTGCTGAGGTGAAGCATGGGGTTTGTAAAATCTTGCTGTTACAGAAGTGGAGCAAAACTAAGAGTGAAGCAATCAGTTCCTGCTGATTCCATTTATTTCCATTGAGGTTGTTCTACTTTTAGAACTTGGCTAATCTTTTGTAATAGCAGTACTTTTATAAATTCTATAGTGGGGCATACTGTTAATTGGAGTAAGAACCGGTATGTTTAAAATAGGAAGGTAAGTGGCTTCATTGGGTTGTGTGAGGAAAATTTAATATCTGGTGTAGAACGTTATAAAGAAGACCCACGTAAAATCCTGTGTGGTTTCCTGAGTGCATGGGCTTGCATGTGTTATGTTGAATTAGAAAACATACAGGTGTCAACAAGACTGTGTTCCTTTCTTTCTTAGAGATCTAGCACCTCGGGATATCTCTGGAACTTCAGACCCCTTTGTACGGATTTTCTGCAACAATCAAACCCTTGAAACTACCGTGAGTAGTACTTTATCTGACTGTGTTGCGTAGTTATTTATGTTGTGTTCCTTGTTTGTGCTGCCATTTCTTCATGCACATGTACACGCCCACCCTCTACCACAGGATCTGTACACTTGTTGTATATATAAACATTTATTGGAATTTAAACTTCACAAAAGTGTTTGGTAAATACTGTTGTGGATAATATTACAGAATGCTGTTGATATGTTGTAGGATTTCTGACCTTTCATCGCTCTCCGTCATGTTGTAGGAAATTATAATACTAAAACTAGCATGTGGTTTATTCATTAAACACTGAATTGTTGTTATTGAAAATTAAATTGCTAATTTTTGCCTAAAATAGCTAATGCTTCAGAAGCATCTGATTTTCCCAATCAACTGAAACAAAACAAAAACGAAGGGATTTGAAAGGAAGGTTAACAAAGTATTTCAGATCCAATTGTATTGATAAGGATAGCAAATTAAGGAGTTAATATCTACTAATTACTACTAATTCATATAAAATGTAAGTTACTTGGCCAGTCAATGTAATGACAGGAATGAATAAGTAGATAACTCCCTAATTCCCATGGTATTAGGGAGTTATCTACTAAAAGACTGAAAGACCTAAATTGGTCTTTCAGCCAAATTTCCTAATGCACTGTAAAAAATAAATAAATAATAAGTTCCCAACTCCCTAGCCCCTGGCCCCCACCCCTGAGCGGTGGGTGGGGGCCCTAATGTCAAATAATGGGAGGGGGGCCTATTGTCCTCCCCCTGGGCCCCCACACCTGAGCGGTGGGTGGGGGCCCTAAATCAGAATAGGGGGGGGTCCTAATGTCCTCCCCCCTGGCCCCCACCCCTGAGCGGCGGGTGGGGACCCTAAATTATAATAAGGGAGGGACCTAATGTCCTCCCCCCTGACCCCCACCCCTGAGCGGTGGGTGGGGGCCCTACAGTAACATAATGGGGGGGGCTATTGTCCTCCCCCTGGGCCCCCACCCCTGAGCAGTGGGTGGGGGCCCTAAATACTAATAAGGGGGGGGGGGACTTTGGGATTCCAAAGAACTTTCCCACGCTGTGTAAAATGACACAGAGCACTCTGATTGGTGGATTTCAAACCAACCAATCAGAGTGCTGTGACAGGTAAATGTAGAGACTTACCTGTCAGTCTCTTCATTTACCTGTCAGAGCACTCTGATTAGATGGCTTAAACCCACCAATCAGAGTGCTCTGAGCCTAATTGCAGGGCAGGGCAAGGCTTTATAAGCCTTCCCCCGCCCTGCAGAGCTCAGTCTGCGCGGAGCCCTCCATGGGTGAAGATGGATTTTTTTTATTTATTTTTTTATAATTGCGTCGGTTATTATGGGTTAACCCTAGATCAGTGATGGCGAACCTTTTTGAGCCCGAGTGCCCAAACCGCAATACATGCCAACTTTTTTTTCCTTAAAGTGCCAACACGGCAATTGCGTGTGGGGGGGGGGTGTTGTATGTGAGGGGTGCTGTGTGTGTGTGTGAGGGGTGCTGTGTGTGTGTATGAGGGGTGCTGTGTGTGTGTATGAGGGGTGCTGTGTAAGTGTGTGAGGGGTGCTGTGTAAGTGTGTGAGGGGTGCTGTGTAAGTGTGTGTGAGGGGTGTTGTGTGTGTGTGAGACGGGTGCTGTGAGTGCTGTGTGTTTGGGGGGGTGCTGTGTGGTGTGTAAGTGCTGTGTAAGTGTGGGGGGGGTGCTGTGTGTGTGTGTGTTTGGGGGGGGTGCTGTGTGTGTGTGTGTGTTTGGGGGGGTGCTGTGTGTGTTTGGGGGGGTGCTGTGTGTGTTTGGGGGGGTGCTGTGTGTGTTTGGGGGGGTGCTGTGTGTGTGTTTGGGGGGGGTGCTGTGTGTGTGTTTGGGGGGGTGCTGTGTGTGTGTGTTTGGGGGGGGTGCTGTGTGTGTGTGTTTGGGGGGGTGCTGTGTGTGTGTTTGGGGGGGGTGCTGTGTGTGTGGGGGTGCTGTGTGTGTGTGTGTGTGAGGGGGTGCTGTGTGTGTGTGTGAGGGGGGTGCTGTGTGTGTGTGTGTGAGGGGGGTGCTGTGCGTGGGGTAGGGGTGCTGTATGTGTGTGTGAGACGGGTGCTGTGCTGTGTGGGTGTGAGACGGGTGCTGTGCGTGGGGTAGGGGTGCTGTATGTGTGTGTGAGACGGGTGCTGTGCTGTGTGGGAGGTAGGGGTACTGCTGGGGGGTAGGGATACTGCTGGCGGAGTATGGGTACTGCTGTGGGGGGTAGGGATACTGTGTGTGGGGGTAGGGGTGCTGTAGGGGGTAGGGGTGCTGTGTGTGGGGGGTAGGGGTACTGCTGGGAAGTAGGGGTACTGCTGAGGGGTAGGGGTACTGTGTGGGGGGTAGGGGTACTGTGTGGGGTGGTAGGGGTACTGTGTGGGGTGGTAGGGGTACTGTGTGGGGTGGTAGGGGTACTGTGTGGGGTGGTAGGGGTACTGTGTGGGGTGGTAGGGGTACTTTGTGGAGGGGTAGGGGTACTGTGTAGGGGTACTGTGTGGGGGGTAGGGGTACTGTGTGCGGGTAGGGGTACTGCTGGGGGGTATAGGGGTGCTGTGTGTGGGTAGGGGTGCTGTGTGTGGGGGGGTAGGAGTACTGCTGGGGGTGGTAGGGGTACTGCTGGGGGGGTAGGGGTACTGCTGGGGGGGGGGTAGGGGTACTGCTGAGGGGGGTAGGGGTGCTGGGGGGGTAGGGGTACTGTTGTGGGGGAGGAGAGGTACTGCTGGGATGGTAGGGGTACTGCTGGGATGGTAGGGGTACTGCTGGGGTGGTTGGGGTACTTCTGGGGGGGGGTAGGGTGGTGCTGGGGGGGGTGGGGTGGTGCTGTGGGGGGTAGGGGTGGTGCTGGGGAGATAGGGGTGGTGCTGTGGGGGGTAAGGGTACTTCTGGGGGGTAGGGTGCTGCTGGGGGTGGTAGGGGTACTGCTGATGGTGGTAGGGGTACTGCTGGGGGGGGGGTAGGGGTGCTGGGGGGGTAGGGGTACTGCTGGGGTGGTAGGGGTACTTCTGGGGGGGTAGGGTGGTGCTGTGGGGGGTAGGGGTGGTGCTGGGGAGATAGTGGTGGTGCTGTGGGGGTAAGGGTACTGCTGGGGGGGGTGGGGTGGTGCTGTGGGGGGTAGGGGTACTTCTGGGGGGGTAGGGTGCTGCTGGGGGGGTGCTGTGGGGGGTAGGGGTGGTGCGGGGGAGATAGGGGTGGTGCTGTGGGGGGTAAGGGTACTTCTGGGGGGGTAGGGGTGGTGCTGGGGAGATAGGGGTGGTGCTGGGGGGTAAGGGTACTTCTGGAGGGTGGGGGGGTGCTGTGGGGGGTAAGGGTACTTCTGGAGGGTGGGGGGGTGCTGTGGGGGGTAAGGGTACTTCTGGGGTGGTGCTGTGGGGGCTAGGGGTGGTGCTGGGGGGGGTAAGGGTACTTCTGGAGGGGTGGGGGGGTGCTGTGGGGGGTAAGGGTACTTCTGGGGGGTGGGGGGGTGCTGTGGGGGGTAAGGGTACTTCTAGGGGGGTAGGGTGGTGCTGGGGAGATAGGGGTGGTGCTGGGGGGTAAGGGTACTTCTGGAGGGTGGGGGGGTGCTGTGGGGGGTAAGGGTACTTCTGGGGTGGTGCTGTGGGGGCTAGGGGTGGTGCTGGGGAGATAGGGGTGGTGCTGGGGGGGGTAAGGGTACTTCTGGGGGGGGTAGGGGTGCTGTGTGTCAGTATCCCCCCCCTCCCTCCTTCTTACCTTTAATGAAGTGGGGGGGGGGGGACACACAGCCATCCCTGGTGGTCCGGTGGTGGCAGGCAGTGCTTCCGGTTCGGGAGGCAGGGGAGGGATCTGTGATGCTGAACCCTCTGTCTTCCCGCGCGATGCTGTGTGGAGCGTTGCCATGGTAACGCTCGGACACGCTCCACACAGCATCGCGCGGGAGGACAGGGATCAGCATCACAGATCCTTCCCCTGCCTCCCGAACCAGAAGCAGAGTAGGCGCCTGCCGTTTCGGGCAGGCAGGTGCCTACTCTGCAGTGATGGCGGACCTGTGGCCGCGTGCCCACAGAAAGGGCCCGGCGTGCCACCTGTGGCACGCGTGCCATAGGTTCGCCATCACTGCCCTAGATGGACCTGGCACCCAGACCACTTCATTGAGCTGAAGTGGTCTGGGTGCCTATAGTGGTTCTTTAATATTGATGTTTCAGCAGTTTAGCAGTTAACTCCCTAAATTGGTACTGTGTAACTTGTTGCACCTTCACTTATTCCCTATAGGAACTAATGGGCTACCAAATCCATAATTTCCAAATTTCATATGAACCAAAACTAGAAAAATAATTTCATTGAAACAAATGTTTCACCTGTTTACATCCCTAAAAGATGATAAGGAATATATCAGCTATAATCACATCTGAACTATGTTAGCCTGAATTTTGCAATTTGGATTTCCATTCACTAGAGTTCACTAGGAGCATTTAATGTAAATTAAGCTGTTATGGTACCAGGAGGCTCCCGGTTGCTTTCTTACCTTAAGTGGGTAAACCACTCTCTAACGGTTTAACCCCAAAGATTGCCTCCAGCTCCAACTCTCCAGGTCCCCCAGCAGCATCCGGACTCTGAAACTGAGGGGTGCTGCTAATTGGCTAGTAGTTCTCCATTCATAAAAATGGTACATTTACTTCTAATTCTTTCATTCTATTGAAACTGGCCTATTTTAAAATGAAGCATTGTATCAAAGTACATATTCATTTGTTTTTTAAGTTGATCAAAAATTACACTATATCAGGTTCACTATAAAAGTAGTTAAAGCTACTTCTTGGTTAAATAATGGGATGTTGCTATTACCTCTAGATTGTAAGCTTGTCTAAGTAGGGTCCTCATCTACCTATTGTTCCTGTATCATTTTGTAATTGTCCCTTTTTTTTATAAAATTTCTTCCTTCAATAATATTGTAAAGTGCTATGGAATAGGTTGGTGATATATAAGTACCAATAATAAAATAATAATCACTATACATAATAACAAAGTGTTTGCCTAAAATGCCTTTCAGTCTCACAGAAACTAAAAATTTCAGGTTAAACTGTAGTAGCATTATCACATTTTAATATTGTTAACCCCTTAAGGACCAAACTTCTGGAATAAAAGGGAATCATGACATGTCACACTTGTCATGTGTCCTTAAGGGGTTAAAGGACAATTGTCACCTCAAAACATTTTTTTTTTGTAATTCTTTATTTTTGATGTGCTGCGTTACAACAAGAATAACTGTATAAACACATAAAAGTTATTGTAGGACTAGACATATCCAACAAATCATGTATAAAGATGAAACAGCATTAAAAAAAAAAAAATAAGACAAGAGGAACATGAGGGGAACCTGTTGGTGCGGAAAAAAAACAGTGTGTAGTACATGGATGTGTAACAGCAGGTGGGCATTACATTGTATGAGAGTACCTCAAAACATAAGTGCAAACATAGAACTTGATTAACAAAAAAGAAAATAACCGTAAACATGTAGTAGTATTAGGTGTAGGAGGCCTGGCCACGCATACCCGTAGTGAGAACTCAGGTAGTGGCCATCAAGGGTGATCCCTCGGGGGACAAATGTCTCAGACGTTGCTGGGTTCCACTCATGGGGTTTGGAAGCTGAGCCGGACTGTTTTAAAGAGTCTTGTGGGAGACCCAGTGTTGTCAGATGTGCCTTCGCCTCCTGCAGATACGTAGCTTCTCCATGGAGTACCAGGAGCTTGTGGGATGAGCGACATTGATATTTGACGTTGTGTGCACAGAGCAGGGTTGTAAAGGGCTTGAGGGATCTCCGCCAAGCCATGGTTTCCCTGGACAGGTCCGCGTAGAAGGTAAGGGCCATATCCTCAAAAGCATATGGTGAGTTTTCCCAAATTGCGGTCATAATGGCATCCTTGTCCTGTTGCCTCTGGAATCTAACTATTAAGTCCCTTTGTATCTGGAACTGTGTATGCTATGCCTCGTATCTTGAGGATTTGAGCACGTTGCAAGTCCTCCAATGCCGCCAACCTCTGTTCAGTTATCAGGTGTTGTCGTTGCATCGACTTCAACTCCTGCTGCAGAAGAGTGGCTTGTTGTTTGTGGTTGTGAGAGTCCTGCTCCAGGGTCCCCATGCAGCCTGTCAGGCCTTGTATGTCTTTCCGGATATCAGCCAAGTCAGCCTGGATGTTCCGTCTGTGGTCCACCAGCAGTTCCTGCATGACTGACTTTGTGACCGCGGTTGAGTCCGGTTGAGGATTGGACTGTGGTAGTACCAGTGAGGTAGGTAAGCGGGTTTCCTCTGCATCCGAGGTCTGCGCATCAGATTTATAAAAGTCGTCGTCGATGTTGGTGGCCATATTGGGCTCCAGAACATCAACGGCCCGTCGACAGAGATCTCCTATGCTCACGCCTGGCCGGGGCTGTTCTGGCCCTTGTTTTTTGTTTTTCCTGCCCATCTCGTTTGTGCTTATTAGGGGGGCCCAGCTTATCTCGCAATTTGGAGGTAAAAGTGGGTATTGTAGCGGTTTCCTTGCTTGATGCTACAGAGCACACAGAAAGTGTGACCAGTCGGCTTGGCTGCTAGGCTCTGCCTCAATAGATTTTTTTTTTTAATGAAATATATGTAAAATAAAATTAGAAAAGCTCATCCCTACCTATACTATATGATAGGACTCTTCAGCCATAAACATGCGACTGTTCTCAATAGATCATGCTTCTCCAAATGTCCTAGATACCATTCAAGACAGGCGTATGAGTGACGTGACTGCGTATACTTAGTTTGTTATGCTCCGATGATTAACATCAGTTTAGCGATTTGTCATGATTATTTTTCTTTACAAACAAAGATTTTTTCTCTCATTTATTACTGCAGACAGGTTGATACTTAAGTACAGCATTCAGGTTTTTTTTTTTTTTAATTTGACAGTTTTTAATGAATTTCAGAGCAATCATTTTTTCCATTAAACCTTGAATAGGGTTGACTTGGCATTTGTAGAAAAGTAGTTATCATTTTCACATGTTAATTTTCACTGCACATCCAATCCACATTGCCTTGAAAGATATCCAAATGGCATTTTGGCGCGAGGATATCATTTCAACATGATAATAAAATATGTCAAAAGATTTAGGTTTATTAAAAGGTTAAATGGATTAGCAAAATGTTACCTTGACATATTTTCACCTACATTTTATAGAAATTTGACAATGATCTTATTTAATAGACTAGTTATATTCTATCTAGGTAATTAAAAGAACACGTTTCCCCAGATGGAATGAGGTACTGGAATTTGACCTAAGAGGAATTGAAGAGTTGGATCCTGGAGACCAAATGATTAGCATAGAGGTTTGGGACTGGGACATGGTTGGAAAGAATGACTTCCTGGGTCGTGTAAGTATCTAACAATTGTATCAAATTATTCTCTAATACCTAATAAACCTTTAGCTCTATCATCTATCTATCTATCTATCTATCGTTCCACTTTTTGCTGTGATGTTTCAATTCTATGTCTTTTATTTCAGATAATTTTCCTCTTCTTACTCCTTTGGACATTGTCCCCTATGTCTTACTTTGTAAATATTCCCTTAGGTATGGTTCCCCTTGGAGCCCCTGCAAAGAAACCCTGCTGTGACTGGCTGGTTCCGTCTCCTGCCTTTTGGAAACACGGAGGAGGAGAATGGGTAGAAAGATGGCGGTTGTGTGTGACATAACTGTGTGTGTGACTTCATACCATAACATCCCTATGCGAGAGGGCGTGACACAAATGGTTAACACTCTGACCCTCAGTCTGCAGCAGGGGACCCTGGTTCGATTCCCTTTGCCAACTCCTTATAACTTTAGGCAAGTCACTTTACCTCCCAAGATTAGCACAATGTGACTACTTAAGAGGGCAGGGACTTGCTGTGCCTGGAATTGTCTGTTCATAACTGGTGCAATAAGCATGTTATTATGTGTTTGACATCAAAGCATATGTGTCTGCGTGACTGTCCATGTGTGTGTATACGTTCTCATCATTTATAAATCACTTCTCGTATGTCACTCTGTACTTTCTGTCAGTGATCTCTGGGTCTGTGTGACATTGTGAAACTCTGTCTCCCAGAGGGAAGCTTGGGTCCCTGCGTGTCAAGGTAAATCTATCAGAAGAGCGAATCCTGCCCTCTGTTTACTATCAGAACCTCATCCAGCTGCTTGTGGAATCTGTTCAATCATCTGACCAGGTGGGGACCTGAGTTGAAGGTTTTTGTATGTGTCCTTGTGACTCTTTCCTGTTATTTCCAGTAATGGATAAATCAATTGTGTACAAACATGACCTCCTTACTGTTTGTATTGCAAACAGTGTCTTACACAAGTGTAGTGTATTATTATAGACTACAGGAAAAATAAAGGTTAAATAGCATACCCAGAATTAATTCAGTAGTAAAATGCGAGAATGCATACTTTCTCACCATAGCAGAAAATAGGTCGATGCTGGGAAGAAAAAAAAGTAGAAAGAGAAGGATGGACACATTTTATGGTTTACTGGACAGAAGAATTGAAAACAGAACCTCCAGAGAGGTAAAATGAAGGAGCCTGTGAAGAGCTTGAAGAGTCAAAGAACAGACCAAGTAACAAATGGTGGCCCAGGCACTCAAGGTGAAACCAAGTTAAGCAGGTTTACTGGAGCAGAAAAAAAAGCAAAATTTTGACCCAATAGGGTCTTTTTCAAACTTGAAAAAGAACTTGCTGGATCGAAACGTTGCTTTTTTTCTGCTTCAATAGACCTGTTTAACTTGGTTTCACCTTGAGTGCCTGAACCACCATTTGTTACTATGAACTGTAAATGGAGGTTTGGCATACCTCAGGCCCGGTTGCTCCCTGGGGACCAGGAAAGTGCAGCGTCCTTCACCTTTTTGCTAAAGAACATGCCTAGGTCATGAGTTCAGAAATCACACATACACAAATAATCTAGACAAAACATAGAACAGGGATGAACAAATCAGTTACCAGAAATTATACAGCATGTATAATACCCAATGAGAAGCCCTGCAGAACAATACTAGACATGTCAGCAGCCATCAGCATGGCCTTCTTTTCGCGTGCAGTTGCCCGGGGACCCCACAGGCATGGGGGCCCTACAACCCTGCCCAGATCTCCCCTGCCGGCACATGGAGAGTCGGCCCTGCTCTCTTGCCATGGGCCCTCTCGGGCCGGTGAGAGAGATCAGAGAAATCCGCATTCAGCAGTCTGTGTGTGTGTGTATTCAGCAGACTGTGTGTGTGTATTCAGCAGACTGTGTGTATGTATTCAGCAGACTGTGTGTATGTATTCAGCAGACTGTGTGTGTATGTATTCAGCATTCAGTCTGTGTGTGTATTCAGCAGTCTGTGTGTATTCAGCAGTCTGTGTGTGTGTGTATTCAACAGACTGTGTGTATTCAGCAGTCTGAGTGTGTGTATGTTTGTGTGTGTGTATTCAGCGGACTGTGTGCATGTATTCAGCAGACTGTGTGTATGTATTCAGCAGTCTGTCTGTGTGTGTATTCAGCAGTCGGTGTGTGTATGTATTCAGCAGTGGGTGGGTGAATGTGTTCAGCAGTCTGTGTGTATGTATTGTATGTATATATTGAATTTGTTAGAGGTACTAATAAATATAAGCTTCATTTTATCTATAATTTCAATTTTTATTCCTGTGAGTTGTGTGTAGGCAGAGACCCAGTGCACTGCTTTGCCCGGGGGCCCATAATGTTGTTAAGATGGCACTGCATGGCAAGAGAATTATATAGTGAAACTAAGAGTCATATTGCTGAGCAGCACTGCCAAGCAAAGTCTCTGATGCACCAGAACATTGGGTGTCTGAATGACACACTTCACTAATGGTGTTTGAGGAAAGTTGGTATCAGATTTGACACTCACACTTTAATCAATACTAGATTGCCAGCTGGTTGTACACAAATGTGTAGTTCAATATAAATGTGACCATCAGTACTGTAATAATTTGTGTGTAGAGTGAAAGCAGTTTGGTTGCACTCCTGGAAGAGATGTGCTCTGCAGAGAGTCGTCAGGAAGTAGCTGTAAAGCTGGTGAAGATTTTCCTAGGGCAAGGCTTGGCAGTCACCTTCCTCGATAAACTAAATATGCGAGAAGTAAACCGGACTGGTAAGTAAAATAAAATTAGAATTCTTGCGTATTCCCATATAGAGTTAGGGACTGGGGAATGTTATAATGGTATACAGTTAGGTGGAAAAAAATGTTCTGCGAGAACAAAAGTTAATTTAAATGACATACATACATAGACAGATTACTGTTTCAAAAAATGTTTTCAAAATAGTATCATTGCTGTAACACTGCATTCTCTGGAAATTGTCTTTGGACTTACTTTGCATTTAGCTTCCACTGACTTCTACTGTTTTTACAAAAAAACAATGTAAAACGAGTTTTAGACTAAGTAAATATTTGTTTGAACAGTCATCTAACAAACATGAATAATTATTGTATTTGCCCATTCATGCACAGAATTTATATCACTGTGACCCATTAAGTGGACTGAGATTATTATTATGGAAAACTGAGATGCAAAGGCCCATTAACTCAGGCAAAAAGTCTCAGGGGTATTGTATTACTGTACTAAACAATGACAATACAGGAAAATACCTCCAAACAAGTATCCTTCTTTTTGCTCCAGTTGATTCTTTGAAATGATAAAGAGACGTGGATTTTCTTGATTATACATATAGGTGACCCAAATACGCTTTTTCGTTCAAACTCCCTTGCTTCAAAATCCATGGAGCAGTATATGAAGGTAAGATGAGGCATTGCTTGAATTTGCATGCAGATATCTTTACATCTTCTCTGCCCCAGGAACATATTTATCTTTGTCTAACTATTATAGTTTTTCTTGGCTTCATCTTTAATAATACCCACTACAAACCAATTTTAACATCACTTTTGCATGTTACCCTTCAAAACATTGAAAGATCTTCAAAAACATTACTTCTATTGCATCGTTTCCAATAGGGTACAGTCAGCAGTAACATTCCATCAGTTTCCATAGTGATTGCTCAACCTTGAGAACTTGCTGTGTTTTATCTCTGCTTCTCACTCTTTGCCTATCATTACATATTAGATTGTGGGAATGCCATTTCTGCATGAAGTTTTACGACCCATCATTACCAGGATCTTTGAGGAGAAGAGATATGTTGAACTTGATCCTTGTAAAATTGATCTGAACCGCAGCAGGTAAGGATCTGTGCATGTTGACCTTGCTAAGGCAATAACCTGCTTCTTGTCAAATTGATTCTGTCCAAATGTGCTATGATATTACTCTTTCATCCCATAGACGTATCTCCTTTAAAGGCTCAGTGTCTGAGCAGCAGATCCGGGAGAGCAGTGTGGAGTTTCTTAAGGGCTACCTCAGTGACATAATTGATGCCATTCTTAGTTCTGTTGAGCAATGCCCACCAGGGATGCGTCTTTGCTTTAAGCAACTGCACAAGAGAGTGGAGGAGCGTTTTCCTGGACCAAACAATCAGGTAAGGTTCCGTACGACATGATGGTAAACTATTCTGATAATCAGTAATGGAATCATCCCAAAATCAACAAATGCATTAATAGAGGAATTGTCCCTTTTCCATTCACTTCAATAACATTTTCTATTTGAAAACAGGATGTAAAGTATGCAGCCATCAGCGGTTTCCTCTTCCTGCGCTTTTTTGCACCTGCTATCCTCACTCCCAAACTTTTTCATCTCAGAGAGCATCATGCTGATCCCCGCACAGCACGCACCTTACTCCTGCTTGCCAAGGTAACAGGGGAGTTTATCCTTAACTTAACAAGTGGTCATGGGATATGTGTATGTCACTTCTGTTACTCCTAGATTTGGTCCGATGTCAGTTCATGCAGTTCATGTTGGTGTGTCTTGAGGTATTCTGGTTTGCTGTGCTTAATGCTGATGGAA
This sequence comes from Pelobates fuscus, assembly GCF_036172605.1. Classification (NCBI taxonomy): domain Eukaryota; kingdom Metazoa; phylum Chordata; class Amphibia; order Anura; family Pelobatidae; genus Pelobates; species Pelobates fuscus. The sequence goes on from NC_086321.1 coordinate 174,807,334, forward strand.
TAGAATTATTTTAATGAATGGACAGTATGTTTGTGATGCACTGCATGAGATGTTGCAAATCATGATGAGATATATAGTCATTACCACTCGTCTAAACTAAATAACGCAGTTCAAACAATTTTTAAGACCTGTGTTTATCTCTTTCATAGGCAGTACAGAGCATAGGTAATTTGGGGCAACAGTTGGGCCACGGAAAGGAGCAGTGGATGTCCCCTTTGCACCCTCTCATTCAACAAAGTGTAGGTCGCTTGCGGGACTTCTTGGATAGGCTCATAGACACAGAAAGTGATGCAGGTTAGTGACAGTGTTTGAGAACTAAGGAAATGCAAATAAATCTGTGAATCAATAATACAAATAATAATGAATTTTAATGTAACCTCCACCCTTGCTTTCTATGTATTAATTGCCATTTCATCTCTTTCCTGTTGTCCCTCCAGTTTCCCTGGCTGTTCTTACTACATTTTGCTTCATATAGCATTATGTTTCCAATGCACTTCCTGTTTCTCTTATCCTTTTTTTATCTTTTGTTGACACTTGATATGTAAATGGTATGCAGATGAGTGACTGTTGCTATGATACTGTATGCTGAGCCTTAACCGAGCAGCTTTACATTTGCTAGTCTTAACTCCACCCTACTGTGATTTGATAATAATAAAAGTAACACATTTAGGCTGAAAAAAAAAATCAAACCACTTGTAGTCTGAATTTCTACACGTCCTTTGCTGTTGCTGATAACAAGACCGTACTCCCCTAACAACAAAGCACCACACACTTGAAGTAGTTCCCAAATGTGCCTCAGAATTGAAAAGAACTATTGACTAGAAAGTGGCAGTGAGAATCTCCTTCAGTTCTGAGTAAATTAGCAAGCCATTATTAACAATGTACAGACATCCAGGTTCAAATTTGTTGTCAAGGCAAATAAAACAGCCTTCCGTAGCCCATTCACTTGTAGGAAACAGTTTATTTTTGTTCTGCCCACTTAAGTAGGCCTTTATCATCTTGGAGGATGGAAGATGGAATACAATAGGTTTAAGTCCTGGTCCAGCTATTCTCCCTGAATAAACATAGCAGACACATGTACCTACATTATGGAGTGGTTAATTCACCAAATAATATATTGTGGGACATTTTAACCAACTTGCAAAATTCTGTCCAAAACCAGCAGGGTGGGAAAAAATCAACTCAAACCTTATGTAGCATTCTTTACTCACATTTGAAAACTTGGCTGTTTCATGATAGAATTAGCCATCTTTTCGTTGGCATGGTGAGTATGAACTGTTTTTAGGAGGTCTACCAAGAAACGGATCAAAAGCACACAAGCTACAAAAGGGTATTGCGTTATAAGACTTGTTCTTACCTACCACTACATACTGTCATTCATTTTACTTCACCTGAAACCCAATGAAAAATTATTATCTTAATATTTTAGCAAAATGAAATTGAACTGCAAAATTTAAGTAAAATTGCTGAATTGTTTGAATGATCCATTTTACATCTCTACTATTTTAACAGCAGTTTGCTATAAACAACGGCACAGTCTTTACCTTTCTATTTTTTTTATCTATAATTTCTTCTGTGAAACAAAATAATTGTATTTTTAATATTCATGTGGAGCTAATGGATTAATGGTTTTGAATGTGGAAAACAAGTGTTTTTGCTCATTTGCTAAAAAAAAATTTTGGGGGGATGTTTTTTTTCCCAATGCTCATGAATATTATTTCTAAAAACAATGGCATTCTTTAATTTTCATAGAATTCGGTTTGTAGTGAACTGCAAACATTCAATACAAATGTTGTAAATGCTGTTTTTCGACCAGTTTTATTTAATTAACGTGTTTACACACGTCACACAAGTGAATCTCTTTTGCTATGGTACATTCTTTTCATTAATAATCGTCCATGTTCTTCAATCTATCACATTCTTTCTGCCTTCCTCTCTTCCTCTATTTCCCTTGTTCTTTACTTTCCTTGTCTATACTTTTTCTTCTCAATGTCACAAACATCCATCTCATTGACTTTTACATCACACTTTCTTGTATCACTATCTCAGAGTGCAGTCAGATGTCTCGCACATTATTCCATCCATCAGTCACCATAAAGGAAGGATTTCTGCACAAACGAAAAGCTGAGGCTGTACACCTGGTGACTCGCTTCACTTTTAAGAAGAGGTACTTCTGGCTTAGTAGTCAAACCTTGTCCTACTCCAAGTCCCCAGACTGGCAGGTAAGTGTTAATTCCTGAGGTAATAGAACTGTAAATTAAATATAGGTTTTTTTTTTTAAAAAAATCTATTTAGTTCATCTCTCGATATTTTCTAAAATACATCTATATTTGCTTGTCTGTATGAAATGACCAGTTGTTTTAGCGTTTTTCCTAGAACATTAGGAATATTTAATAAGTGGCAGCGTTTCACATAACAGAACATAATAACTGAAAAACTAAACTATGTTGCAATGCGAAAGACAAAACAAAGATGATTAAATTAATGTTTTGAAAAAAAAAAACGTTTTAACTTTTCTTTTCCTTTGAAGTCCATGCTTTAACCAATGTTATTTTGGTAAGTTATTGCAATCATTTACCACCCATGAAATCCTTGTTTCTTCCTTTAACACTTTTTAAATTGGCATTCCCACACTTCCCTCCCTAATCGCAATCTATTATCTTTCAGATAGAAAGTACCCTTCACACTTGGCCTAGCTGCAGGGATAGACAACCTTCGGCAAGCCAGATGCTGTGGACTACATCCCCCATAAAGCTCGTACACCCATAAAGATGGCAAAGAATCACGGGAGGTGTAATCAAAAACATCTAGAGTGCCGAAGGTTGCCTATGCCTGGCCTAGCATAACCCTTAACTGTCTTGATGTGCATTCATCCTCCTTTGACACTCAACCTCTGCTACCACCAATCTCAAGCTTTTACCAGCTTAATCCAGTTATTTTTCTTTGCTCATCCAACCTTCTCAACTACCTTGAATAGCACCAAACATGATCAACTCCAATCTCACACATTTAATTTGTTCCCAAATAGCTGAACATAACTTGAGGAGGTTCCCACAGTAGAGAGAAATTCCTTCACTCTACCTTTTGTTAAGTTTCTATTGTTGCCCCCCTTCCCTTGCCATGCAAACCTTATTGATTACCTTCATCACCACCTTCTCGCACAGCCTTACATGGAGACTGTGCTTTGACCTACAGCAATGCCATAAAACACTCTGGTAAGCATCAAAAAGTGTACAATTGTTCTGATGCTTAATTTTAAACATTTAGAGAATTTTATTTTTTACACTCTTACTACAGTACTAATATCTAGAATACCAAACCTTTGGTTATGTTACCCGACCACACTTTATTGCTGTCTGTCACAGGACCAAAAAAACAGACATAATCATGATTCTACACTGCCTGTTTCTGATGCATGAAAAATGCCTGGATTATACCCACTTGTTAACCTTTGATTTCTATTTCCCATTCCCCTTCATTCTTCCACTTACTCTATGGGAGTTTATCGCTTTACAGTTCCTCTGAGATAGTGGTCTTATGCAAGAATGGGTTCCTCTAAGTTTCTTATTTCCGAAGTACTTAACCACAGAGCATGAATTTGAAACCTGGACACCCCATGCCTGTCTCGTCAGTGTAATATCTTACTCTTTAATCTCTTTCCTCCACTCATGATCTATTCTTAACTTGCATCTTCACTCTGATTTACTGTTACCTTCCCAAATCCTTCACTTGAACCAATATCTCTGTTTATCGAACATCCTTTCGCCCACTCCCCGCCAAGAGTGTATGTACCCAGCTTAATAACTTTTACAATACAGACTGTCTACTTGATCTTCTTCTAAAATGACCAAGGATTCAATCATTATTAATTCTAAAGGTCACTATTTTGTCTTGATTCTTTGTCTTTTCTTCCATTTTTTCCCATTGTGGATTATTTACATTTCCTCTATTATATACTCTCCCACCACTGTTGCAGTGTCTGGCACCTCTCCCACTCAGTGACTCCTTTCTTTTGGAGTTTAGGGTTTGTCTGTTTCTGTTCATATTTCCCATCATTCTTTACATTCCAGAATTTCTAAAGGGAGCACTTTTAACAACTATTCCACAAGCATACTGTGACTGTTCTTTCACTCCTCTCATCCGATGCCATCTCAAAAATATAGCTTTCATTATTAAAAATTCAGAAAGCAGAATGCAAACAAAGAAGTTTTTCATGCACACATTTTTCTTTGCTTAGCCCACTATATACTAGTGGTAAGTCATGTTAAATGGCTTTCCCTGTACCCTCACAATGTGACCCGGAGGTCCAAAATGTGTTAGGTGTTTAGCTTTACCTTGTTCCCGTTTTTGTTTAGTTTTTCTGTGCCAAATAAACTGGGTTTGGACTTTGAGCACTTGTGGCATTTGCTTGTTTTTTCCCTCACAAGGTTAAGGGATTAATATACAGGACAGAGTTGTAAAATTTGCAGGCAAAAAAACCAAACCTGACAGAATAGGAACATATATGAATAAAGCAGACCACAGCCCAAACTCTCTTTGCTCTCCACATCACATACAAAAAAATAAAAAAAACATACAATGAACTTAAAGTGGCATTGTCATGGTCGCATGTAACACCCCTCTCCCCCTCCTGACTCCACTGCATTTTATTGTCCCTGTAGTTACCACAAAATGCCTTTAGGTCTCTATTTCACCTTTTTTTACCAGCTTATTTCTACCCTGGATCTATGTCATTGTGTTCCTGGATGAAGTGTACCGTAGTGCCTTCCACTGCACATACTAGCTTGCGCTGTGAAATGTGTGCGCTTGCCCAGTTGAACACTTGGACATTCGCTTTTGCCTGAATTTCAGACCGAATTTCTGTAAAGTTTTCCCTCCTGCCCCTACTCACTGTGCCGCAAGTAAGGGCATGTCTATTAAACATTGAGCAGCCAGTGTAAAAAGACCCCCTCCAAAATCCAATAAAGGGTGACCTATTAAAATAAATAATGGGTGGGTGACATAATGTTTTCCTCTAGGCCCCACCCGTGCTCCGTGAGTGGGGGCTATTAAACTAAACCAGGGGACCAGCCTCCACCAATTAGCTGCGGTGGGGCTCTAAGTGATAATAGGGGGGACCTATTGTCCCTACCCATTAGGTGCAGTCAGGGACCGTAAGTGATAATGAGGGGATCTAGTGTATTTTTTTTATTTAGTATTAGTAAAGTTGGCTGCAAGACCATGATATGGCAATCTTACGGGGTACTGACTTAGGGGGTTATCTACTAAACGGCTGCAAGATTGAATTTCCTAAATGTAAAAAATGAATGCCATTAACATCAAACTGTCAACATGACAGAATGTTTGGAAAGGGCAAAATGAGGCAATGCGAGAATATAGAGGAGTATTATGGGAAAAACGTCTTTGACACAGGAATTTCAGCTTGTTTAAGTTCCTTGTTACGTCAAAAAAAGGAAAGTATAGGAAAAACACATAAGATAAAATAGTCACTTTTAGTTAGAAATAGCTGTCAAATTAAAAAAAAGTAACAGAGTAGAAGGAAGAGAAGAGGAAGTAATTGGGAGAAGATAAGTACAATGTGATTGTGCCGCTTTAAAATAGCTCAGAGAATGTGTGGTAGTTGTGACATTACAGTTGACACAGCACTGTGCTGCTCTGCAGATAAACTATATCCACACACCCAGGGCCGGACTGGGAACTAAAAGCAGCCCTGGAAAAAAATTCTATACCAGCCCAATAATGCGTCGCGCCAGCATAGTGTGCTGAAAGAGGGTGAAAAAATAACTTGAAATTGAAAACTCTTACTCCAACGAAAGAACGCATATAGGACTTCAAAATAAACAAAAGAGTGCCTTTATTTTAAGTAGACGTACATGTAATCAATGTTTCAGTACAACTACTTTGGCGTATTAAGGACATTTTAGTAATGATACTGAAATGCTGAATGTCTGCAATTGCACAACTAAACAAAAATGAAGTTAGCTTGTTTATTTTGAAGTTCTATGGGTGCGCTTTAAATATGTTATGGTGCATGAGTATGCAACTAGCAACAAGACTGGGCCAATACGTGCTCATTACATATATATATATATATATATATATATATATTAATGACATTTATGTGTGTATTATGCATATATAAATGTATATGACTATATGTGTAAATATTATAGGCATAATTATATGTTACTAATACACACATCAATATATATATATATATATATATATATACATATATATATATATATGTGTGTGTGTATTACTGTCAGGATCACATCAATTTATGTCTATTACCTTTACCTCGTTTAGTGTATCTTGTCTCCAATTGTCTCCTTTTTTCTCTTACAGCGACCCTTGTGCATCTTTTACTTCATCCCAGTCCCTTTGTGTTTCTTTTTACCCTTCTCCAGCCTCTGTTTTTCTCTTTCCCTAGCCCCTTTTGTGTTGTTCTTAGACCCAGCCAACAAACCTTCTGTGTCTCTTTCTCCCCTCTCCTCCCTGTCTCTCTTCCCCCTCTCCTCCCTGAGTCTCTCTTCCCCATCTCCTCCCTGTGTCTCTCTCTTACCCCTCTGTCTCTTTGTACCCCCATCCCCTGTGTCTCTCTATTACCCCTCTGTCTCTTTGTCCCCCTTTGCTGGTGTCTCTCTATTACCCCACCTGTCTCTGTGTCCCCCTTCCCTGGTGTCTCTCTATTACCCCACCTGTCTCTTTGTCCCCCTTCCCTGGTGTCTCTCTATTACCCCACCTGTCTCTGTGTCCCCCCCCCCTTTTCCTGTGTCTCTCTATTACCCATCTCTTTGTCCCCCCAACCCCTATGTCTCTCTATTACCCCTCTGTCTCTTTGTCCCCCCTTCCCTGGTGTCTCTCTATTACCCCTCTCTTTATCCCCCATCTCCTGTCTCTCTATTACCCCTCTGTCTCTTTGTCCCCCCCCTTCCCTGGTGTCTCTCTATTACCCCTCTCTTTGTCCCCCCCATTCCCTGTCTCTCTATTACCCCTCTGTCTCTTTGCCCCCCCCCCTTCCCTGGTGTCTCTCTATTACCCCTCTCTTTATCCCCCATCCCCTGTCTCTCTATTACCCCTCTGTCTCTTTGTCCCCCCCCCTTCCCTGGTGTCTCTCTATTACCCCTCTCTTTGTCGTCCCCCCCATTCCCTGTCTCTCTATTACCCCTCTGTCTCTTTGCCCCCCTTCCCTGGTGTCTCTCTATTACCCCTCTCTTTATCCCCCCATCCCCTGTCTCTCTATTACCCCTCTGTCTCTTTGTCCCCCCTTCCCTGGTGTCTCTCTATTACCCCTCTCTTTGTCCCCCCCCCCATTCCCTGTCTCTCTATTACCCCTCTGTCTCTTTGCCCCCCCTTCCCTGGTGTCTCTTTATTTCCCCATCTCTTTGCCCCCCCATCCCCTGTCTCTCTATTACCCCTCTGTCTCTTTGTCCCCCCCTTCCCTGTTGTCTCTCTATTACCCCTCTCTTTGTCCCCCCATCCCCTGTCTCTCTATTACCCCTCTGTCTCTTTATTACCCCATCTCTTTGTCCCCACATCCCCTGTCTCTCTATTACCCTTCTGTCTCTTTGCCCCCCCCTTCCCTGGTGTCTCTCTATTACCCCTCTCTTTGTCCCCCGATCCCCTGTCTCTCTATTACCCCTCTGTCTCTTTGCCCCCTCCCTTCCCTGGTGTCTCTTTATTACCCCATCTCTTTGTCCCCCCATCCCCTGTCTCTCTATTACCCTTCTGTCTCCTTGCCCCCCCTTCCCTGGTGTCTCTCTATTACCCCTCTCTTTGTCCCCCCCATCCCCTGTCTCTCTATTACCCCTCAATCTCTGTGTCCCCCCCCTTCCCCTGTGTTTCTATTACCCCTCTATTTGTCCACTATTTTTGTCCTCCCCTTCCCCTCTATTTGTCCCCCCCTTCCCCTCTATTTGTCCCCCCCTTCCCCTCTATTTGTCCCCCCTTCCCCTCTTTTTGTCCCCCCCTTCCCCTATTTTTTTCTGTACCTGCTGCTACAGGAGGACTGAGGGAAGGGGCGGAGCTAACTACCATGCTCCCTCCCGGTTCCCATAATTCCCAGCATCTACACATCATAGAGTAATCCCTACTCTATGATGTGTAGATGCTGGGAATTATGGGAACCGCGAGGGAGCTTGGTAGTTAGCTCCGCCCCCTCCCTCAGTCCTCCTGTGCTGACAGCTATGCTGCTGTCAGTATCAGTGAGTGTGCTGCTGCATCGCTTAGGCGGCCGCCCGGCACACTCACTGATACTGACAGCAGCATAGCTGTCAGCACAGGAGATGGGGCCGCCGGCCGCAAGGTGAGTAATCACCTCAGACTGTGCCGCTGGACTGGCCACCCGGCGGCACTGACATGCGGCCGGCGGCCGCCATATTATTACAATATAGGGAGCAGGGCTCCCTCTCTCTCTCCAGCCCCCAAGGTGCCGCGGCCCACCGGGAAATTTCCCGGTATCCCGGTGGGCCAGTCCGGCCCTGCACACACCATTGCAGAAAGAAATGAGGAATCATATGTCCAGTACTTAACAGGTTTTGTATATTGGACCGTGTTGATAAAAGGATAATACAGTTGTGCTCAAAGTTTACATACCCTTGGAGAATTGGTAACATATGTACCATTTTTAAAGAAAACATGAGTGAGCAGGCCAAACACATTTCTTCAGAACCTTCACCTTTTTCTGCTGTAGCCACCGAAGGGTCAACTTGGTCTTGTGCTTTTGGTCATAGTCATACTGGAAAGTCCAAGAGTGTCCCATGCGCAGCCTTCGTGCAGAAGAATGCAAATTGTCTGGCAGTATTTTCTGATAACATGCTGCATTCATCTTGCCATCAATTGTCAGAATATTCCCCGTGCCTCTAGAGCTCCCCGCCCCCCAAAACATCAGAGAGCCACCACCATGCTTCACAGAGGGGATGGTATTCTTTTCACTATAGGTCTTGTTGACCCCTCTCCAAACATAGCACTTATGGTTGTGACCAAAATGCTCTATTTTGGTCTTGACTCAACCAAATTACAGTGTGCCAGAAGCTGTGAGGAGTGTCAATGTGTTGTCAGGTATATTGTAACCTGGCTTTTTTGTGGCATTGGCACAATAGAGGCTTCCTTCTGGCAACTTTACCATGCAGCTAATTTTTGTTCAAGTATGGTCGTATTGTGCTCCTTGAAACAACCACACCGTCTTTTTCCCAAACAGCCTGTAATTCTCCTGGGGTCACTTGTGGGTTTTTCTTTGTATCCTGAACAATTCTTCTGGCAGTTGTCACTGAAATCTTTCTTGGTCTACGTGACCTTGGTCTGGTATCAAGGGATTACCGAATTTTCCACTTCTTAATAATAGAGTGAACAGTACTGACTGACATTTTCAAGGCTTTGGATATCTTTTTATATCCTTTTCTGTCTTTAGCAAGTGCCATTACCTTGTTATGCAGGTCTTTTGACGGTTCTTTTCTGCTCCCCATGGCTCAGTGTCTAGTCTGCTCAATGAATCCACATGAGAGTTAACAAACTCATTGACTATTTATACACAGACACTAATTGCAATTTTAAAAGCCACAGATGTGGGAAAATAAATTTGAATTGCCATTTTAACCCGTGTGTGTGTCTGTAATAAGGCCCAACATTCAAGGGTATGTCAACTTGTAATCAGGGCCATTTGGGTGATTTCTGTTATCATTATGATTTAAAAAGAAGCCAAACAACTATTTGATAATAAATGACTTCATATGATCACTATCCTTCAATAAAACAATTTTTTTTGCATGATCAGTCATATTTTCTAAATTAATGCCAAAATTTCGGCCAGGGTATGCAGACATTTGAGCCCAACTGTATGTATAATCGTACAGCTTGTTGACCTTGTCAGTCACTTTCTGTACACAAATGAGACAAATGCATCATATTGAAAAAAACAACAATTAACTGCTTTAGTTCTGGATTGTCAAAGTAGCAAAATATCTGTTAGAATTTGCAGACTTTTATTGGAGGGTTTATCAAAAGTAAGCTCCCCATGTATTATTATTATTGGCATTTCTATAGCGCCAACTTATTCCACAGCACTTTACAATAATATAAAGGGGGGAATTTTACAGTAAATGAGAAAATTGCAATTTGTTACAAGAACAATAGGTTGATAAGGACCCTGCTCTAAAGTGATTATACTCTTGAGAATTGTTGAAATACAATTCTAGTTTTAAAGGGACACTCCCCTGCCCATATGCAAAATGCATAAAAATCACGTTAAGTAGATTTACCCCAAATAAAAAATAGCATGCATTTAATTATGCATATTTTCCACTGGAGGTATATAAAAAAAAAAAAACAGCTTGCAGAAACTGGAGATCGATTGACTGCTGCTTTTGTAAGCCCTCCTCTTCTAACCCCACCCATACTTGATATCACTGTCCAATCACAGACTTCCCAATGCAGCTCAGTGAGAAGTGTTTGCAAAGCAGCGCCCTGGGAGATTGCCGCCTCTTGAGTTCAGTGCAAATATGCTAACCAAACCAGTTAGTAACAGGACCGGTTGTCTGCTTGAAAATACAGGATGATGTAGGTAATATACGTAGTTTATAAAAGTGTACATTTCTATTGAAATTTGTACTTTTCCAATCTGGAAAAATAGGACAAACTCATCACACATAAAGCTTTTCAGCAAGCTGGAGTGTCTAAAGCATCATGGTTGTTGTACTTCTGTTGGGGGACTATTTTTGGCAATCCCTGGTGTTCATATACCTCCTCTTCTCCATGCAAATGAACTGTATACTGAATATTATGTTTTTCCCCTTACCATGGACAGAACAAGATTTAGCTCATATAGCTCTTGAGATGTGTGAGATTTCACACATACTAACTCCTATTTATTCTATGATCTTGTGTGGAGTCAAATATAGTGTAACTGATCTTTTTGTATCAATATTTTATTTGCCAAAATAACAAAACGGTGGTATTTTGCAGAAAATTATCTTTTTATAATTTTTTTTTCTTACTCTTTTTATTTATTTTTCTCCTTCCAGGTTCGCTCATCAATACCTGTGCATCGGATCTGTGCAATAGAGAGAGTGGATGAGAATGCTTTCCAGCAACCAAACATGATGCAAATTATAAGCCAGGATAATGAGGCACAGGGAGGACACATTATGTACATACAGTGCAAGGTGAGAGGCACAGGGAGGATGTTTAATGTGTGCCCAGTGCACAGCGAGAGGAACACCATGGATACGTTCCATACATACCTCTCCCTGTGTATATCTCAGAGGGACTTGAAAACCTTTATTTCAAAGAGGGGAGATGTCACATGCACCACTAATCAACAGATTATCAATAACCATGGTAACCGCACTGGCCAGCCCCAGGGACACAATTATATGTGTGTGTCTTCAAGTTTGGTAAAGCTCTCCTTAGAGGTCTTAAAATGTGTTACCACACAACTGAAAAGTTGTGGAACACATTATAAAAATATCTCAAGATTGCATTTTAATATTTAATAACTTTTCAATAAGCCAATCTAAAATTGAGTTCTCTGACACGCTGAGTCAAACAATATTCCTTTGCGAGCTTCGTTTCCTGCTGGGCCTTTAAATTACTTTTCCCTGCATGTTCAAAACAAAACATGCAATTTCAAACATTTTAAAATATTCTCGCAAGATATGTAACTTGGATATTTACATATTCGAGACTGTTACAACTTTTACTTTCACAAATGCAATTTCTAATTTACCATTCATTTATTTGAATACTAGCTCAGGGCAAAACTGTGTACAGGTAGAAATTGTTTCTTATTGCCATTGGCTATTTAAAACCAGCTATCTTAGCTGTAGCAGTGTTTGAAGATGCTAACTAGCAATATAATCTTTGGAAACGTATAACTTAAACAGCTTGATTTACTTTAAGAGACACTTTAGGCACCCAGACCCCTTCAACTCATTGAAGTGGCCTGGGTGCACTGTCCCAGGCCCCTTAACCCTGCAATTGTAATTATTACACTTTTTGATAAACTGCAATAATTACACTAGAGAGCTAACTCCACCTCTAGTGGCTGTCTACCAGACAGCCACTAGAGGGACTTCCGGGTTGGGTCTAATGCTGAATGTGCTCACACTTTGCATGCATTCAGCGTCACCCAAAGCCTTTTAGGAAAGCATTATACAAGACTTACCTGTGGGGGAAGACCTGATGCAAGTGTAGCGGAGTCTGAATCAGCACAGAACCAACACCGAGGGACATTGATGCTGGTATCAGGTAGGTGATAGAAAGGGTTTTTAACCCCTTCTGCACCACAGGGGATTGGGGGGTTCAGGAGGGAGGGGGGCACTATAGGGAGCTTTAGTGCTAGGAAATCTATAGTTTCCCTTAAAAGTTTGGTGTTTGTATTTTACTAAGTGGTACAGCGTGCTATTTACTAAATGATGTTATGGATTAACCCCTTTTGTGGAGTAAATGCTATGCCTAGTGAGGCCAGATATATGGTCTCACTAAGGAGCAGTGCCGCAGCTGTTAACCCTTTCAGTGCTGCAGCAGGGAGTAGTGCAACATGGAAACGTGAAAGTAAAATGTATAAAGTAATACATGCTGGGGTTGGTGAGACTCCAGCATGTTATTAGAGATAGATGATTAGCTTCCTCATATTGAGAGCCCTAATTAGCGCTCTATTACAAAAAGGAAATAATAGTGAAAAAAGTGCGGTCTATTGGACCCCACAAAAAATGATTAGGGCCCTACGTGTGGCCCTGGTGTCTCCAACCTTAAAGGATTACTCCAACCACTTCTGCTTTTCAAAGTGGTCATGGTGGTAGGTGTCTGAATGTGCAGTATTTCAGCTTCAAACATTGCACATCCAGAGTAATCGTCACTTTTGCAGAGGCAAGTTGCAACCCTAGCCCACCGAAGTCTGTTCTGGGCTGCCAGTGTCAATTCTGTGCATAAAATACGCATGTTGTCAGCGCACACTGCACGCAAGCGACAGACATAATGTGATTCTTGGAGACTCTGCACGGGGAGTCTTGTGTGTCCTCCCTACAGCGCTACCATCTCCCTATCCCTTCCACGTAGTTTTTTTTTATCCCTCCCTCTTCTCTCCCCTTTTTGGAACAGCGTGCGCGCATGCGCTCTGAACTGGCTAAATATTCTAATCAAAGGCTCCTTTATGAGAACCTTTTGATTTGACCTCTTGTGGCTGCCGATACATCAGATGGGGGCATTGAAAGAAGCATTGGGAGCTTTGCCTGGCGCTGGATAATAGTAAGTAAAACTTCTTTAAAAACAATGATTAAGTGATCAGGGGATCCTAGAGAATAATGGCCAATATAAACATGACCAGGAGATGCTATGTAAGTATGTGAGCCTGGAATGGGTAAAAATCCATATTCCCTACATAGACTGAGATTGTAAATGTCAGGTTTTTAAACTGACTTAGAAATAAAAACGATTGCAACAAAGAGCAACAATGCTCTTTGTGGCACTAATGCTGTATATTATAACATGAGAGTCTGTGCCAGACAACGCAAAACCCAACTCCCAAAAAAACTAAGTCAGGGATATAAGTCAGGCTAACGTCGGCAGGTGAGACCTAACATGCATGCGCGGCAAATGCCTGCGTTCGCAATAGGATTTCCCCATAGGAAAGTATCATACAATGTTTCCTATGGGGTTTTGGGTGACTCATGCATAGCATGAGGACCTCCAGCGTCAGTTTGGCGACCAAAAGTCACCTAACAGCCCAGAAGTCCCTCTAGTGGCTATCTGGTAGCGTTTGCTAGACAGTCACCACATGAAAAACGTTTAATGTGAGAGTGTGTCGTATTAACTAGAATGGAGCAGCTAGCTTTATATCTCTTCTCCTACGAGACTGCTTGGGTGAAACTCCTGAGCAAGTTAAGTAAACTCAGGTCATTTTTAATTTGATCCAACTTTTTATTTATTTTTTTGGACTTTTAATGGAGAAAGATTTGGCTGTTAATGGGGGTTGGGGATGAGTTTACCGAAACTGATTTGAAGTCACTGCATTTTCATCCTAAACAAGGATTAATATATGAAATTACTGATTAAAGTCTTTGGGATAGCATACAGCATAATAGCATAATTTTGTAGACCTATAACAATCTGACCTGAAGTTATAATGTGTCTCTCCCATTACACATAGGGATAGATTTCTTTGCTATTCTCTGTCTCATTCCTAACCCCCCAAGCCTTTTGATGTAGGATGTAGGATGTTTTATGAAAACTTATTGAGGGGTCTATAAAGACTCTTTTTCATAATGCTGATATACTGCATTCATTTGAAAGAACAATGCTATTCGTTGTGCCTTCAGGACTCGGAAGAGACAATACTGTATTGTTTTACTTTGTGACCACTATCTTTATGCTGGTAAAGAAATGCAACAAATTAAAATGAACCTGTGGTGGGGCCCCTCACTTTCACTTATTTATTCTTACTTACATATATATAGTCTCATTTGCCAAACATTTAGTAGATAATTAAGGCAGGGAAGAATTCATTAAGAGCTAGAGTACAGGGCTTGTCTTTGGTCGGTCTGTCTGTCTATGTTTTTTGTTTTTTTTTAAACACCTGACATAGAAAAGAATAATGGGGATTCAGCTACAGTATATGACAAAACATTGCATAATCCTGCCACAAAACCAGTGTACCCCATTTTACATTAAAAGAAAAAAACAAAACTATTACATTTTGCAATCTCTGAAGTTGATGTTTAGTGAGTGAGTGTGCTGAATCTTGTATGCTATTTATATATATGTACAATGTACAAATTATACATATAACAAAATAAAACAGATGCTTTGTTGAGGAGGAGAATCGTGAGCATACATGTAGTCAACTCATGCAAAAAAAATAAAAAAAAAATATGATCAATATAAAGTATTACCGAATTGACAGTGAAACTAGGCAACTCTGGCTGGTTAAAGTGAGATTGGAGATGTAATTCAGCATGAGGGGAGTAGGTTTTCAAGTCAATGCACACTGTCTTACATAATCAGATAAGAGGACAAGGGATTATATATATGTGGAAGTGCTACATCCCTGACGTCTAGATAAATTGTATACATATGTGAATACCTTGAAACCAAGAACATGCTAAAGCTGATTGCTGCACATTTACTACCTTGCACAGTTACTGTGTTTCATTATTTGCATATGGCCAGTATGTTTGTAGATTGCATCGACTATGTTTTAGAAATCTATCCATAACACTCTGTTACCTACATAGAATGTGAATGAGCTCAATCAGTGGCTTTCAGCCTTGCGGAAGGTCAGCTTGTGCAACCAGCGTCTTCTGCCCACCTACCACCCTGGAGCTTATCGGAACTCACACTGGACATGCTGCCTGCAGTCTGACCGTGCTGGTAAGGTATACCCACTTAACTTCTACTCTTTCCCCTTCACACAGGATTCCTCCCTTATCTTTCACTTTGTTTCTCCCAGTGCGTGGGTGCAGTCGGACACACTTGGCTGTGACATTGGGTGACTGGAGCGATCCTCTTGATCCTGATGCTGAGGCTCAGGTCCTTTATCGACATTTGCTTATGGCAAAAGATGTGCTCA
Source organism: Pelobates fuscus (assembly GCF_036172605.1). Classification (NCBI taxonomy): domain Eukaryota; kingdom Metazoa; phylum Chordata; class Amphibia; order Anura; family Pelobatidae; genus Pelobates; species Pelobates fuscus. Next base: position 174,822,899 of record NC_086321.1, read on the forward strand.
GGTCTGCATTTATAACTCATCCTTTATATAAACAAGTCATATTTCTCAGATTTTGTTTTGCAGTGTATTTTAGTGTGTATGTCTGTTCATCACCTCCAATGCAAAATGTCCTACTCGTTCTGCTGTTCCCCCAGACAGCTTATGTAACTTTCTTTTTATTATTTCTGTAATTTTTTATAAGGAAAAAAGTACTGATATCTGACAGTGCACTGTACGTGAAAGGAGCCATGCATCCATCATAACCACTACAGTCCACTAGGCCATAGTGTTTGCCCACTTTGACCAATAAACCAGGTCCTTCCAGGTGCCTGCAGCTGCATCCTCTAAATCCATTCTTCTTCTGCAGTAGAAACCAGATATATCTGTAGTATAAAGCATTTGCAAATACGTGGGACCAGGAAGTGAGAAACCGATGCGGCATGGACGCTGAACCTTGACGGTACAAACTAACCGGAGACAGCGAGCAGACAAAGTTACTAGCCCCACATACAGAGTAATATATTTTGTTTTGGGTTTCAAAACATTGCATGTCTTTGGCAATATTTTTTTTCTTTCCTGGCATGGGGATTGCCTTTCCCTTTCTGAAGACGGAGATTGAGTTACTTCAGTGAGGTACAAAAGAGGAAAAAGGAGAATGAGATATTAAGGGAAAAAAGGAGAGAAATAGAGAAAGATGAACAGAGGAAATCGGTGAATATAAATTAATCATCTGTAAGTAAGACAGCTATTTTGCAGACTTTGACATTAATTATACCTATAAAAAAAAAGGGTCTGGAGGAAATAAAACCAACAGCGAAATATTGTAACCCCTCAGAGGTCAAAGTAGCAATATATAGCTTAAAGATATGTCTTATGGTGCCATATATTCCCAAGTGAAGGAATCTAGCTGCAAAGAAAACTGGACTCTTATTGCTTTTTTTCTTAGATATATGCAAACTTACAACTGCAGCAATATAAATCTTCTATTAAATTGAAGCTGGATATTACTCAGCATACATGGCTCCTAAAAAAAAGAGAAACCTTTAATCAGTGAAAAAAAGAAACCATTAATGAACACATGCTACTCACCTAAAATGGCATCAACAGAAATGAAAAAGCACAGAAAATCTTTACCTCTAGATAACGTTGAACTCTCCCCTCACCAAATATCTAACTTGTCAGAAGATGATTTCCCCCACCTGCCGAAAATATCACAAGGAATTTTGCAGCAAATTTTAACTCAAATGCTGCACAATTTACATCAAAAAATTAAAAGCGATATTGAAATTAATACAAATGATCTCAGATCAGAAGTTGCCGTTTTATCTGAGAAGATCTCAAGCCAAGCAACTATATTAAAGCATTTGCAAATACAGGACTGTGGGTCAGAGTGTCAGTTGATGCACTCAGCCACCCAATGACAACTAAATAGTGATAAGAAGGATACTGCTAATGTGGAAGTTGTACTCTGTTGTATAATTAATGCACATATCCAGAGAGGTCACAGGTGTATCGGGGACCATCATTTTTGGTCAAATCAATCAAAAATCAAGGGTTCCGGTTCTGGTTATGTTGCTTTCACTTCCCATTTAAATCTTTTATTTATTGTTCTTCTACCATCCCAATTTACTTGTCACCAATATGCATTAGGGATTCATAGTATTGTTTACAGTCACACATACAATTATAACCAGTCAGGAGCACCTGCAGTGGGATTTTACAGTACAACTGTGTAACTGTTGGAGACTCACCTGATTGGTTAAAGATGGGTCTATGGAGGGATTAAGTGTTATGACAATGGGCTTGCAACCCCAAAACTGCAAGCAAATTATTTTATTTAATTTCATTTTATAAAATGTTTATTATATTTGTAGTGATCATATATTTGTACTCATAAATTGCAAATTGGCAAAATTATTATTGAATCCAATTTGTATCTGAATACAAACTCCAATTCTGCATCATCTCAGAAGTCCTAATTTAACCACTAATATTATTTCTGTTTAGGGAAAAGTACCTTGCAGGTACAGAGAGTACAGGCTCACAGAAGCAAGACATCAGAGGACATTGTGGAAAAAGCTATGAAGGTTCGATGATATGCCAAAGGCATGACTTAATGTAACTTGGGAAGATATCCCAATGGAGACTCTGAAGTACCATTTGTTTTTATATTGTGTTTCAGGTGCCACCGCCGCTTCCCCAGCAAAATGTCTGTGGTCAGCCATCGAGGATCTAGAAAAAGCACACCAAGCTTTCGAGAAGAGGGAACGGGAGGAGGTTTCCAACCACAGTCGCTGCACCTAGAACTCTATGAGGCAGCCTTCATCTTGTTCTCGAAACTTTACTGCTGCAGACATGGAAATGTATTTCCCACATTTTTGTATGATTTCCAAGCATATATTAAATAAACAAACTAAGGGTCAAATGCCTGACTTTGCTCTTCGTCATCTGCACTTTTTCCCGCAGTCTCTAGAGCAACTAACTAATTTGTCAGCATTTCTTTTACTCCCTCTGGTCTCTCTCAAAAAGTCTGAGTTGCGTACATTTTAAATACCCCTCATTCATCACGGCACTGACCTGCAGCTTATCTCCTTAACCTATCCCAGAGCTAACTTGCTCTCTATAGTTTTATCCCCAGAATATATGTCTTAAGCAACCAGTTATTAACTGTGCTCCAATGAACACTTTGATGAATGGATGCCAGATCAGCTATCCTGCCAGGCAAGACTTGCAATTAATCCATGCCATGCAGCCAGCAGACCTCTGCACCAAACTACAGGTACTTGGCCATATGTCCCTACATGCTGCAATTATCACCTGACAATGTAATCACTGAAGTAAGTCCTTGTGTGGCTCTTGAATCCTATGCAGAATCCAAAAATCCCTCCACATTGTGGCTATAAAGAAGGACATACTTAGTGTCAATGTATGAAAGCCTCCACTGCTGGGTATAAACCGCTGTCAACAGGGAAGGCATTTTGCAAGATTTTAGCAGAAAGCAGTTCAGATCAATTCAAGTTGGAGGATCAGATACTGAAGTGATTGCTCAAAAAGCTTTTCAAACGATTTCCCCCAATATTAAGTAATTTTAGGCATTTTGGAGGAACGATTTCAGAGGATAACCAGAAAATATAATAGAAAAAAAATTGCAAACAGACCTCCTAATTTGGATCATATCTGAACAAATCCTAAATTGCCCTAAGTGATTTTAACATAGCGATAAAATGTGGTGTACAAACTTAGAACAGGTTGGTAATGACACCCTTAAATGTCCAATTTAGTCATATTGTTGGTGATGATACACTTAGCAGCCCAACATGAATTAATAAGAACACAATCTATATATGTCATAGTTAAAGGTTATATCCAACTAAATACAATACTGCACTCATATGGTGATGGCTTTTCAATTTCCCTCTGGCATCACTCCTCTAGTACGTGGACACTGTAGCTCAAACTGTTTTATTTTTCTAGTCAATAAACAATAAAAACTTTTGACCAACTTTGGCATCCAAATACAATTTACAGTTGCAAGAAAAAGTATGTGAACCCGTTGGAATGATATGGATTTCTGCACAAATTGGTCATAAAATGTGATCTGATCATCATCTAAGTCACAACAATAGACAATCACAGTCTGCTTAAACTAATAACACACAAAGAATGAAATGTTGCCATGTTTTTATTGAACACACCATGTAAACATTCACAGTGCAGGTGGAAAAAGTATGTGAACCCCATAGACTAATGACATCTCCAAGAGCTAATTGGAGTGAGATGTCAGCCAACTGGAGTCCAATCAATGAGATGAGATTGGAGGTGTTGGTTACAGCTGCCCTGCCCTATAAAAAAACACACACCAGTTCTGGGTTTGCTTTTCACAAGAAGCATTGCCTGATGTGAATGATGCCTCGCACAAAAGATCTCTCAGAAGACCTACGATTAAGAATTGTTGACTTGCATTAAGCTGGAAAGGGTTATAAAAGTATCTCCAAAAGTGCTGTTCATCAGTCCACGGTAAGACAAATTGTCTATAAATGGAGAAAGTTCAGCACTGCTGCTACTCTGCCTAGGAGTGGTCGTCCTGTAAAGATGACTGAAAGAGCACAGCGCAGACTGCTCAATGAGGTGAAGAAGAATTCTAGAGTGTCAGCTAAAGACTTACAAAAGTCACTGGCAAATGCTAACATTCCTGTTAGTGAATCTACAATACGTAAAACAGTAAAGAAGAATGGATTTCATGGGAAGCCACTGCTGTCCAAACAAAACATTGCTGCACGTTTACAGTTTGCACAAGAGCACCTGGATGTTCCACAGCAGTACTGGCAAAATATTCTGTGGACAGATGAAACCAAAGTTGAGTTGTTTGGAAGAAACACACAACACTATGTGTGGCGAAAAAGAGGCACAGCACACCAACATCAAAACCTCATCCCAACTGTGAAGTATGGTGGTGGGAGCATCATGGTTTGGGGCTGCTTTGCTGCGTCAGGGCCTGGACGGATTGCTATCATCGAAGGAAAAATTAATTCCCAAGTTTATCAAAACATTTAGCAGGAGAACTTAAGGCCATCTGTCTACCAGCTAAAGCTCAACAGAAGATGGGTGTTGCAACAGGACAATGACCCAAAGCATAAAAGTAAATCAACAACAGAATGGCTTAAACAGAAGAAAATACGCCTTCTGAAGTGGCCAGAGTCCTGACCTTAACCCGATTGAGATGCTGTGGCATGACCTCAAGAAAGCGATTCACACCAGACATCCCAAGAATATTGCTGAACTGAAACAGTTCTGTAAAGAGGAATGGTCAAGAATTACTCCTGACCGTTGGGCACGTCTGATCTGCAACTACAGGAAACGTTTGGTTGAAGTTATTGCTGCCAAAGGAGGTTCAACCAGTTATTAAATCCAAGGGTTCACATACTTTTTCCACCTGCACTGTGAATGTTTACATGGTGTGTTCAATAAAAACATGGCAACATTTCATTCTTTGTGTGTTATTAGTTTAAGCAGACTGTGATTGTCTATTGTTGTGACTTAGATGATGATCAGATCACATTTTATGATCAATTTGTGCAGAAATCCATATCATTCCAAAGGGATCACATACTTTTTCTTGCAACTGTAGAAGACAAATAATTTGGACACTGCAACTAGTTGGCAGTTGATATTGAAAACAAAGATTAAGAAGGAAAACACAATTTTGTGTTACATCCTTTATTAGTGATTTCGAAATACAAGTTTGCCTTGACATCTCCTATAGTTCAAGCTATTGTGTTTCTTGAGAGGAGTGATCCCAGAAATGAAGGGGGAGTTGAATATATTGCACAAAGAATGTTGACATCTGGAGTTAAATAGTTGCGTAACAGTCCAGATTAAATCATATATCAATATTCTGCAGTGCAAAGAACATGGGAACACTGTAGTAGTTTGCAAGAAAAGTCAAGCACCAGAATGATTAAGGAGGCCTCTATAAAGTGCCCTGGGTTATACCGCAACAATACATGCTGGGAGACAACCAATAATAATGCATTTTAAAGAAGTAGGTCAGGTTTTAGTGCACATCACAGAGGCCACATCACAGCTTTCCTTTGTCCAGTGCGTATTTGTGTCATTTGCAGTCCTCCTGCTCTTAGTGATGCTCTTCCTATCTGAAATGACAATTTGTGGACATTTCACATAAAGAGATACTGCTTGCTAAATTCCACAGGGATTTTATTTATTTTTTATCACATATGCAACGACATGCCAAGCGTGGCTTGGGGGACGGGGGTGCGAGTTGCTTCAAACATGCCGTGGGTACCCTGTGCTGACAGTGATGCCTGTGTTGCAGTCCTAATTGGCAGCTATAAAAAAAAAACATCCATCCATTCACTTCAAACTACAAAAGAAGAGATAATCTCCCATTTTCCACTATCTCTCTGCGTGACCTCAAAATGCTTTGCAAAGCATTGCTGTATGCCAGCTCTTTTCAAACATATGGTATGTGGTAGTATTAATATGACAGTGCTTCTACTCAGCGAGTTATAGTGGTTTGACATTAAACTACATTTTTGTAGGACAAATGAGCTGAGATTAAAAAAAAATCTACAACTACAATATTTGGTTAATTTGGTCAAAATGCTGCACATTAGTTTTCCTCCCACCACAGCTCACTGAATAGACTCTTTTATCATCTTGCGAAATGCTGTTAATCATTTTCAAGTGTGTTGATTGAGTTGTAGATCTGAGCTGACATTGCATTGTTTAGGGCAGTTTTTCGAGATGGTGAAGTAGGGGGAAGTACAAAGAATGCATGACACAGGAAAGATAGATAACAAGGAAAGAAAGAAGATTGATGGGCAAAGTAAAGGATTTGATGAGATTGTAGAAGTTGATGTGGTTATAGGGTCCGGGAATGTATCATAACACCAATGTTAAAAGATAATACAATCCATAAGAGAAAGTTAAAATTACAACGCAAATGTTTAGGGCCCCTAGAATCATTAAAGGACAGTATTCTTAACCTCGTACTATAATAAACCTTACTGTATCCTCTAGCATAACTGTTGGTGCTGTCAGGCTCGAAAAAGCAGTCATAGCTGTCTGTCTCTGAATCTGCACAATCAGTTTGCTGATAAGACAGCCCAATGTTAGCAAACGGTGAGCTCTCAGTTCAGTTATTATTATTGGCAATTATATAATGCCAACTTATTCTGCAGCGTGTAATATAAAGGGGTACATTTAAAATAAATTAGACAATTACAAAATGTCACAGGAACAATAGGTTGATAAGAACCTGTATAGAAAGAGCTTACAATCTTAAAAGTTAAATATATATATATAAAAGTTAAATATATAATTTTAACAGAGAAATATGAATTTGATAGCCACTATGTGGCTATAAAATCATTAAGGCCGACATATGAGCAGCCATTTAAGGCAAATATCCCTTCAATCAAACTACGGTTTTGTCTAGAAACGCTGCATATCGAACCACTAGATGTAAATGGTTCCCTATAACACCCTTAACTGAAAAGGGGGGAAACAGTCCTCAACACCAATATGTGTTGAAGTCTTCTGATAAAAAGAATGCCCTTGTTTTCCACCATCCATGACAAAAGAACTGTGTCAGTTTCCATCTGCTATATAAGACAGCTTATAAGGATGCCCAAGTACATTGTGGTGTACTTCAATCACATGGAAGTGCTGATCTGTCTGTCAAATTTTACAAACAGTATAACATGTCAAGCAAAAATAGGAAATCAATCTTTGCTGCCTGTGCTGTTCGTACATTCCTGGTCCCACAGGATTACAAATTTGTAATAGAAAGGAGCAACTCCCCAGCACTCAGCAATTTGTGATATGATGATTTGATTTAATCGTCAAAGGGCAACATTTCGACACCAAAAGGTGTCTTTCTCAAGCTTTCTAAAAGGAAATTACACACCTCCCACAGGTGATCCTTCTTGCTGTGATTGCCATAGTAATAACCTAACGCAGGCTAGGGAGTACAAGAACTAAATGATGGCGTCATGGATGAGGTTTTTGCCCAGGTTTGGGAAGCGCGAGTGTGACACCCATCTCTGAATGGAGATCGCCGTAGGGAATCAGAGAGTCACATAAGTGTCTGACAGAATCTCATAAATACTATGAGGGTGTCCACTTTTGGAAATGGTATACAATTAAAAAGGGAATCAATGGACTCCTAAACTGTCTCAAATATGACATGGCTCAAATCAGTAAACATTTGCCCTTTGAAAACGAAAATATGCTGACTTCTAAATTTGCCCAAGAACTTCCCAAAAACATGTAACCCTACGCACTGGTGGTAACATTGCACTCCCAGCATGTCACTGAATACATATTGCAGGAGTTACTGAAGAAGAATACATTAGCATTACAACGTTCATAATTAAAATGCGATGTTGTATAATCTGTTTGTGCGTGCATAACAAAAAAATATTATGTGAAATATTTGCACAAATTGGTAGAATGGTGATAAAATGGCTACATGAATATAGTCTGCAGTGTTTGCTGCTCAAATATTTATATTTTTGTTGAACCCCTTAAGGACACATGACATGTGTGACATGCCATGACTCCCTTTTATTCCAGAAGTTTGGTCCTTAAGGGGTTAAACAATTTTGAATTCAGGGACTGTCATTAAACTTACAAGCATAGCATAATATAGCATTCCATATAAAAAAAAACAAATTTTATGATCTCCATTTGCAAAAATATAGGTGAGGTAATTCCAAAATCTTAACAAACAATAGCTTTAGCTGCGCATGTTGTGTGTTCATATATTGTTTTGTCCATTTTTTTTTTTTTTTTTATAAATTACTCATATTATTTAATAAATAATGTTTTTAAATATGGTATCAAAAGAAATATTTTTAGAGTTGTAGATAGAAGTGTGAAGAGAGTAATTACTGATGTAATTATTCCACCCAGGAGTTTACAATTACAGAGGCGACGACGTGTGACGAGTAGCATTTCCTAAAGAATCATGGGCATGGTCACTTTTCAATCCCTATTGATTCTTAGATTGAACAGCACTTTTTACTGATATATGAACACTACTGGGACTCTATATTTTTCTTCTACTATGCTATGTAACTGAAAGTAAATTGTTTTGTATTAGTAAGCCTAATGGACAGGTTTTTATTTAAACATTTTCCTTGTGAGTGTTTGATTTGACTTGATTGGACTGTTTAATTCTGACTGCACATTTTACTGTCTATTTTAACATGTTTGTTATTTTACTTTATGAATATTAGTTATAAGCATGATTGGCCATGGTTGGATTCTCACCCTGTACTGTGGAGAGGGGTGCGAGCGACTCACAACGTAGGCAGTGACGATCATGGTTTATAAGTATTGTGCTTTATTTTACACCTTTCTCTTTGTGGTGACTCATCAAGGTACCCTTTAAGTTTCCTACTGTTAAACATTTGACATGATGCACACTATTTTTGACCAGGCCTAATGAATCAGCCTGAGAGCCTAAATAAAGCCTAGGTACAGACCTGCAACAATTGTAAAAGTGTGCATTTCTTAGCAAGTGCACGGTCTGATTAAGTTCACACTTTTAACACTTTCCTTCATTTCAACAAACCGCTCTTAACTCCTCTACAACAGTTAGATAATGAGAATGCAGGGGTGTTTGAAAGTTAAATCATGAAGGAGAGGTTTAGGAGCAGTTACAGAGTGGGTTTGATGGATTCTGTATGTATAAGGCTAAATAATGAGTTATTGGGAGAGGTTATAGGACAGAGCATTGTATAAGGAGTGTATATAAGACCAGTTAAATGAAGCTGCTGGGGGAGGTTACAAGTGCCATTAGAGAGGAGGTTATAGTTAATTAATTAATTAATTAAAAGGCAGTCAGTGAGGGAGTGCTTAACCCCTTAAGGACACATGACGTGTGTGACACGTCATGATTCCCTTTTATTCCAGAAGTTTGGTCCTTAAGGGGTTAAAGGGACACTGTTGGCACTATAACTATTTTATATCATTTGATTAGCTATAGTGCCTGGAATCCCCTGCCACTGTCCTTCCGTTCTATGTTAAACAATTTTCAAGCAGTTTAACACTGAATATGTTTCCCTGGCCACCCACAGCTCGCTCCCTACAGTAGGTATGGCTAAGCAGAGTTTACACACTTCCTTCTAGTAGTACCGATTCACACCTGCAATGGACATCTGAAAGCGATCAGCTGGCACTCTCAGCAAATCACAGCCACTCATTACTGCTCAGGCTAATGTCTCCTCTTTAGTCCAATCAGCACAGAGAGGATGACATGCTTGGGACTCTTGTTTGTCATTAAAACATTAGAAACAGTTAAACAGTGAATAGGAAGACAGAGCCAGAGGACTTCAGGCACTATAACCACTCCAATGAGATGAACCAGTTACAGTGCCTAAAGTGTCCCTTTAAAGGAGCAGTAAGGAATTGAGCTGTGTGGAGTAGTTCTATAGATGTAGTGGCTTAAAGTTAGATTTTATAAAGGCAGATAGGACAGGCCAAGGTAAAAAATTAAATATTCGTACAACAAAGATATCTTGCAGAAGAGTTATGGTAAGACATAATGACAAGTTTTAGACCGTGGTATTTATGTCTGTTTAGCTGTCTCATATTAGGAGGCATTGGAGAAACGATATGGAGAGTGTGTAGAAAAGATATTAACAGCTCAGTATCTTATACTGGAAAATAGCTAAAGAGATACATATGTTAAATGTGACATTCTACAAATCCATAAACAGCTCTGTTACATTTTACTGTTCTCATGCCCAGAACCCTCCAGTATGTCCCCTTCCAGGTGTGATTGCAGCTCATCTAATGTATTCTTATTGCTGAGAGCTTGCACCCTTGTATTCCCTTTCCACTGAACACCTTAATATTAATTTGCATAACATAGGCAGATCCTATCCACCATACACTGTGTCACGCAAAGAGAGATGGAGATTATTTGGACCTGTACTTTGAAGTGGATGGATCAAGTGGGTCTAAGCACTGGTGCAGTTCCCTGGTGTGATAAAGGGGCCGCAGTGACAATACTCTGTGTTAGACACCAGCAGTGAATATTCTGTCAATCACCATACTGAGGTTTCCTTGATATATTGATAACATTTACAATCATTACATCAAAATGTTTTCTCCACCATGGTTAATGCCACTTGTTACATACCACCTGTATGTTGTTGTTTTGTTTTTTTCATTTTGTTTGGTGGTGTCATGCTTTGCAAGCAAATGCTCTGCAGTGCATACTGCTCGCTGCCCCCTCATCAAGAGACCCTTACAGCAAAGCTTTCAAGATTCGCTTGCAACATTCTGTAATTCTCTTTGACGCTCTGCAGCACTTTCAGTAATTAATGTCGCTTCAAGTTCACACAAGGCATTTTGGCAGGCCTGTCCTTTACCTGAAGGGGAAAAAAAACCTGGAAAGAAGGGGTTCAGCAGCCTGCAGAGAAAGGAATTATTGGGGTAATAATGCTCTGCATGTGCTATATTTTTCTTCCTGCAGATATGAAATGTAGGTCTTTGGTCAGTAGGGCAGTGCCCGATCTTCACTGACACCTTGCAGGTTGAGTTCAGCCAGCACATTGTCCAGATAGTTGAGGTCTGGGTAACCATGGCCTGTAAGATTAGACCCAAACTCAGTCTTATGATGAATCTCATTCCACACCACTGTATTGGACTCTCCCGTCGTGCTGGATGTCCCAATGGCAAATATCAGTCGTCTATCCCATGCTGCCACTAGTAACCGCAATACCTGTAAGGAAAATATATAGGTATAAAATTATTGAGGGGGATGTTTAACATTTCTGAAAATATGGAGAGAATTTGTGAACAAAGTAAAGCTTGATTGCATGGTTCAAATAATTGATATTGTATTAAAGACAATTAAGACGATAACATGTCAGCCAACGCATTACAAAGTTTATTTGCCATACAAACATCACATGGTAGCATTTTGTTGGAAATAAAGTTTAAAGTCTTAACCGATCTAGTTTTATATTTATATATTTTTTTTTTATGACTGCCTCGGGTAAAATAAATGCAGTTGCCCACTCCAGCAATGATTGGCGTATACAATATAAAATGTTATAAGAAACCACACCACATTGGGGTAGACCTGGATTTGCCAGTAGGAAAAGCAGGCATCTAGATTCAGGCACATGACCTATAAATGAATATATGTGTGTGAAGGCAATATTTGCTGTCGTCGACTCCCAAGTTTCTGCCAGTTTTCCTTACAGCTGCCTGCCCCACATATCAGAAGGCAACTGAAATACGAAGAGCCAGACGTCTCAGCTAGTAGACAAACTGACACCGTTTACAGTTGTGGTGCAGCTCTACAAGTCCTCTATCGTTCCTGTTGCAGATTATTCAAGCTACAGTAACACGGGTACTGTGTATAACACAGAGCTGTCTCTGCTCCCCCTACGCGGCACTCAATCTCTTTCTCTCTCAAGGGGGCTGGAGCGAAGTGGAAGGGATGTGGCATCACATGTAATATAAGCCAACTAACAGCCTCTCACATAGGTAATGCTGCACAGAAAGAATCTGTGATAGCTCTGAGTTATGGGTAATAGATATCTGCATCCGCAGCTCTACAATCAATCATAGGAGAACAAGTACAAAGCAAGTAACCCTCTATTGTCCCTAGCCCATAACTCTATACACCCTTTAAAAACATCAATTTTTTTTTAAATGTTAAACTATGTTTTAATTTAGAAAGTCTTGAGTAAGCATCATTCCCACAGAGAATGCAAACGATTCCAGTTGATATTAATAAACTGGTGCTACATAAGGCAAAAATTAAATGTATAAATTGACAATTCAATTTTTTTTTTAACAACACGAACACTTAAAGGGTTACTGCAACCACCATGACTATTTCTGCTTTTAGAAGTGGTCATGGTGGTAGGAATCTGTATGTGTAGTGTTTCTGCTTATAAAAACATTTGCCTATGAAAAGCAATAAACAATACATGGATTAAATAACTAAAAATCTATTTTTAAGTATAAATTTATAGCTTGCAAATGTGCTGGAGTATATTCACGAAACTATTATTTGAGTAAGTATTGATATTATGTGTTATATTATGCCCACTGTGAATAAGATTCCTCTCTATGAGAAACATTTGATTGGAAACTGCACAGAAGGAACAAGGACGTTTTTGATGACAAAAAATGTATGATTTCAGGGAGTTAGGAAACATACACATGTAACTCCGTGGTTTTGCCCCCCTCCCTGTTACAGGTGCCTCATTCCAGGGCCCTATTTAGCCTTGTACTGCAGAGAGTTCCAGATGGAATTATTTTCCCCAAGTAAGAGCAGGTCAGTGGCGTACATATAGGGGTCGCAGCTGACCCCTGCAACCTGGTACCTGCAGCCATGTGTTGCGGCCCCGGCCGCACGTTCTAGAGACATATCGGGGGGCCCATGCTGTTAAGGCCACCCGATGGGTATGGACTTCCTTGGGGCACCGGTCAGCGCTGCGGCGCTTTAACAGCGTGACCGGGCCCCCTGTGATGACATCACAGCCCGTCACTCCTCCCAGCTATCAGACAGAGCCTGCGTGGACCCCAGGGAAAGTCACCCTCCAGCACCTAAAAGGTAGGAAGCAGGAAGGTGACAAACATTTTGTATATGTGTGTTTGTATATATGTATGTCTGTTTGTTTGTATGTATGTGTGTCTTGTGTTTGTGTGTGTGTGTGTGTATGTGTCTTTGTAAGTATGTGTGTCTGTCAGGGGAGGGGAAGGAGAGGGGGGGAGGAGAGGGAGGGAGCCCCATGGATAAGTTTCGCCCTGGGGCCCCATGGATTGTGTGTATGCCACTGGAGCAGACATTAGGCTGTTAGAGTAGGACCTGCATTGACGTTGTGGCAGGCTTATGCAATATATAATCATATACTGTATTAAACCTTTATTATTTTTGCCTAGATTAGGAGTTTAAAAAAAAACAAAAAAAAAACTAAAATACGAATAAAATCTGTGAGCTTTGAAGTTGCTGTTTAGCGGATGAGTGAGTGCGCTGGATCTTGTGTATTTTATACATAAATATACACACACACATATATATATATATATTATTTTTCATATATTTTTACCTGCTTTGTTCAAAAGTATGAAAAAAATAATCATTTTGTAATCTAGACCATCCCTTCAACACCTATCCCTACACTACAGACGTTTAAAACACTGCATACAAAAATCCAGACACCCCATTCATGTATTTACAGCTGCATTCACACCCTATGCTCACACCTTCTAACACAGATTACAAAAAATAATAGTGATATATTGAAAGTAAAGTATTTAGGCCCCTGAGATCATGCAAATCTGGCCTGCATTGGGTGAGCCAGTGGCTGAATGTACAACCCAGAGAGTCAACCAGGAAACATATTGCGAACCTTATATTATATTTTGGAATCTATTCTTTAGAGAGTGATCTTGCTACTACAATGTACAGATTAAACATAGGCAGGCCTGGACTGGCCATCGGGCATACTGGGCATTTGACTGGTGGGTCGTGATGACCATGGGCCGAGGCCGACAGGGGGAGATCAGTGTATCTACCGTCCCGGCCCATGCAGAGTCAGCTCTATTAGAGCGCTAGCCCTGCTGTGTGCCTTCATGGGCCAGTGGGGAGACAAACTATCTCCCCACGGGCCCACAGACACTGAGATGCGGCAGGGGAGGGAGGGAGAGAGGACCCGAGGGAGCTCTATCCTGCAGCTCCGCTGGATTCGTCTTAGGAGGCCAGAGCGTTGCTGCGGTTACCATGGCAACGCTCCTATCTTGTGAGAGTGATCTCTACCCCAGGAACTGCAGAGTAGAGTTCACTCCTCACCGGACCACCATGGCTGACAACAAGGTCCCCCCTCCCAGGCAAAGGTAAGAAGGGACATAAATATAATAATTAAAAAATAATACAAACACACACACACACACACACACATATATATATATATACACATATATATACACACTCTCTATAATCTGGGTCCTCTATCTGTTCGCACTTGTCTCTCTTTGATCAGTATCCTCTATGATTCCCATTTTGTATTCAACTCACATACGCATTGCGTTGTTCATCACTGGATGAACCTATTTGCAGGAGTAATATGTCTATTCATAACAGTACAAGCCCAACCCAATATGTGGTTTTATTAATGAATATCTTCTTCTCATGCATCTATAACTGGCTTAATCTTCACACTTCACACACATCACGGAAGTTTTTGCCCACACTTGGTGCCCTGGGTTACTCAGACGCACGTTCACGTCCTTTTTCCGCCCCGTCGCACTATTGGTGACGTCACTATACACCGACGGAACAGCCAGTGCGGGTTTTTCAATCACAGCTCATCGAACACACATGGCTCTCGGGTGCACATCTTATTCAGGGTAAGTAATCACTCCTTAATCTTTTAGGGTATATAAAGATATGCTTGCACTTGTTTTTGTATCTTGATAAAGACCTGCGGGTCGAAACGTCGATTTTCTGCACGATTTTCCTCACGGAATAAATTGCTTCAAACAAGTCCTCTGGAGTGCTCTCTTTTCTTCTTGGATATACATACACGCTGGGCAGCACCGAGGCTTTTTTCTGCGGTTTTATTTGAAGGTAGAGTGCCAGACTTTGAACATTTTATTTATATTTCTAAAGTGTATGGCGATACACTATCTGTGCACCTCCATGGGAACATTTTTAGAGTTCCATAATTAATATATGTTTGTTGGGAGGTATACACCACTCTGATTAAGTGTGTTCACGCTCCTAGCTGTTGTTAAAGAGACATGGAAGATTTCTTATTAAGGGCTGGAGCCCTTTCTGAAATAGCAGAGACTCTGCAATTAAATGAACAGGACGCTGACAAAATACTATGGCCTAACACCACAACTGAATTAACACATACTGACTCCATTAGAGATCTGTATAACGATTTGACCAAGCTAAAACGACGAGAGACAGACCTGGACCTCCATGGCATTTTTATTTCCGACTATTATCGGGCCAAACGTATCCCCAGAGGATTTAGAGTCCGCAACTCCCCCACGATTGGACGCCAGAACCCTGAATTCTGCAAAAAATGGGTCGGCATCTCGAACAAGTGTTCATTAGATTGGATGCTGATAGTAGTGGAGGAAGTAAGAAGTGAACTTATCTTCACCAAGGACTCCATCAATAAATTCGAGACACTACACACATCTACGTTAACAGCTGCGACCTCTACCCAATACATGGTTAAACTGCAAGATGAAATTACGAGATACAGGAACGATTTAATTAGGTTTAAAAAACAAAAATTGGAACGGGTCAATTTCGACTACACCCACCACCAGGTCTACCACTGGTTGTGTGGTGAACGACGCAAACCTAATTTTGCCAGATACAAACAGAAAGTTCGCAAACCACAATTTTTGTCAATCGATACCAGCTCTGCCGAATCCACATCCGAAACAGAGGGAGCGGGAATGCCTCGGGACACCTCAGAGATGCCCTCCAGGAAATCCACACGACCACCTTTTTTTCCCCAGGACCAACATTCCAACGACCCTCCGGGATTCAACACAAGAGGGCGCAAAGACCTAAGAAACCCCAAATCACCAGACGAGGACAGGGGGGCAAGGTATGCCGGCACACGGCCAAGAGTAACGAACAGGAAGAACTAACGCCTATCTTTAATTTATCTTCCAAGACTTTGAATCCGGAACACATCAAAGTCTTATCAAAAGGCCTCACCTTTGTTCCAACCCCAAAAGTGGACACGTTCAAAACTGACATTGATTTGTACAAGATGGAACGTACCTTGAACTTACAAGCACTGGCACCTAACTCGTCTTCACAGTCAAAAAACCATCTTCGCTTAAAGAGCACGTGGGAACCGAAAACGACCCACCCCTCTATTAAATTCTTTTCCAATACATTAAAGCATGATGTACACCAAATTATTTCAAACCCCACACCGGCTCCACATAATTTAACAATGAAGGAGCACAAGGCACTTGAGGACCTCGCTGATGACACCACGATTACCATCAGACCCGCCGACAAAGGCGGAGCAATTGTTATACAGAATTATGCATCCTACCGGACGGAAATTCTCAGACAGTTATTCGACACGACCACCTATAAGAAAATTTCTTTTGATCCCACCAAGTCCATCACTCTGAAATTACAAGCCTTGGTCAATAGAGGCGCCACGGCCGGTTGGCTCGATGATCAAACTGCGAACTACCTGGTTGACCAACATCCTAAAATTCCTCTATTATACACCTTACCAAAGGTACACAAGGATGCCTGCAACCCTCCTGGACGCCCCATCGTCTCCGCCAGACGCGGAATTCTGGAACCATTAGCCAAATTCATTGACCATCATTGCAAAATGCCCACGTTATCAATTCCCACATGCCTTAAGGATACACAAGATCTACTTGCTCACCTTAAACAAGTCAGCCTCCCAGAAGGTCCCATCACTCTGGCAACGGTAGATGTAAAAAACCTCTACACTATCATACCCCATACTGACGGGCTTGAAGCCATGAGACAGGTCCTCATCCAATCTGATCTGTACACGGGACCCCCCATTGAGTTTCTGCTTGAATGTCTCGAGTTTACTTTAAGTAACAATTATTTTCGGTTTGAGAAATCTTTTTATGTGCAACAAACAGGAACGGCGATGGGATCTGCCATAGCCCCTAACTACGCCAACAGTTATATGTATTCTTATGAACAGAAACACATACTCTCTAAATATCAGTCCAATCTCATTTTATATCTTCGGTATGTGGACGATATCCTCATGCTATGGTCAGGTCCCCCCTCGTCCTTTGAGAGCATGATCCAAGAGCTCAATACCATTACCTCACCAGTACGTCTCAGCTATTGTTGTGACATCAAGACGATACAATTTTTGGATGTAGAGATCTTCCGTTTCCAGCAATCCATTGGATACACTCTATTCAAAAAAAGTTCGGACCGCAACACGGTACTACACGCAACAAGCTTCCACCCCAGGGCACTCAAGAGATCACTCCCGACCTCACAATTCCTCAGAGTTCTGAGGAATAACTCAGACATGGATAATACCAAGACACAGATCACGTCGATGCAACAGGCGTTTTTGAAAAGAGGATACTCTCACTCAACATTGAAACAATCACTGGAGAGGGCCTGGGAGATCTATGACAAGCCCCGCACACAACCCACGACGTTATCCAACAAACCTAAGATTGTAACTCTTCCCTTGCTATACCATACGGCTAGTGACCAAATCGCCAAGGCTATCCGCAGACGATGGGATATACTATCCGCGGACCCTACACTCCACTCGGCTTTTTCACAGCCTCCTCGTATAGCCTTCAAACGAAACCGCAACCTCAGGGACATTCTGGTTCACAACGACTGTCCTGATCAATATGTGACACTAAAAGCCCACAGCAAAACGGGTTGCTTTAAATGCACCAACTGCGTCACCTGTGGACATATGCTCACAGGTTCCTCGTTTGCCCATCCACACTCAGGGAAGCGTTACCCCATAAAACACCACATCACCTGTCTCACCACCCACGTAGTGTATCTAATATCCTGCCCCTGTGGACTATACTACGTGGGAAAAACCGATCTCACGCTTAGAGACAGAATGCGGGGACACCGGTCAGGCATTATGACGGCATTCAGGGATAATAAAACAGAAAAACCGGTGGCCAAACACTTCCTAGAGATGAACCACCGTCTACCCACTCTCAAATTCATAGCCATTGATCACATCCCCCCTCTGTCCAGGGGGGGTGATCGATCCAGGATCCTGCTCCAACGGGAGGCATACTGGACCAAGACGCTAGACACCGTACACCCAAGGGGACTTAATGAATACATCTCCCTCCATGCGTTCTTGGACACTCGCTGAGCCCCCTCATGTCTTTGAACTTTTTCAACTAACTTGAATTTTTTGAATTTTTTGAATTTTTTATGCATTCTTTTTGCATCTTTTGACATGTGTCCAATAACTCGGACACCATCATGTACGCTTGGCATTGATATATTTCTATTAAGGTCGTCCATGGTATTTTTGTATAGGTTTGCATATTCATTTCTATTTTTTTGCATTTTATTCTAATTTATTTTTATTTTTATTTATTTATTTTCTCATAGATTGTCTATATATTTTTCATTCATTTTTGTGATATTGAATTCTCGCAATCCCAGCATCCCTTTACTACTAGATGCTATATATTGTTTATTTTTTGTACAGATTTTTTATCTTTTATTTTTATTTTTATTTTTTACTTTTTATTTATTTTTTATTTATTTTTTATTATTTTTTATTATTTTTTTATTTTATTTTTTATTTTATTTTTTATTTATTTTTTTTATTTATTTTATTTCATTTCATTTTATTTTACTTTTTTACCTTCTTTATTTTTATGCTTAATATCTACTCCTCACGTCCTGTTCATTCATCTGCCTCCAGTCCATATAATATTGTTTATTGGTAAATTGGGCATTGTTACACGCTCGTTTTACAGGGCAGGACCCTGTTTGGTCCATGCATACACAACTTTATGCATCTACTTGGTTATCGCATACTAGACGCTATATGGGATTTCATTTCCTGTCACCTTTCCTCCTATTTCACCACTTCTCCTTTAACTCTACACCTAACACTTGGCTTCCTAGCCTTCTACCACTAGCTGCATAATATCTTCCCACATGGCACTTCACTACCTGTCCAGTCCTTTTCTCACTTCCATACACCCCGCTTAGTACCCCTGGACTCCTCTATACAGATCAGTTCATGTGCACATTGTTTTGGTCACGTTGTGGTTGTATGTCCTTATGTTTCACCTACTTTTTGTCACATCCCCCGCCTTTCCCATCTTTTTACACACTCTCTATAATCTGGGTCCTCTATCTGTTCGCACTTGTCTCTCTTTGATCAGTATCCTCTATGATTCCCATTTTGTATTCAACTCACATACGCATTGCGTTGTTCATCACTGGATGAACCTATTTGCAGGAGTAATATGTCTATTCATAACAGTACAAGCCCAACCCAATATGTGGTTTTATTAATGAATATCTTCTTCTCATGCATCTATAACTGGCTTAATCTTCACACTTCACACACATCACGGAAGTTTTTGCCCACACTTGGTGCCCTGGGTTACTCAGACGCACGTT